>NW_026988609.1:0-348528 GCF_030222135.1 Aotus nancymaae
ACACAGGAAGTACTCTTTTATAAAAAATATACTCCCTCTCAAAGTACTCTTTTATATTGAATATAATCACACAGGAAGTACTCTTTTATAAAAATTATACTCCCTCTCAGAGTACTCTTTTATATTGAATATAATCACACAGGAAGTCCTCTTTTATAAAAAATATACTGCCTCACAAAATACTCTTTTATATTGAATATAATCACACAGGAAGTACTCTTTTATAAAACATATACTCCCTCTCAAAGTACTCTTTTATAAAAAATATACTCCCTCTCAAAGTACTCTTTTATAAAAAATATACTCCCTCTCAAAGTACTCTTTTATATTGAATATAATGACACAGGAAGTACTATTTTATAAAAAATATACTCCCTCTCAATGTACTTTTTTATACTGAATATAATCACACAGGAAGTATTCTTTTATAAAAAATATACTGCCTCTCAAAGTACTCTTTTCTATTGAATATAATCACACAGGAAGTCCTCTTTTATACAAAATATACTGCCTCACAAAATACTCTTTTATATTGAATATAATCACACAGGAAGTACTCTTTTATAAAAAATATACTCCCTCTCAAGGTACTCTTTTATAAAAAATATACTCCCTCTCAAAGTACTCTTTTATAAAAAATATACTCCCTCTCAAAGTACTCTTTTATATTGAATATAATGACACAGGAAGTACTGTTTTATAAAAAATATACTCCCTCTCAATGTACTCTTTTATACTGAATATAATCACACAGGAAGTATTCTTTTATAAAAAATATACTGCCTCTCAAAGTGCTCTTTTATATTGAATATAATCACACAGGAAATACTCTTTTACAAAAATTATACTCCCTCTCAATGTACTCTTTTATATTGAATATAATCACACAGGAAGTACTCTTTAATAAAAAATATACTGCCTCTCAAAGTACTCTTTTATATTGAATATAATCACACAGGAAGTACTCTTTTACAAAAAATATACTCCCTCTCGAAGTACTCTTTTATAAAAAATATACTCCCTCTCAAAGTACTCTTTTATATTGAATATAATCACACAGGAAGTACTCTTTTATAAAAATTATACTCCCTCTCAAAGTACTCTTTTATATTGAATATAATCACACAGGAAGTCCTCTTTTATAAAAAATATACTGCCTCACAAAATACTCTTTTATATTGAATATAATCACACAGGAAGTACTCTTTTATAAAAAATATACTCCCTCTCAAAGTACTCTTTTATAAAAAATATACTCCCTCTCAAAGTACTCTTTTATAAAAAATATACTCCCTCTCCAAGTACCCTTTTATATTGAATATAATGACACAGGAAGTACTGTTTTATAGAAAATATACTCCCTCTCAATGTACTCTTTTATACTGAACATAATCACACAGGAAGTATTCTTTTATAAAAAATATACTGCCTCTCAAAGTACTCTTTTATATTGAATATAATCACACAGGAAGTACTCTTTAATAAAAAATAAACTGCCTCTCAAAGTACTCTTTTATATTGAATATAATCACACAGGAAGTATTCTTTTACAAAAAATATACTCCCTCTCGAAGTACTCTTTTATAAAAAATATACTCCCTCTCAAAGTACTCTTTTATATTGAATATAATCACACATGAAGTACTCTTTTATAAAAAATATACTGCCTCTCAAAATACTCTTTTATATTGAATATAATCACACAGGAAGTACTCGTCTACAAAAAATATACTCCCTCTCGAAGTACTCTTTTATAAAAAATATACTCCATCTCAAAGTACTCTTTTATATTGAATATAATCACACAGGAAGTACTGTTTTATAAAAAATATACTCCCTCTCCAAGTACTCTTTTATATTGAATATAATCACACAGGAAGTACTCTTTTATAAAAAATATTCTGCCTCTGAAAGTACTCTTTTATATTGAATATAATCACACAGGAAGTACTCTTTTATAAAAAATACAATCCCTCTCAAAGTACTCTTTTATATTGAATATAATCACACAGGAAGTACTCTTTTATAAAAAATATACTGCCTCTAAAAGTACTCTTTTATATTGAATATAATCACACAGGAAGTATTCTTTTATAAAAAATATACTCCCTCTGGAAGTCCTCTTTTATACGGAATATAATCACACTGTATGAATTCTTTTATACTGAATATAATCACATAAGATGTACTCTATTATAAAAAATATTCTCCCTATCAATGTACTCGTTTATATTGAATATAATCACACAGGAAGTACTGTTTCATAAAAAATATACTCCCTCTCAAAGTACTCTTTTATATTGAATATAATCACACAGGAAGTACTCTTTTATAAAAAATGTACTGCCTCTCAAAATACTCTTTTATATTGAATATAATCACACTGGAAGTACTCTTTTATAAAAAATATACTCCCTCTCGAAGTACTCTTTTATAAAAAATATTCTCCCTCTCAAAATACTCTTTTATATTGAATATAATCACACAGGATTTATTCTTTTATAAAAAATATACTCTCACTGATAGTACTCTTTTATATTGAATACAATCCCACAGGGAGCATTCTTTTGTTAAAAAATATACTCCCTCTCAAAGTACTCTTTTATATTGAATATAATAACACAGGAAGTCGTCTTTTATAAAAAATATACTTCCTCACAAAATACTCTTTTATATTGAATATAATCACACAGGAAGTACTCTTTTATAAAAAATATACTCCCTCTCAAAGTACTCTTTTATAAAAAATATACTCCCTCTCAAAGTACTCTTTTATATTGAATATAATGACACAGGAAGTACTGTTTTATAAAAAATATACTCCCTCTCAATGTACTCTTTTATACTGAATATAATCACACAGGAAGTATTCTTTTATAAAAAATATACTGACTCTCAAAGTACTCTTTTATATTGAATATAATCACACAGGAAATACTCTTTTATAAAAATTATACTCCCTCTCAAAGTACTCTTTTATATTGAATATAATCACACAGGAAGTACTATTTAATAAAAAATATACTGCCTCTCAAAGTACTCTTTTATATTGAATATAATCACACAGGAAGTACTCTTTTACAAAAAATATACTCCCTCTCGAAGGACTCTTTTATAAAAAATATACTCCCTCTCAAAGTACTCTTTTATATTGATTATAATCACTCAGGATGTATTATTTATAAAAAATATACTCCTTCTCATAGTACTCTTTTATATTGAATATAATCACACAGGAAGCATTCTTTTATAAAAAATATACTCCCTCTCAAAGCACTCTTTTATATTGATTATAATCACACAGGAATTACTCTTTTATAAAAAATATACTGCCTCTCAACGTACTCTTTTATATTGAATATAATCACACAGGAAGTACTCTTTTATAAAAAATATACACCCTCTCGAAGTCCTCTTTTATACGGAATATAATCATACAGGAAGTACTGTTGTATAAAAAATATACTCGCTCTCAAAGTACTCTTTTATATTGAATATAATCACACAGGAAGTACTGTTTTATAAAAAATATACTCCCTCTCCAAGTACTCATTTATATTGAATATAATCACACAGGAAGTACTCTTTTACAAGAAATATACTCCCTCTCGAAGTACTCTTTTATAAAAAATATACTCCCTCTCAAAGTACTCTTTTATATTGAATATAATCACACAGGAAGTACTCTTTTATAAAAATTATACTCCCTCTCAAAGTACTCTTTTATATTGAATATAATCACACAGGAACTCCTCTTTTATAAAAAATATACTGCCTCACAAAATACTCTTTTATATTGAATATAATCACACAGGAAGTACTCTTTTATAAAAAATATACTCCCTCTCAAAGTACTCTTTTATAAAAAATATACTCCCTCTCAAAGTACTCTTTTATAAAAAATATACTCCCTCTCAAAGTACTCTTTTATATTGAATATAATGACACAGGAAGTACTGTTTTATAAAAAATATACTCCCTCTCAATGTACTCTTTTATACTGAATATAATCACACAGGAAGTATTCTTTTATAAAAAATATACTGCCTCTCAAAGTACTCTTTTATATTGAATATAATCACACAGGAAGTCCTTTTTTATAAAAAATATACTGCCTCACAAAATAATCTTTTATATTGAATACAATCACACAGGAAGTACTCTTTTATAAAAAATATACTCCCTCTCAAATTACTCTTTTATAAAAAATATACTCCCTCTCAATGTACTCTTTTATAAAAAATATACTCCCTCTCAAAGTACTCTTTTATATTGAATATAATGACACAGGAAGTACTGTTTTATAAAAAATATACTCCCTCTCAATGTACTCTTTTATACTGAATATAATCACACAGGAAGTATTCTTTTATAAAAAATATACTGCCTCTCAAAGTACTCTTTTATATTGAATATAATCACACAGGAAATACTCTTTTATAAAAATTATACTCCCTCTCAAAGTACTCTTTTATATTGAATATAATCACACAGGAAGTACTCTTTAATAAAAAATATACTGCCTCTCAAAGTACTCTTTTATATTGAATATAATCACACAGGAAGTACTCTTTTACAAAAAATATACTCCCTCTCGAAGTACTCTTTTATAAAAAATATACTCCCTCTCAAAGTACTCTTTTATATTGAATATAATCACACAGGAAGTACTCTTTTATAAAAATTATACTCCCTCTCAAAGTACTCTTTTATATTGAATATAATCACACAGGGAGTCCTCTTTTATAAAAAATATACTGCCTCACAAAATACTCTTTGATATTGAATATAATCACACAGGAACTACTCTTTTACAAAAAATATACTCCCTCTCGAAGTACTCTTTTATAAAAAATATACTACCTCTCAAAGTACTCTTTTATATTGAATATAATCACACAGGAAGTACTGTTTTATAAAAAATATACTCCCTCTCCAAGTACTCATTTATAATGAATATAATCACACAGGAAGTACTCTTTAATAAAAAATATACTCCCTCTCAAAGTACTCTTTTATATTGAATATAATCACACAGGAAGTACTCTTTTACAAAAAATATACTCCCTCTCGAAGTACTCTTTTATAAAAAATATACTCCCTCTGAAAGTACTCTTTTATATTGAATATAATCACACAGGAAGTACTCTTTTATAAAAATTATACTCCCTCTCAAAGTACTCTTTTATATTGAATATAATCACACAGGAAATCCTCTTTTATAAAAAATATACTGCCTCACAGAATACTCTTTTATATTGAATATAATCACACAGGAAGTACTCTTTTATAAAAAATATACTCCCTCTCAAAGTACTCTTTTATAAAAAATATACTCCCTCTCAAAGTACTCTTTTATAAAAAATATACTCCCTCTCAAAGTACTCTTTTATATTGAATATAATGACACAGGAAGTACTGTTTTATAAAAAATATACTCCCTCTCAATGTACTCTTTTATACTGAATATAATCACACAGGAAGTATTCTTTTATAAAAAATATACTGCCTCTCAAAATACTCTTTTATATTGAATAAAATCACACAGGAAGTCCTCTTTTATACAAAATATACTGCCTCAAAAAATACTCTTTTATATTGAATATAATCACACAGGAAGTACTCTTTTATAAAAAATATACTCCCTCTCAAAGTACTCTTGTATAAAAAATATACTCCCTCTCAAAGTACTCTTTTATAGAATATAATGACACAGGAAGTTACTGTTTTATAAAAAATATACTCCCTCTCAATGTACTCTTTTATACTGAATATAATCACACAGGAAGTATTCTTTTATAAAAAATATACTGCCTCTCAAAGTACTCTTTTATATTGAATATATTCACACAGGAAATACTCTTTTATAAAAATTATACTCCCTCTCAAAGTACTCTTTTATATTGAATATAATCACACAGGAAGTACTCTTTAATAAAAAATATACTGCCTCTCAAAGTACTCTTTTATATTGAATATAATCACACAGGAAGTACTCTTTTACAAAAAATATACTCCCTCTCGAAGTACTCTTTTATAAAAAATATACTCCCTCTCAAAGTACTCTTTTATATTGAATATAATCACACAGGAAGTACTCTTTTATAAAAATTATACTCCCTCTCAAAGTACTCTTTTATATTGAATATAATCACACAGGATGTCCTCTTTTATAAAAAATATACTGCCTCACAAAATACTCTTTTATATTGAATATAATCACACAGGAAGTACTCTTTTACAAAAAATATACTCCCTCTCAAAGTACTCTTTTACAAAAAATATACTCCCTCTCAAAGTACTCTTTTATATTTTATATAATCACACAGGAAGTACTGTTTTATAAAAAATATACTCCCTCTCCAAGTACTCATTTATAATGAATATAATCACACGAGAAATACTCTTTTATAAAAAATATACTCCCTCTCAAAGTACTCTTTTATATTGAATATAATCACACAGGAAGTACTCTTTTACAAAAAATATACTCCCTCTCGAAGTACTCTTTTATAAAAAATATACTCCCTCTCAAAGTACTCTTTTATATTGAATATAATCACACAGGAAGTACTCTTTTATAAAAATTATACTCCCTCTCAAAGTACTCTTTTATATTGAATATAATCACACAGGAAGTCCTCTTTTATAAAAAATATACTGCCTCACAAAATACTCTTTTATATTGAATATAATCACACAGGAAGTACTCTTTTATAAAAAATATACTCCCTCTCAAAGTACTCTTTTATAAAAAAATATACTCCCTCTCAAAGTACTCTTTTATAAAAAATATACTCCCTCTCAAAGTACTCTTTTATATTGAATATAATGACACAGGAAGTACTGTTTTATAAAAAATATACTCCCTCTCAATGTACTCTTTTATACTGAATACAATCACACAGGAAGTATTCTTTTATAAAAAATATACTGCCTCTCAAAGTACTCTTTTATATTGAATATAATCACACAGGAAATACTCTTTTATAAAAATTATACTCCCTCTCAAAGTACTCTTTTATATTGAATATAATCACACAGGAAGTACTCTTTAATAAAAAATATACTCCCTCTCAAAGTACTCTTTTATATTGAATATAATCACACAGGAAGTACTCTTTTATAAAAATTATACTCCCTCTCAAAGTACTCTTTTATATTGTATATAATCACACAGGATGTCCTCTTTTATAAAAAATATACTGCCTCACAAAATACTCTTTTATATTGAATATAATCACACAGGAAGTACTCTTTTGCAAAAAATATACTCCCTCTCGAAGTACTCTTTTATAAAAAATATACTCCCTCTCAAAGTACTCTTTTATATTGAATATAATCACACAGGAAGTACTCTTTTATAAAAATTATACTCCCTCTCAAAGTACTCTTTTATATTGAATATAATCACACAGGAAGTCCTCTTTTATAAAAAATATACTGCCTCGCAAAATACTCTTTGATATTGAATATAATCACACAGGAACTACTCTTTTACAAAAAATATACTCCCTCTCGAAGTACTCTTTTATAAAAAATATACTACCTCTCAAAGTACTCTTTTATATTGAATATAATCACACAGGAAGTACTGTTTTATAAAAAATATACTCCCTCTCCAAGTACTCATTATAATGAATATAATCACACAGGAAGTAGTCTTTAATAAAAAATATACTGCCTCTCAAAGTACTCTTTTATATTGAATATAATCACACAGGAAGTACTCTTTTACAAAAAATATACTCCCTCTCGAAGTACTCTTTTATAAAAAATATACTCCCTCTCAAAGTACTCTTTTATATTGAATATAATCACACAGGAAGTACTCTTTTATAAAAATTATACTCCCTCTCAAAGTACTCTTTTATATTGAATATAATCACACAGGAAGTCCTCTTTTATAAAAAATATACGGCCTCACAGAATACTCTTTTATATTGAATATAATCACACAGGAAGTACTCTTTTATAAAAAATATACTCCCTCTCAAAGTACTCTTTTATAAAAAATATACTCCCTCTCAAAGTACTCTTTTATATTGAATATAATGACACAGGAAGTACTGTTTTATAAAAAATATACTCCCTCTCAATGTACTCTTTTATACTGAATATAATCACACAGGAAGTATTCTTTTATAAAAAATATACTGCCTCTCAAAATACTCTTTTATATTGAATAAAATCACACAGGAAGTCCTCTTTTATACAAAATATACTGCCTCACAAAATACTCTTTTATATTGAATATAATCACACAGGAAGTACTCTTTTATAAAAAATATACTCCCTCTCAAAGTACTCTTGTATAAAAAATATACTCCCTCTCAAAGTACTCTTTTATATTGAATATAATGACACAGGAAGTACTATTTTATAAAAAATATACTCCCTCTCAATGTACTCTTTTATACTGAATATAATCACACAGGAAGTATTCTTTTATAAAAATATACTGCCTCTCAAAGTACTCTTTTATATTGAATATAATCACACAGGAAATACTCTTTTATAAAAATTATACTCCCTCTCAAAGTACTCTTTTATATTGAATATAATCACACAGGAAGTACTCTTTAATAAAAAATATACTGCCTCTCAAAGTACTCTTTTATATTGAATATAATCACACAGGAAGTACTCTTTTACAAAAAATATACTCCCTCTCGAAGTACTCTTTTATAAAACATATACTCCCTCTCAAAGTACTCTTTTATATTGAATATAATCACACAGGAAGTACTCTTTTATAAAAATTATCCTCCCTCTCAAAGTACTATTTTATATTGAATATAATCACACAGGATGTCCTCTTTTATAAAAAATATACTGCCTCACAAAATACTCTTTTATATTGAATATAATCACACAGGAAGTACTCTTTTACAAAAAATATACTCCCTCTCAAAGTACTCTTTTATAAAAAATATACTCCCTCTCAAAGTACTCTTTTATATTGAATATAATCACACAGGAAGTACTGTTTTATAAAAAATATACTCCCTCTCCAAGTACTCATTTATAATGAATATAATCACACGAGAAATACTCTTTTATAAAAAATATACTCCCTCTCAAAGTACTCTTTTATATTGAATATAATCACACAGGAAGTACTCTTTTACAAAAAATATACTCCCTCTCGAAGTACTCTTTTATAAAAAATATACTCCCTCTCAAAGTACTCTTTTATATTGAATATAATCACACAGGAAGTACTCTTTTATAAAAATTATACTCCCTCTCAAAGTACTATTTTATATTGAATATAATCACACAGGATGTCCTCTTTTATAAAAAATATACTGCCTCACAAAATACTCTTTTATATTGAATATAATCACACAGGAAGTACTCTTTTACAAAAAATATACTCCCTCTCAAAGTACTCTTTTACAAAAAATATACTCCCTCTCAAAGTACTCTTTTATATTTTATATAATCACACAGGAAGTACTGTTTTATAAAAAATATACTCCCTCTCCAAGTACTCATTTATAATGAATATAATCACACGAGAAATACTCTTTTATAAAAAATATACTCCCTCTCAAAGTACTCTTTTATATTGAATATAATCACACAGGAAGTACTCTTTTACAAAAAATATACTCCCTCTCGAAGTACTCTTTTATAAAAAATATACTCCCTCTCAAAGTACTCTTTTATATTGAATATAATCACACAGGAAGTACTGTTTTATAAAAAATATACTCCCTCTCAATGTACTCTTTTATACTGAATATAATCACACAGGAAGTATTCTTTTATAAAAAATATACTGCCTCTCAAAATACTCTTTTATATTGAATAAAATCACACAGGAAGTCCTCTTTTATACAAAATATACTGCCTCAAAAAATACTCTTTTATATTGAATATAATCACACAGGAAGTACTCTTTTATAAAAAATATACTCCCTCTCAAAGTACTCTTGTATAAAAAATATACTCCCTCTCAAAGTACTCTTTTATATTGAATATAATGACACAGGAAGTACTGTTTTATAAAAAATATACTCCCTCTCAATGTACTCTTTTATATTGAATATAATCACACAGGAAGTACTCTTTTATAAAAAATATACTGCCTCTCAAAATACTCTTTTATATTGAATAAAATCACACAGGAAGTCCTCTTTTATACAAAATATACTGCCTCACAAAATACTCTTTTATATTGAATATAATCACACAGGAAGTACTCTTTTATAAAAAATATACTCCCTCTCAAAGTACTCTTGTATAAAAAATATACTCCCTCTCAAAGTACTCTTTTATATTGAATATAATGACACAGGAAGTACTATTTTATAAAAAATATACTCCCTCTCAATGTACTCTTTTATACTGAATATAATCACACAGGAAGTATTCTTTTATAAAAAATATACTGCCTCTCAAAGTACTCTTTTATATTGAATATAATCACACAGGAAATACTCTTTTATAAAAATTATACTCCCTCTCAAAGTACTCTTTTATATTGAATATAATCACACAGGAAGTACTCTTTAATAAAAAATATACTGCCTCTCAAAGTACTCTTTTATATTGAATATAATCACACAGGAAGTACTCTTTTACAAAAAATATACTCCCTCTCGAAGTACTCTTTTATAAAACATATACTCCCTCTCAAAGTACTCTTTTATATTGAATATAATCACACAGGAAGTACTCTTTTATAAAAATTATCCTCCCTCTCAAAGTACTATTTTATATTGAATATAATCACACAGGATGTCCTCTTTTATAAAAAATATACTGCCTCACAAAATACTCTTTTATATTGAATATAATCACACAGGAAGTACTCTTTTACAAAAAATATACTCCCTCTCAAAGTACTCTTTTATAAAAAATATACTCCCTCTCAAAGTACTCTTTTATATTGAATATAATCACACAGGAAGTACTGTTTTATAAAAAATATACTCCCTCTCCAAGTACTCATTTATAATGAATATAATCACACGAGAAATACTCTTTTATAAAAAATATACTCCCTCTCAAAGTACTCTTTTATATTGAATATAATCACACAGGAAGTACTCTTTTACAAAAAATATACTCCCTCTCGAAGTACTCTTTTATAAAAAATATACTCCCTCTCAAAGTACTCTTTTATATTGAATATAATCACACAGGAAGTACTCTTTTATAAAAATTATACTCCCTCTCAAAGTACTATTTTATATTGAATATAATCACACAGGATGTCCTCTTTTATAAAAAATATACTGCCTCACAAAATACTCTTTTATATTGAATATAATCACACAGGAAGTACTCTTTTACAAAAAATATACTCCCTCTCAAAGTACTCTTTTACAAAAAATATACTCCCTCTCAAAGTACTCTTTTATATTTTATATAATCACACAGGAAGTACTGTTTTATAAAAAATATACTCCCTCTCCAAGTACTCATTTATAATGAATATAATCACACGAGAAATACTCTTTTATAAAAAATATACTCCCTCTCAAAGTACTCTTTTATATTGAATATAATCACACAGGAAGTACTCTTTTACAAAAAATATACTCCCTCTCGAAGTACTCTTTTATAAAAAATATACTCCCTCTCAAAGTACTCTTTTATATTGAATATAATCACACAGGAAGTACTGTTTTATAAAAAATATACTCCCTCTCAATGTACTCTTTTATACTGAATATAATCACACAGGAAGTATTCTTTTATAAAAAATATACTGCCTCTCAAAATACTCTTTTATATTGAATAAAATCACACAGGAAGTCCTCTTTTATACAAAATATACTGCCTCAAAAAATACTCTTTTATATTGAATATAATCACACAGGAAGTACTCTTTTATAAAAAATATACTCCCTCTCAAAGTACTCTTGTATAAAAAATATACTCCCTCTCAAAGTACTCTTTTATATTGAATATAATGACACAGGAAGTACTGTTTTATAAAAAATATACTCCCTCTCAATGTACTCTTTTATACTGAATATAATCACACAGGAAGTATTCTTTTATAAAAAATATACTGCCTCTCAAAGTACTCTTTTATATTGAATATATTCACACAGGAAATACTCTTTTATAAAAATTATACTCCCTCTCAAAGTACTCTTTTATATTGAATATAATCACACAGGAGGTACTCTTTAATAAAGAATATACTGACTCTCAAAGTACTCTTTTATATTGAATATAATCACACAGGAAGTACTCTTTTACAAAAAATATACTCCCTCTCGAAGTACTCTTTTATAAAAAATATACTCCCTCTCAAAGTACTCTTTTATATTGAATATAATCACACAGGAAGTACTCTTTTATAAAAATTATACTCCCTCTCAAAGTACTCTTTTATATTGAATATAATCACACAGGATGTCCTCTTTTATAAAAAATATACTGCCTCACAAAATACTCTTTTATATTGAATATAATCACACAGGAAGTACTCTTTTACAAAAAATATACTCCCTCTCAAAGTACTCTTTTACAAAAAATATACTCCCTCTCAAAGTACTCTTTTATATTTTATATAATCACACAGGAAGTACTGTTTTATAAAAAATATACTCCCTCTCCAAGTACTCATTTATAATGAATATAATCACACGAGAAATACTCTTTTATAAAAAATATACTCCCTCTCAAAGTACTCTTTTATATTGAATATAATCACACAGGAAGTACTCTTTTACAAAAAATATACTCCCTCTCGAAGTACTCTTTTATAAAAAATATACTCCCTCTCAAAGTACTCTTTTATATTGAATATAATCACACAGGAAGTACTCTTTTATAAAAATTATACTCCCTCTCAAAGTACTATTTTATATTGAATATAATCACACAGGATGTCCTCTTTTATAAAAAATATACTGCCTCACAAAATACTCTTTTATATTGAATATAATCACACAGGAAGTACTCTTTTATAAAAAATATACTCCCTCTCAAAGTACTCTTTTATAAAAAATATACTCCCTCTCAAAGTACTCTTTTATAAAAAATATACTCCCTCTCAAAGTACTCTTTTATATTGAATATAATGACACAGGAAGTACTGTTTTATAAAAAATATACTCCCTCTCAATGTACTCTTTTATACTGAATACAATCACACAGGAAGTATTCTTTTATAAAAAATATACTGCCTCTCAAAGTACTCTTTTATATTGAATATAATCACACAGGAAATACTCTTTTATAAAAATTATACTCCCTCTCAAAGTACTCTTTTATATTGAATATAATCACACAGGAAGTACTCTTTAATAAAAAATATACTCCCTCTCAAAGTACTCTTTTATATTGAATATAATCACACAGGAAGTACTCTTTTATAAAAATTATACTCCCTCTCAAAGTACTCTTTTATATTGTATATAATCACACAGGATGTCCTCTTTTATAAAAAATATACTGCCTCACAAAATACTCTTTTATATTGAATATAATCACACAGGAAGTACTCTTTTACAAAAAATATACTCCCTCTCGAAGTACTCTTTTATAAAAAATATACTCCCTCTCAAAGTACTCTTTTATATTGAATATAATCACACAGGAAGTACTCTTTTATAAAAATTATACTCCCTCTCAAAGTACTCTTTTATATTGAATATAATCACACAGGAAGTCCTCTTTTATAAAAAATATACTGCCTCGCAAAATACTCTTTGATATTGAATATAATCACACAGGAACTACTCTTTTACAAAAAATATACTCCCTCTCGAAGTACTCTTTTATAAAAAATATACAACCTCTCAAAGTACTCTTTTATATTGAATATAATCACACAGGAAGTACTGTTTTATAAAAAATATACTCCCTCTCCAAGTACTCATTATAATGAATATAATCACACAGGAAGTAGTCTTTAATAAAAAATATACTGCCTCTCAAAGTACTCTTTTATATTGAATATAATCACACAGGAAGTACTCTTTTACAAAAAATATACTCCCTCTCGAAGTACTCTTTTATAAAAAATATACTCCCTCTCAAAGTACTCTTTTATATTGAATATAATCACACAGGAAGTACTCTTTTATAAAAATTATACTCCCTCTCAAAGTACTCTTTTATATTGAATATAATCACACACGAAGTCCTCTTTTATTAAAAATATACGGCCTCACAGAATACTCTTTTATATTGAATATAATCACACAGGAAGTACTCTTTTATAAAAAATATACTCCCTCTCAAAGTACTCTTTTATAAAAAATATACTCCCTCTCAAAGTACTCTTTTATATTGAATATAATGACACAGGAAGTACTGTTTTATAAAAAATATACTCCCTCTCAATGTACTCTTTTATACTGAATATAATCACACAGGAAGTATTCTTTTATAAAAAATATACTGCCTCTCAAAATACTCTTTTATATTGAATAAAATCACACAGGAAGTCCTCTTTTATACAAAATATACTGCCTCACAAAATACTCTTTTATATTGAATATAATCACACAGGAAGTACTCTTTTATAAAAAATATACTCCCTCTCAAAGTACTCTTGTATAAAAAATATACTCCCTCTCAAAGTACTCTTTTATATTGAATATAATGACACAGGAAGTACTATTTTATAAAAAATATACTCCCTCTCAATGTACTCTTTTATACTGAATATAATCACACAGGAAGTATTCTTTTATAAAAAATATACTGCCTCTCAAAGTACTCTTTTATATTGAATATAATCACACAGGAAATACTCTTTTATAAAAATTATACTCCCTCTCAAAGTACTCTTTTATATTGAATATAATCACACAGGAAGTACTCTTTAATAAAAAATATACTGCCTCTCAAAGTACTCTTTTATATTGAATATAATCACACAGGAAGTACTCTTTTACAAAAAATATACTCCCTCTCGAAGTACTCTTTTATAAAACATATACTCCCTCTCAAAGTACTCTTTTATATTGAATATAATCACACAGGAAGTACTCTTTTATAAAAATTATCCTCCCTCTCAAAGTAGTATTTTATATTGAATATAATCACACAGGATGTCCTCTTTTATAAAAAATATACTGCCTCACAAAATACTCTTTTATATTGAATATAATCACACAGGAAGTACTCTTTTACAAAAAATATACTCCCTCTCAAAGTACTCTTTTACAAAAAATATACTCCCTCTCAAAGTACTCTTTTATATTGAATATAATCACACAGGAAGTACTCTTTTACAAAAAATATACTCCCTCTCGAAGTACTCTTTTATAAAAAATATACTCCCTCTCAAAGTACTCTTTTATATTGAATATAATCACACAGGAAGTACTCTTTTATAAAAATTATACTCCCTCTCAAAGTACTCTTTTATATTGAATATAATCACACAGGATGTCCTCTTTTATAAAAAATATACTGCCTCACAAAATACTCTTTTATATTGAATATAATCACACAGGAAGTACTCTTTTACAAAAAATATACTCCCTCTCAAAGTACTCTTTTACAAAAAATATACTCCCTCTCAAAGTACTCTTTTATATTTTATATAATCACACAGGAAGTACTGTTTTATAAAAAATATACTCCCTCTCCAAGTACTCATTTATAATGAATATAATCACACGAGAAATACTCTTTTATAAAAAATATACTCCCTCTCAAAGTACTCTTTTATATTGAATATAATCACACAGGAAGTACTCTTTTACAAAAAATATACTCCCTCTCGAAGTACTCTTTTATAAAAAATATACTCCCTCTCAAAGTACTCTTTTATATTGAATATAATCACACAGGAAGTACTCTTTTATAAAAATTATACTCCCTCTCAAAGTACTCTTTTATATTGAATATATTCACACAGGAAGTCCTCTTTTATAAAAAATATACTGCCTCACAAAATACTCTTTTATATTGAATATAATCACACAGGAAGTACTCTTTTATAAAAAATATACTCCCTCTCAAAGTACTCTTTTATAAAAAATATACTCCCTCTCAAAATACTCTTTTATAAAAAATATACTCCCTCTCAAAGTACTCTTTTATATTGAATATAATGACACAGGAAGTACTGTTTTATAAAAAATATACTCCCTCTCAATGTACTCTTTTATACTGAATATAATCACACAGGAAGTACTCTTTTATAAAAATTATACTCCCTCTCAAAGTACTCTTTTATATTGAATATAATCACACAGGAAATACTGTTTTATAAAAATTATACTCCCTCTCAAAGTACTCTTTTATATTGAATATAATCACACAGGAAGTACTCTTTAATAAAAAATATATTGCCTCTCAAAGTACTCTTTTATATTGAATATAATCACACAGGAAGTACTCTTTTACAAAAAATATACTCCCTCTCGAAGTACTCTTTTATAAAAAATATACTCCCTCTCAAAGTACTCTTTTATATTGAATATAATCACACAGGAAGTACTGTTGTATAAAAAATATACTCCCTCTCCAAGTACTCATTTATAATGAATATAATCACACGAGAAATACTCTTTTATAAAAAATATACTCCCTCTCAAAGTACTCTTTTATATTGAATATAATCACACAGGAAGTACTGTTTTATAAAAAATATACTCCCTCTCAATGTACTCTTTTACAAAAAATATACTCCCTCTCGAAGTACTCTTTTATAAAAAAAATACTCCCTCTCAAAGTACTCTTTTATATTGAATATAATCACACAGGAAGTACTGTTGTATAAAAAATATACTCCCTCTCCAAGTACTCATTTATAATGAATATAATCACACGAGAAATACTCTTTTATAAAAAATATACTCCCTCTCAAAGTACTCTTTTATATTGAATATAATCACACAGGAAGTACTGTTTTATAAAAAATATACTCCCTCTCAATGTACTCTTTTATACTGAATATAATCACACAGGAAGTATTCTTTTATAAAAAATATGCTGCCTCTCAAAGTACTCTTTTATATTGAATATAATCACACAGGAAATACTCTTTTATAAAAATTATACTCCCTCTCAAAGTACTCTTTTATATTGAATATAATCACACAGGAAGTACTCTTTAATAAAAAATATACTGCCCCTCAAAGTACTCTTTTATATTGAATATAATCACACAGGAAGTACTCTTTTACAAAAAATATACTCCCTCTCGAAGTACTCTTTTATAAAATATATACTCCCTCTCAAAGTACTCTTTTATATTGAATATAATCACACAGGAAGTACTCTTTTATAAAAATTATACTCCCTCTCAAAGTACTCTTTCATATTGAATATAATCACACAGGAAGTCCTCTTTTATAAAAAATATACTGCCTCACAAAATACTCTTTTATATTGAATATAATCACACAGGAAGTACTCTTTTATAAAAAATATACTCCCTCTCAAAGTACTCTTTTATAAAAAATATACTCCCTCTCAAAGTACTCTTTTATATTGAATATAATCACACAGGAACTACTGTTTTATAAAAAATATACTCCCTCTACAAGTACTCATTTATAATGAATATAATCACACAAGAAATACTCTTTTATAAAAAATATACTCCCTCTCAAAGTACTCTTTTATATTGAATATAATCACACAGGAAGTACTCTTTTACAAAAAATATACTCCCTCTCGAAGTACTCTTTTATAAAAAATATACTCCCTCTCGAAGTACTCTTTTATATTGAATATAATCACACAGGAAGTACTCTTTTATAAAAATTATACTCCCTCTGAAAGTACTCTTTTATATTGAATATAATCACACAGGAAGTCCTCTTTTATAAAAAATATACTGCCTCACAAAATACTCTTTTATATTGAATATAATCACACAGGAAGTACTCTTTTATAAAAAATATACTCCCTCTCAAAGTACTCTTTTATATTGAATATAATCACACAGGAAGTACTGTTTTATAAAAAATATACTCCCTCTCCAAGTACTCATTTATAATGAATATAATCACACGAGAAATACTCTTTTATAAAAAATATACTCCCTCTCAAAGTACTCTTTTATTTTGAATATAATCACACAGGAAGTACTCTTTTATAAAAATTATACTCCCTCTCAAAGTACTCTTTTATATTGAATATAATCAGACAGGAAGTCCTCTTTTATAAAAAATATACTGCCTCACAAAATACTCTTTTATATTGAATATAATCACACAGGAAGTACTCTTTTATAAAAAATATACTCCCTCTCAAAGTACTCTTTTATATTGAATATAATCACACAGGAAGTACTCTTTTATAAAAATTATACTCCCTCTCAGAGTACTCTTTTATATTGAATATAATCACACAGGAAGTCCTCTTTTATAAAAAATATACTGCCTCACAAAATACTCTTTCATATTGAATATAATCACACAGGAAGTACTCTTTTATAAAACATATACTCCCTCTCAAAGTACTCTTTTATAAAAAATATACTCCCTCTCAAACTACTCTTTTATAAAAAATATACTCCCTCTCAAAGTACTCTTTTATATTGAATATAATGACACAGGAAGTACTATTTTATAAAAAATATACTCCCTCTCAATGTACTTTTTTATACTGAATATAATCACACAGGAAGTATTCTTTTATAAAAAATATACTGCCTCTCAAAGTACTCTTTTCTATTGAATATAATCACACAGGAAGTCCTCTTTTATACAAAATATACTGCCTCACAATATACTCTTTTATATTGAATATAATCACACAGGAAGTACTCTTTTATAAAAAATATACTCCCTCTCAAGGTACTCTTTTATAAAAAATATACTCCCTCTCAAAGTACTCTTTTATAAAAAATATACTCCCTCTCAAAGTACTCTTTTATATTGAATATAATGACACAGGAAGTACTGTTTTATAAAAAATATACTCCCTCTCAATGTACTCTTTTATACTGAATATAATCACACAGGAAGTATTCTTTTATAAAAAATATACTGCCTCTCAAAGTGCTCTTTTATATTGAATATAATCACACAGGAAATACTCTTTTACAAAAATTATACTCCCTCTCAATGTACTCTTTTATATTGAATATAATCACACAGGAAGTACTCTTTAATAAAAAATATACTGCCTCTCAAAGTACTCTTTTATATTGAATATAATCACACAGGAAGTACTCTTTTACAAAAAATATACTCCCTCTCGAAGTACTCTTTTATAAAAAATATACTCCCTCTCAAAGTACTCTTTTATATTGAATATAATCACACAGGAAGTACTCTTTTATAAAAATTATACTCCCTCTCAAAGTACTCTTTTATATTGAATATAATCACACAGGAAGTCCTCTTTTATAAAAAATATACTGCCTCACAAAATACTCTTTTATATTGAATATAATCACACAGGAAGTACTCTTTTATAAAAAATATACTCCCTCTCAAAGTACTCTTTTATAAAAAATATACTCCCTCTCAAAGTACTCTTTTATAAAAAATATACTCCCTCTCCAAGTACTCTTTTATATTGAATATAATGACACAGGAAGTACTGTTTTATAGAAAATATACTCCCTCTCAATGTACTCTTTTATACTGAACATAATCACACAGGAAGTATTATTTTATAAAAAATATACTGCCTCTCAAAGTACTCTTTTATATTGAATATAATCACACAGGAAGTACTCTTTAATAAAAAATAAACTGCCTCTCAAAGTACTCTTTTATATTGAATATAATCACACAGGAAGTACTCTTTTACAAAAAATATACTCCCTCTCGAAGTACTCTTTTATAAAAAATATACTCCCTCTCAAAGTACTCTTTTATATTGAATATAATCACACATGAAGTACTCTTTTATAAAAAATATACTGCCTCTCAAAATACTCTTTTATATTGAATATAATCACACAGGAAGTACTCGTCTACAAAAAATATACTCCCTCTCGAAGTACTCTTTTATAAAAAATATACTCCATCTCAAAGTACTCTTTTATATTGAATATAATCACACAGGAAGTACTGTTTTATAAAAAATATACTCCCTCTCCAAGTACTCTTTTATATTGAATATAATCACACAGGAAGTACTCTTTTATAAAAAATATACTGCCTCTGAAAGTACTCTTTTATATTGAATATAATCACACAGGAAGTACTCTTTTATAAAAAATACAATCCCTCTCAAAGTACTCTTTTATATTGAATATAATCACACAGGAAGTACTCTTTTATAAAAAATATACTGCCTCTAAAAGTACTCTTTTATATTGAATATAATCACACAGGAAGTATTCTTTTATAAAAAATATACTCCCTCTGGAAGTCCTCTTTTATACGGAATATAATCACACTGTATGAATTCTTTTATACTGAATATAATCACATAAGATGTACTCTATTATAAAAAATATTCTCCCTCTCAATGTACTCGTTTATATTGAATATAATCACACAGGAAGTACTGTTTCATAAAAAATATACTCCCTCTCAAAGTACTCTTTTATATTGAATATAATCGCACAGGAAGTACTCTTTTATAAAAAATATACTGCCTCACAAAATACTCTTTTATATTGAATATAATCACACAGGAAGTACTCTTTTATAAAAAATATACTCCCTCTCAAAGTAATCTTTTATATTGAATATAATCACACAGGAAGTACTCTTTTATAAAAATTATACTCCCTCTCAAAATACTCTTTTATATTGAATATAATCACACAGGAAGTCCTCTTTTATAAAAAATATACTGCCTCACAAAATACTCTTTTATATTGAATATAATCACACAGGAAGTACTCTTTTATAAAAAATATACTCCCTCTCAAAGTACTCTTTTATAAAAAATATACTCCCTCTCAAAATACTCTTTTATAAAAAATATACTCCCTCTCAAAGTACTCTTTTATATTGAATATAAAGACACAGGAAGTACTGTTTTATAAAAAATATACTCCCTCTCAATGTACTCTTTTATACTGAATATAATCACACAGGAAGTATTCTTTTATAAAAAATATACTGCCTCTCAAAGTACTCTTTTATATTGAATATAATCACACAGGAAATACTCTTTTATAAAAATTATACTCCCTCTCAAAATACTCTTTTATATTGAATATAATCACACTGGAAGTACTCTTTTATAAAAAATATACTCCCTCTCGAAGTACTCTTTTATAAAAAATATTCTCCCTCTCGAAATACTCTTTTATATTGAATATAATCACACAGGATGTATTCTTTTATAAAAAATATACTCCCACTGAAAGTACTCTTTTATATTGAATACAATCCCACAGGGAACATTCTTTTATTAAAAAATATACTCCCTCTCAAAGTAGTCTTTTAGAAAAAGTATACTCCCTCTCAAAGTACTCTTTTATATTTAATATAATGACACAGGAAGTACTGTTTTATAAAAAATATACTCCCTCTCAATGTACTCTTTTATACTGAATATAATCACACAGGAAGTATTCTTTTATAAAAAATATACTGCCTCTCAAAGTAATCCTTTATATTGAATATAATCACACAGGAAATACTCTTTTATAAAAATTATACTCCCTCTCTAAGTACTCTTTTATATTGAATATAATCACACAGGAAGTACTCTTTAATAAAAAATATACTGCCTCTCAAAGTACTCTTTTATATTGAATATAATCACACAGGTAATACTCTTTTATAAAAATTATCCTCCCTCTCAAAGTACTGTTTTATATTGAATATAATCACACAGGAAGTACTCTTTAATAAAAAATATACTGCCTCTCAAAGTACTCTTTTATATTGAATATAATCACACAGGAAGTACTCTTTTACAAAAAATATACTCCCTCTCAAAGTACTCTTTTATAAAAAATATACTCCCTCTCAAAGTACTCTTTTATATTGAATATAATCACACAGGAAGTACTCTTTTATAAAAATTATACTCCCTCTCAAAGTACTCTTTTATATTGAATATAATCACACAGGTAGTCCTCTTTTATAAAAAATATACTGCCTCACAAAATACTCTTTTATATTGAATATAATCACACAGGAAGTACTCTTTTATAAAAAATATACTCCCTCTCAAAGTACTCTTTTATAAAAAATATACTCCCTCTCACAGTACTCTTTTATAAAAAATATACTCCCTCTCAAAGTACTCTTTTATATTGAATATAATGACACAGGAAGTACTGTTTTATAAAAAATATACTCCCTCTCAATGTACTCTTTTATACTGAATATAATCACACAGGAAGTATTCTTTTATAAAAAATATACTGCCTCTCAAAGTACTCTTTTATATTGAATATAATCACACAGGAAATACTCTTTTATAAAAATTATACTCCCTCTCAAAGTACTCTTTTATATTGAATATAATCACACACGAAGTACTCTTTAATAAAAAATATACTGCCTCTCAAAGTACTCTTTTATATTGAATATAATCACACAGGAAGTACTCTTTTAAAAAAAATACACTCCCTCTCAAATTACTCTCTTATATTGAATGTAATCACACAGGAAGTACTCTTTTACAAAAAATATACTCCCTCTAAAAATACTCTTTTATAAAAAATATACTCCCTCTCAAAGTACTCTTTTATAAAAAATATACTCCCTCTCAAAGTACTCTTTTATATTGAATATAATGACACAGGAAGTACTGTTTTATAAAAAATATACTCCCTCTCAATGTACTCTTTTATAGTGAATATAATCACACAGGAAGTATTCTTTTATAAAAAATATACTGCCTCTCAAAGTACTCTTTTATATTGAATATAATCACACAGGAAGTCCTCTTTTATAAAAAATATACTGCCTCACAAAATACTCTTTTATATTGAATATAATCACACAGGAAGTACTCTTTTATAAAAAATATACTCCCTCTCAAAGTACTCTTTTATATTGAATATAATGACACAGGAAGTACTGTTTTATAAAAAATATACTCCCCCTCCAAGTACTCTTTTATATTGAATATAATCACAGAGGAAGTACTCTTTTATAAAAAATATACTGCCTCACAAAATACTCTTTTATATTGAATATATTCACACAGGAAGTACTCTTTTATAAAAAATATACTCCCTCTCAAAGTACTCTTTTATAAAAATATACTCCCTCTCAAAGGACTCTTTTATAAAAAATATACTCCCTCTCAAAGTACTCTTTTATATTGAATATAATGACACAGGAAGTACTGATATATAAAAAATATACTCCCTCTCAATGTACTCTTTTATACTGAATATAATCACACAGGAAGTATTCTTTTATAAAAAATATACTGCCTCTCAAACAACTCTTTTATATTGAATATAATCACACAGGAAGTCCTCTTTTATAAAAAATATACTGCCTCACAAAATACTCTTTTTTATTGAATATAATCACACAGGAAGTACTCTTTTATAAAAAATATACTCCCTCTCAAAGTACTCTTTTACAAAAAATATACTCCCTCTCGAAGTACTCTTTTATAAAAAATATACTCCCTCTCAAAGTACTCTTTTATATTGAATATAATCACACAGGAAGTACTCTTTTATAAAAATTATACTCCCTCTCAAAGTACTCTTTTATATTGAATATAATCACACAGGAAGTCCTCTTTTATAAAAAATATACTGCCTCACAAAATACTCTTTTATATTGAATATAATCACACAGGAAGTACTCTTTTATAAAAAATATACTCCCTCTCAAAGTACTCTTTTATAAAAAATATACTCCCTCTCAAAATACTCTTTTATAAAAAATATACTCCCTCTCAAAGTACTCTTTTATATTGAATATAATGACACAGGAAGTACTGTTTTATAAAAAATATACTCCCTCTCAATGTACTCTTTTATACTGAATATAATCACACAGGAAGTATTCTTTTATAAAAAATATACCGCCTCTCAAAGTACTCTTTTATATTGAATATAATCACACAGGAAATACTCTTTTATAAAAATTATACTCCCTCTCAAAGTACTCTTTTATATTGAATATAATCACACAGGAAATACTCTTTAATAAAAAATATACTGCCTCTCAAAGTACTCTTTTATATTGAATATAATCACACAGGAAGTACTCTTTTACAAAAAATATACTCCCTCTCGAAGTACTCTTTTATAAAAAATATACTCCCTCTCAAAATACTCTTTTATATTGAATATAATCACACAGGAAGTACTCTTTTATAAAAATTATACTCCCTCTCAAAGTACTCTTTTATATTGAATATAATCACACAGGAAGTCCTCTTTTATAAAAAATATACTGCCTCACAAAACACTCTTTTATATTGAATATAATCACACAGGAACTACTCTTTTATAAAAAATATACTCCCTCTGAAAGTACTCTTTTATAAAAAATATACTCCCTCTCAAAATACTCTTTTATAAAAAATATACTCCCTCTCAAAGTACTCTTTTATATTGAATATAGTCACAAAGGAAGTACTGTTTTATAAAAAATATACTCCCTCTCCAAATACTCATTTATAATGAATATAATCACACGAGAAATACTCTTTTATAAAAAATATACTCCCTCTCAAAGTACTCTTTTATATTGAATATAATCACACAGGAAGTACTCTTTTACAAAAAATATACTCCCTCTCGAAGTACTCTTTTATAAAAAATATACTCCCTCTCAAAGTACTCTTATATTGAATATAATCACACAGGAAGTACTCTTTTATAAAAATTATACTCCCTCTCAAAGTACTCTATTATATTGAATATAATCACACAGGAAGTCCTCTTTTATAAAAAATATACTGCCTCACAAAATACTCTTTTATATTGAATATAATCACACAGGAAGTACTCTTTTATAAAAAATATACTCCCTCTCAAAGTACTCTTTTATAAAAAATATACTCCCTCTCAAAATACTCTTTTATAAAAAATATACTCCCTCTCAAAGTACTCTTTTATATTGAATATAATGACACAGGAAGTACTGTTTTATAAAAAATATACTCCCTCTCAATGTACTATTTTATACTGAATATAATCACACAGGAAGTATTCTTTTATAAAAAATATACTGCCTCTCAAAGTACTCTTTTATATTGATTATAATCACACAGGAAATACTCTTTTATAAAAATTATACTCCCTCTCAAAATACTCTTTTATATTGAATATAATCACACAGGAAGTACTCTTTAATAAAAAATATACTGCCTCTTAAAGTACTCTTTTATATTGAATATAATCACACAGGAAGTACTCTTTTACAAAAAATATACTCCCTCTCGAAGTACTCTTTTATAAAAAATATACTCCCTCTCAAAGTACTCTTTTATATTGAATATAATCACACAGGAAGTACTGTTTTATAAAAAATGTACTCCCTCTCCAAGTACTCATTTATAATGAATATAATCACACGAGAAATACTCTTTTATAAAAAATATACTCCCTCTCAAAGTACTCTTTTATAAAAAATATACTCCCTCTCAAAGTACTCTTTTATATTGAATATAATCACACAGGAAGTACTCTTTAATAAAAAATATACTGCCTCTCAAAGTACTCTTTTATATTGAATATAATCACACAGGAAGTACTCTTTTAAAAAAAATACACTCCCTCTCAAATTACTCTCTTATATTGAATGTAATCACACAGGAAGTACTCTTTTACAAAAAATATACTCCCTCTCGAAGTACTCTTTTATAAAAAATATACTCCCTCTCAAAATACTCTTTTATAAAAAATATACTCCCTCTCAAAGTACTCTTTTATATTGAATATAGTCACAAAGGAAGTACTGTTTTATAAAAAATATACTCCCTCTCCAAATACTCATTTATAATGAATATAATCACACGAGAAATACTCTTTTATAAAAAATATACTCCCTCTCAAAGTACTCTTTTATATTGAATATAATCACACAGGAAGTACTCTTTTACAAAAAATATACTCCCTCTCGAAGTACTCTTTTATAAAAAATATACTCCCTCTCAAAGTACTCTTATATTAATATAATCACACAGGAAGTACTCTTTTATAAAAATTATACTCCCTCTCAAAGTACTCTATTATATTGAATATAATCACACAGGAAGTCCTCTTTTATAAAAAATATACTGCCTCACAAAATACTCTTTTATATTGAATATAATCACACAGGAAGTACTCTTTTATAAAAAATATACTCCCTCTCAAAGTACTCTTTTATAAAAAATATACTCCCTCTCAAAATACTCTTTTATAAAAAATATACTCCCTCTCAAAGTACTCTTTTATATTGAATATAATGACACAGGAAGTACTGTTTTATAAAAAATATACTCCCTCTCAATGTACTATTTTATACTGAATATAATCACACAGGAAGTATTCTTTTATAAAAAATATACTGCCTCTCAAAGTACTCTTTTATATTGATTATAATCACACAGGAAATACTCTTTTATAAAAATTATACTCCCTCTCAAAATACTCTTTTATATTGAATATAATCACACAGGAAGTACTCTTTAATAAAAAATATACTGCCTCTTAAAGTACTCTTTTATATTGAATATAATCACACAGGAAGTACTCTTTTACAAAAAATATACTCCCTCTCGAAGTACTCTTTTATAAAAAATATACTCCCTCTCAAAGTACTCTTTTATATTGAATATAATCACACAGGAAGTACTGTTTTATAAAAAATGTACTCCCTCTCCAAGTACTCATTTATAATGAATATAATCACACGAGAAATACTCTTTTATAAAAAATATACTCCCTCTCAAAGTACTCTTTTATAAAAAATATACTCCCTCTCAAAGTACTCTTTTATATTGAATATAATCACACAGGAAGTACTCTTTAATAAAAAATATACTGCCTCTCAAAGTACTCTTTTATATTGAATATAATCACACAGGAAGTACTCTTTTAAAAAAAATACACTCCCTCTCAAATTACTCTCTTATATTGAATGTAATCACACAGGAAGTACTCTTTTACAAAAAATATACTCCCTCTCGAAGTACTCTTTTATAAAAAATATACTCCCTCCCAAAGTACTCCTTTATATTGAATATAATCACACAGGAAGTACTCTTTTATAAAAATTATACTCCCTCTCAAAGTACTCTTTTATATTGAATATAATCACACAGGAAGTCCTCTTTTATAAAAAATATACTGCCTCACAAAATACTCTTTTATATTGAATATAATCACACAGGAAGTTCTCTTTTACAAAAAATATACTCCCTCTCGAATTACTCTTTTATAAAAAATATACTACCTCTCAAAGTACTCTTTTATATTGAATATATTAAAAACAGGAAGTACTGTTTTATAAAAAATATACTCCCTCTCCAAGTACTCATTTATAATGAATATAATCACACGAGAAATACTCTTTTATAAAAAATATACTCCCTCTCAAAGTACTCTTTTATATTGAATATAATCACACAGGAAGTACTCTTTTACAAAAAATATACTCCCTCTCGAAGTACTCTTTTATAAAAAATATACTCCCTCTCAAAGTACTCTTTTATATTGAATATAATCACACAGGAAGTACTCTTTTATAAAAATTATACTCCCTCTCAAAGTACTCTTTTATATTGAATATAATCACACAGGAAGTCCTCTTTTATAAAAAATATACTGCCTCACAAAATACTCTTTTATATTGAATATAATCACACAGGAAGTACTCTTTTATAAAAAATATACTCCCTCTCAAAGTACTCTTTTATATTGAATATAATCACACAGGAAGTACTCTTTTATAAAAATTATACTCCCTCTCAAAATACTCTTTTATATTGAATATAATCACACAGGAAGTCCTCTTTTATAAAAAATATACTGCCTCACAAAATACTCTTTTATATTGAATATAATCACACAGGAAGTACTCTTTTATAAAAAATATACTCCCTCTCAAAGTACTCTTTTATAAAAAATATACTCCCTCTCAAAGTACTCTTTTATAAAAAATATACTCCCTCTCAAAGTACTCTTTTATATTGAATATAAAGACACAGGAAGTACTGTTTTATAAAAAATATACTCCCTCTCAATGTACTCTTTTATACTGAATATAATCACACAGGAAGTATTCTTTTATAAAAAATATACTGCCTCTCAAAGTACTCTTTTATATTGAATATAATCACACAGGAAATACTCTTTTATAAAAATTATACTCCCTCTCAAAATACTCTTTTATATTGAATATAATCACACTGGAAGTACTCTTTTATAAAAAATATACTCCCTCTCGAAGTACTCTTTTATAAAAAATATTCTCCCTCTCGAAATACTCTTTTATATTGAATATAATCACACAGGATGTATTCTTTTATAAAAAATATACTCCCACTGAAAGTACTCTTTTATATTGAATACAATCCCACAGGGAGCATTCTTTTATTAAAAAATATACTCCCTCTCAAAGTAGTCTTTTAGTAAAAATATACTCCCTCTCAAAGTACTCTTTTATATTTAATATAATGACACAGGAAGTACTGTTTTATAAAAAATATACTCCTTCTCAATGTACTCTTTTATACTGAATATAATCACACAGGAAGTATTCTTTTATAAAAAATATACTGCCTCTCAAAGTACTCCTTTATATTGAATATAATCACACAGGAAATACTCTTTTATAAAAATTATACTCCCTCTCTAAGTACTCTTTTATATTGAATATAATCACACAGGAAGTACTCTTTAATAAAAAATATACTGCCTCTCAAAGTACTCTTTTATATTGAATATAATCACACAGGAAATACTCTTTTATAAAAATTATCCTCCCTCTCAAAGTACTGTTTTATATTGAATATAATCACACAGGAAGTACTCTTTAATAAAAAATATACTGCCTCTCAAAGTACTCTTTTATATTGAATATAATCACACAGGAAGTACTCTTTTACAAAAAATATACTCCCTCTCGAAGTACTCTTTTATAAAAAATATACTCCCTCTCAAAGTACTCTTTTATATTGAATATAATCACACAGGAAGTACTCTTTTATAAAAATTATACTCCCTCTCAAAGTACTCTTTTATATTGAATATAATCACACAGGTAGTCCTCTTTTATAAAAAATATACTGCCTCACAAAATACTCTTTTATATTGAATATAATCACACAGGAAGTACTCTTTTATAAAAAATATACTCCCTCTCAAAGTACTCTTTTATAAAAAATATACTCCCTCTCACAGGACTCTTTTATAAAAAATATACTCCCTCTCAAAGTACTCTTTTATATTGAATATAATGACACAGGAAGTACTGTTTTATAAAAAATATACTCCCTCTCAATGTACTCTTTTATACTGAATATAATCACACAGGAAGTATTCTTTTATAAAAAATATACTGCCTCTCAAAGTACTCTTTTATATTGAATATAATCACACAGGAAATACTCTTTTATAAAAATTATACTCCCTCTCAAAGTACTCTTTTATATTGAATATAATCACACAGGAAGTACTCTTTAATAAAAAATATACTGCCTCTCAAAGTACTCTTTTATATTGAATATAATCACACAGGAAGTACTCTTTTAAAAAAAATACACTCCCTCTCAAATTACTCTCTTATATTGAATGTAATCACACAGGAAGTACTCTTTTACAAAAAATATACTCCCTCTCAAAATACTCTTTTTTAAAAAATATACTCCCTCTCAAAGTACTCTTTTATAAAAAATATACTCCCTCTCAAAGTACTCTTTTATATTGAATATAATGACACAGGAAGTACTGTTTTATAAAAAATATACTCCCTCTCATTGTACTCTTTTATAGTGAATATAATCACACAGGAAGTATTCTTTTATAAAAAATATACTGCCTCTCAAAGTACTCTTTTATATTGAATATAATCACACAGGAAGTCCTCTTTTATAAAAAATATACTGCCTCCCAAAATACTCTTTTATATTGAATATAATCACACAGGAAGTACTCTTTTATAAAAAATATACTCCCTCTCAAAGTACTCTTTTATATTGAATATAATGACACAGGAAGTACTGTTTTATAAAAAATATACTCCCCCTCCAAGTACTCTTTTATATTGAATATAATCACAGAGGAAGTACTCTTTTATAAAAAATATACTGCCTCACAAAATACTCTTTTATATTGAATATATTCACACAGGAAGTACTCTTTTATGAAAAATATACTCCCTCTCAAAGTACTCTTTTATAGAAATATACTCCCTCTCAAAGGACTCTTTTATAAAAAATATACTCCCTCTCAAAGTACTCTTTTGTATTGAATATAATGACACAGGAAGTACTGATTTATAAAAAATATACTCCCTCTCAATGTACTGTTTTATACTGAATATAATCACACAGGAAGTATTCTTTTATAAAAAATATACTGCCTCTCAAACAACTCTTTTATATTGAATATAATCACACAGGAAGTCCTCTTTTATAAAAAATATACTGCCTCACAAAATACTCTTTTTTATTGAATATAATCACACAGGAAGTACTCTTTTATAAAAAATATACTCCCTCTCAAAGTACTCTTTTATAAAAAATATACTCCCTCACAAAGTACTCTTTTATAAAAAATATACTCCCTCTCAAAGTACTCTTTTATATTGAATATAATGACACAGGAAGTACTGTTTTATAAAAAATATACTCCCTCTCAATGTAATCTTTTATACTGAATATAATCACACAGGAAGTATTCTTTTATAAAAAATATACTGCCTCTCAAAGTACTCTTTTATATTGAATATAATCACACAGGAAATGCTCTTTTATAAAAATTATACTCCCTCTCAAAGTACTCTTTTATATTGAATATAATCACACAGGAACTACTCTTTAATAAAAAATAACCTGCCTCTCAAAGTACTCTTTTATATTGAATATAATCACACAGGAAGTACTCTTTTACAAAAAATATACTCCCTCTCGAAGTACTCTTTTATAAAAAATATACTCCCTCTCAAAGTACTCTTTTATATTGAATATAATCACACAGGAAGTACTCTTTTATAAAAATTATACTCCCTCTCAAAGTACTCTTTTATATTGAATATAATCACACAGGAAGTCCTCTTTTATAAAAAATATACTGCCTCACAAAATACTCTTTTGTATTGAATATAATCACACAGTAAGTACTCTTTTATAAAAAATATACTCCCTCTCAATGTACTATTTTATAAAAAATATACTCCCTCTCAAAGTACTCTTTTATAAAAAATATACTCCCTCTCAAAGTACTCTTTTATATTGAATATAATGACACAGGAAGTACTGTTTTATAAAAAATATACTCCCTCTCTATGTACTCTTTTATACTGAATATAATCACACAGGAAGTATTCTTTTATAAAAAATATACTGCCTCTCAAAGTACTCTTTTTTATTGAATATAATCACACAGGAAATACTCTTTTATAAAAATTATACTCCCTCTCAAAGTACTCTTTTATATTGAATATAATCACACAGGAAGTACTCTTTAATAAAAAATATACTGCCTCTCAAAGTACTCTTTTATATTGAATATAATCACACAGGAAGTACTCTTTTACAAAAAATATACTCCCTCTCGAAGTACTCTTTTATAAAAAATATACTCCCTCTCAAAGTACTCTTTTATATTGAATATAATCACACAGGAAGTACTCTTTTATAAAAATTATACTCCCTCTCAAAGTACTCTTTTATATTGAATATAATCACACAGGAAGTCCTCTTTTATAAAAAATATACTGCCTCACAAAATACTCTTTTATATTGAATATAATCACACAGGAAGTACTCTTTTACAAAAAATATACTCCCTCTCGAAGTACTCTTTTATAAAAAATATACTCCCTCTCAAAGTACTCTTTTATAGTGAATATAATCACACAGGAAGTACTGTTTTATAAAAAATATACTCCCTCTCCAAGTACTCATTTATAATGAATATAATCACACGAGATATACTCTTTTATAAAAAATATACTCCCTCTCAAAGTACTCTTTTATATTGAATATAATCACACAGGAAGTACTCTTTTACAAAAAATATACTCCCTCTCGAAGTACTCTTTTATAAAAAATATACTCCCTCTCAAAGTACTCTTTTATATTGAATATAATCACACAGGAAATACTCTTTTTTAAAAATTATACTCCCTCTCAAAATACTCTTTTATATTGAATATAATCACACTGGAAGTACTCTTTTATAAAAAATATACTCCCTCTCGAAGTACTCTTTTATAAAAAAATTCTCCCTCTCGAAATACTCTTTTATATTGAATATAATCACACAGGATGTATTCTTTTATAAAAAATATACTCCCACTGAAAGTACTCTTTTATATTGAATACAATCCCACAGGGAGCATTCTTTTATTAAAAAATATACTCCCTCTCAAAGTAGTCTTTTAGAAAAAATATACTCCCTCTCAAAGTACTCTTTTATATTTAATATAATGACACAGGAAGTACTGTTTTATAAAAAATATACTCCCTCTCAATGTACTCTTTTATACTGAATATAATCACACAGGAAGTATTCTTTTATAAAAAATATACTGCCTCTCAAAGTACTCCTGTATATTGAATATAATCACACAGGAAATACTCTTTTATAAAAATTATACTCCCTCTCTAAGTACTCTTTTATATTGAATATAATCACACAGGAAGTACTCTTTAATAAAAAATATACTGCCTCTCAAAGTACTCTTTTATATTGAATATAATCACACAGGAAATACTCTTTTATAAAAATTATCCTCCCTCTCAAAGTACTGTTTTATATTGAATATAATCACACAGGAAGTACTCTTTAATAAAAAATATACTGCCTCTCAAAGTACTCTTTTATATTGAATATAATCACACAGGAAGTACTCTTTTACAAAAAATATACTCCCTCTCGAAGTACTCTTTTATAAAAAATATACTCCCTCTCAAAGTACTCTTTTATATTGAATATAATCACACAGGAAGTACTCTTTTATAAAAATTATACTCCCTCTCAAAGTACTCTTTTATATTGAATATAATCACACAGGTAGTCCTCTTTTATAAAAAATATACTGCCTCACAAAATACTCTTTTATATTGAATATAATCACACAGGAAGTACCCTTTTATAAAAAATATACTCCCACTCAAAGTACTCTTTTATAAAAAATATACTCCCTCTCACAGTACTCTTTTATAAAAAATATACTCCCTCTCGAAGTACTCTTTTATAAAAAATATACTCCCTCTCAAAGTACTCTTTTATATTGAATATAATCACACAGGAAGTACTCTTTTATAAAAATTATACTCCCTCTCAAAGTACTCTTTTATAAAAAATATACTCCCTCTCGAAGTACTCTTTTATAAAAAATATACTCCCTCTCAAAGTACTCTTTTATATTGAATATAATGACACAGGAAGTACTGTTTTATAAAAAATATACTCCCTCTCAATGTACTCTTTTATACTGAATATAATCACACAGGAAGTATTCTTTTATAAAAAATATACTGCCTCTCAAAGTACTCTTTTATATTGAATATAATCACACAGGAAATACTCTTTTATAAAAATTATACTCCCTCTCAAAGTACTCTTTTATATTGAATATAATCACACAGGAAGTACTCTTTAATAAAAAATATACTGCCTCTCAAAGTACTCTTTTATATTGAATATAATCACACAGGAAGTAGTCTTTAAAAAAAAATACACTCCCTCTCAAATTACTCTCTTATATTGAATGTAATCACACAGGAAGTACTCTTTTACAAAAAATATACTCCCTCTAAAAATACTCTTTTATAAAAAATATACTCCCTCTCAAAGTACTCTTTTATAGAAAATATACTCCCTCTCAAAGTACTCTTTTATATTGAATATAATGACACAGGAAGTACTGTTTTATAAAAAATATACTCCCTCTCAATGTACTCTTTTATAGTGAATATAATCACAGAGGAAGTATTCTTTTATAAAAAATATACTACCTCTCAAAGTACTCTTTTATATTGAATATAATCACACAGGAAGTCCTCTTTTATAAAAAATATACTGCCTCACAAAATACTCTTTTATATTGAATATAATCACACAGGAAGTACTCTTTTATAAAAAATATACTCCCTCTCAAAGTACTCTTTTATATTGAATATAATGACACAGGAAGTACTGTTTTATTAAAAATATACTCCCCCTCCAAGTACTCTTTTATATTGAATATAATCACAGAGGAAGTACTCTTTTATAAAAAATATACTGCCTCACAAAATACTCTTTTATATTGAATATATTCACACAGGAAGTACTCTTTTATAAAAAATATACTCCCTCTCAAAGTACTCTTTTATAAAAATATACTCCCTCTCAAAGGACTCTTTTATAAAAAATATACTCCCTCTCAAAGTACTCTTTTATATTGAATATAATGACACAGGAAGTACTGATTTATAAAAAATATACTCCCTCTCAATGTACTCTTTTATACTGAATATAATCTCACAGGAAGTATTCTTTTATAAAAAATATACTGCCTCTCAAAGAACTCTTTTATATTGAATATAATCACACAGGAAGTACTCTTTTACAAAAAATATACTCCCTCTCGAAGTACTCTTTTATAAAAAATATACTCCCTCTCAAAGTACTCTTTTATATTGAATATAATCTCACAGGAAGTACTCTTTTATAAAAATTATACTCCCTCTCAAAGTACTCTTTTATATTGAATATAATCACTCAGGAAGTACTCTTTTATAAAAATTATACTCCCTCTCAACGTACTCTTTTGTATTGAATATAATCACACAGTAAGTACTCTTTTATAAAAAATATACTCCCTCTCAATGTACTCTTTTATAAAAAATATACTCCCTCTCAAAGTACTCTTTTATAAAAAATATACTCCCTCTCAAAGTACTCTTTTATATTGAATATAATGACACAGGAAGTACTGTTTCATAAAAAATATACTCCCTCTCTATGTACTCTTTTATACTGAATGTAATCACACAGGAAGTATTCTTTTATAAAAAATATACTGCCTCTCGAAGTACTCTTTTATATTGAATATAATCACACAGGAAAGACTCTTTTATAAAAATTATACTCCCTCTCAAAGTACTCTTTTATATTGAATATAATCACACAGGAAGTAGTCTTTAATAAAAAATATACTGCCTCTCAAAGTACTCTTTTATATTGAATATAATCACACAGGAAGTACTCTTTTGCAAAAAATATACTCCCTCTCGAAGTACTCTTTTATAAAAAATATACTCCCTCTCAAAGTACTCTTTTATATTGAATATAATCACACAGGAAGTACTCTTTTATAAAAATTATACTCCCTCTCAAAGTACTCTTTTATATTGAATATAATCACACAGGAAGTCCTCTTTTATAAAAAATATACTGCCTCACAAAATACTCTTTTATATTGAATATAATCACACAGGAAGTACTCTTTTATAAAAAATATACTCCCTCTCAAAGTACTCTTTTATAAAAAATATACTCCCTCTCAAAGTACTCTTTTATAAAAAATGTACTCCCTCTCAAAGTACTCTTTTATATTGAATATAATGACACAGGAAGTACTGTTTTATAAAAAATATACTCCCTCTCAATGTACTCTTTTACACTGAATATAATCACACAGGAAGTATTCTTTTATAAAAAATATACTGCCTCTCAAAGTACTCTTTTATATTGAATATAATCAAACAGGAAATACTCTTTTATAAAAATTATACTCCCTCTCAAAGTACTCTTTTATATTGAATATAATCACACAGGAAGTACTCTTTAATAAAAAATATACTGCCTCTCAAAGTACTCTTTTATATTGAATATAGTCACAAAGGAAGTACTGTTTTATAAAAAATATACTCCCTCTCCAAATACTCATTTATAATGAATATAATCACACGAGAAATACTCTTTTATAAAAAATATACTCCCTCTCAAAGTACTCTTTTATATTGAATATAATCACACAGGAAGTACTCTTTTACAAAAAATATACTCCCTCTCGAAGTACTCTTTTATAAAAAATATACTCCCTCTCAAAGTACTCTTATATTGAATATAATCACACAGGAAGTACTCTTTTATAAAAATTATACTCCCTCTCAAAGTACTCTATTATATTGAATATAATCACACAGGAAGTCCTCTTTTATAAAAAATATACTGCCTCACAAAATACTCTTTTATATTGAATATAATCACACAGGAAGTACTCTTTTATAAAAAATATACTCCCTCTCAAAGTACTCTTTTATAAAAAATATACTCCCTCTCAAAATACTCTTTTATAAAAAATATACTCCCTCTCAAAGTACTCTTTTATATTGAATATAATGACACAGGAAGTACTGTTTTATAAAAAATATACTCCCTCTCAATGTACTATTTTATACTGAATATAATCACACAGGAAGTATTCTTTTATAAAAAATATACTGCCTCTCAAAGTACTCTTTTATATTGATTATAATCACACAGGAAATACTCTTTTATAAAAATTATACTCCCTCTCAAAATACTCTTTTATATTGAATATAATCACACAGGAAGTACTCTTTAATAAAAAATATACTGCCTCTTAAAGTACTCTTTTATATTGAATATAATCACACAGGAAGTACTCTTTTACAAAAAATATACTCCCTCTCGAAGTACTCTTTTATAAAAAATATACTCCCTCTCAAAGTACTCTTTTATATTGAATATAATCACACAGGAAGTACTGTTTTATAAAAAATGTACTCCCTCTCCAAGTACTCATTTATAATGAATATAATCACACGAGAAATACTCTTTTATAAAAAATATACTCCCTCTCAAAGTACTCTTTTATAAAAAATATACTCCCTCTCAAAGTACTCTTTTATATTGAATATAATCACACAGGAAGTACTCTTTAATAAAAAATATACTGCCTCTCAAAGTACTCTTTTATATTGAATATAATCACACAGGAAGTACTCTTTTAAAAAAAATACACTCCCTCTCAAATTACTCTCTTATATTGAATGTAATCACACAGGAAGTACTCTTTTACAAAAAATATACTCCCTCTCGAAGTACTCTTTTATAAAAAATATACTCCCTCCCAAAGTACTCCTTTATATTGAATATAATCACACAGGAAGTACTCTTTTATAAAAATTATACTCCCTCTCAAAGTACTCTTTTATATTGAATATAATCACACAGGAAGTCCTCTTTTATAAAAAATATACTGCCTCACAAAATACTCTTTTATATTGAATATAATCACACAGGAAGTTCTCTTTTACAAAAAATATACTCCCTCTCGAATTACTCTTTTATAAAAAATATACTACCTCTCAAAGTACTCTTTTATATTGAATATATTAAAAACAGGAAGTACTGTTTTATAAAAAATATACTCCCTCTCCAAGTACTCATTTATAATGAATATAATCACACGAGAAATACTCTTTTATAAAAAATATACTCCCTCTCAAAGTACTCTTTTATATTGAATATAATCACACAGGAAGTACTCTTTTACAAAAAATATACTCCCTCTCGAAGTACTCTTTTATAAAAAATATACTCCCTCTCAAAGTACTCTTTTATATTGAATATAATCACACAGGAAGTACTCTTTTATAAAAATTATACTCCCTCTCAAAGTACTCTTTTATATTGAATATAATCACACAGGAAGTCCTCTTTTATAAAAAATATACTGCCTCACAAAATACTCTTTTATATTGAATATAATCACACAGGAAGTACTCTTTTATAAAAAATATACTCCCTCTCAAAGTACTCTTTTATATTGAATATAATCACACAGGAAGTACTCTTTTATAAAAATTATACTCCCTCTCAAAATACTCTTTTATATTGAATATAATCACACAGGAAGTCCTCTTTTATAAAAAATATACTGCCTCACAAAATACTCTTTTATATTGAATATAATCACACAGGAAGTACTCTTTTATAAAAAATATACTCCCTCTCAAAGTACTCTTTTATAAAAAATATACTCCCTCTCAAAGTACTCTTTTATAAAAAATATACTCCCTCTCAAAGTACTCTTTTATATTGAATATAAAGACACAGGAAGTACTGTTTTATAAAAAATATACTCCCTCTCAATGTACTCTTTTATACTGAATATAATCACACAGGAAGTATTCTTTTATAAAAAATATACTGCCTCTCAAAGTACTCTTTTATATTGAATATAATCACACAGGAAATACTCTTTTATAAAAATTATACTCCCTCTCAAAATACTCTTTTATATTGAATATAATCACACTGGAAGTACTCTTTTATAAAAAATATACTCCCTCTCGAAGTACTCTTTTATAAAAAATATTCTCCCTCTCGAAATACTCTTTTATATTGAATATAATCACACAGGATGTATTCTTTTATAAAAAATATACTCCCACTGAAAGTACTCTTTTATATTGAATACAATCCCACAGGGAGCATTCTTTTATTAAAAAATATACTCCCTCTCAAAGTAGTCTTTTAGTAAAAATATACTCCCTCTCAAAGTACTCTTTTATATTTAATATAATGACACAGGAAGTACTGTTTTATAAAAAATATACTCCTTCTCAATGTACTCTTTTATACTGAATATAATCACACAGGAAGTATTCTTTTATAAAAAATATACTGCCTCTCAAAGTACTCCTTTATATTGAATATAATCACACAGGAAATACTCTTTTATAAAAATTATACTCCCTCTCTAAGTACTCTTTTATATTGAATATAATCACACAGGAAGTACTCTTTAATAAAAAATATACTGCCTCTCAAAGTACTCTTTTATATTGAATATAATCACACAGGAAATACTCTTTTATAAAAATTATCCTCCCTCTCAAAGTACTGTTTTATATTGAATATAATCACACAGGAAGTACTCTTTAATAAAAAATATACTGCCTCTCAAAGTACTCTTTTATATTGAATATAATCACACAGGAAGTACTCTTTTACAAAAAATATACTCCCTCTCGAAGTACTCTTTTATAAAAAATATACTCCCTCTCAAAGTACTCTTTTATATTGAATATAATCACACAGGAAGTACTCTTTTATAAAAATTATACTCCCTCTCAAAGTACTCTTTTATATTGAATATAATCACACAGGTAGTCCTCTTTTATAAAAAATATACTGCCTCACAAAATACTCTTTTATATTGAATATAATCACACAGGAAGTACTCTTTTATAAAAAATACACTCCCTCTCAAAGTACTCTTTTATAAAAAATATACTCCCTCTCACAGGACTCTTTTATAAAAAATATACTCCCTCTCAAAGTACTCTTTTATATTGAATATAATGACACAGGAAGTACTGTTTTATAAAAAATATACTCCCTCTCAATGTACTCTTTTATACTGAATATAATCACACAGGAAGTATTCTTTTATAAAAAATATACTGCCTCTCAAAGTACTCTTTTATATTGAATATAATCACACAGGAAATACTCTTTTATAAAAATTATACTCCCTCTCAAAGTACTCTTTTATATTGAATATAATCACACAGGAAGTACTCTTTAATAAAAAATATACTGCCTCTCAAAGTACTCTTTTATATTGAATATAATCACACAGGAAGTACTCTTTTAAAAAAAATACACTCCCTCTCAAATTACTCTCTTATATTGAATGTAATCACACAGGAAGTACTCTTTTACAAAAAATATACTCCCTCTCAAAATACTCTTTTTTAAAAAATATACTCCCTCTCAAAGTACTCTTTTATAAAAAATATACTCCCTCTCAAAGTACTCTTTTATATTGAATATAATGACACAGGAAGTACTGTTTTATAAAAAATATACTCCCTCTCAATGTACTCTTTTATAGTGAATATAATCACACAGGAAGTATTCTTTTATAAAAAATATACTGCCTCTCAAAGTACTCTTTTATATTGAATATAATCACACAGGAAGTCCTCTTTTATAAAAAATATACTGCCTCCCAAAATACTCTTTTATATTGAATATAATCACACAGGAAGTACTCTTTTATAAAAAATATACTCCCTCTCAAAGTACTCTTTTATATTGAATATAATGACACAGGAAGTACTGTTTTATAAAAAATATACTCCCCCTCCAAGTACTCTTTTATATTGAATATAATCACAGAGGAAGTACTCTTTTATAAAAAATATACTGCCTCACAAAATACTCTTTTATATTGAATATATTCACACAGGAAGTACTCTTTTATGAAAAATATACTCCCTCTCAAAGTACTCTTTTATAGAAATATACTCCCTCTCAAAGGACTCTTTTATAAAAAATATACTCCCTCTCAAAGTACTCTTTTGTATTGAATATAATGACACAGGAAGTACTGATTTATAAAAAATATACTCCCTCTCAATGTACTGTTTTATACTGAATATAATCACACAGGAAGTATTCTTTTATAAAAAATATACTGCCTCTCAAACAACTCTTTTATATTGAATATAATCACACAGGAAGTCCTCTTTCATAAAAAATATACTGCCTCACAAAATACTCTTTTTTATTGAATATAATCACACAGGAAGTACTCTTTTATAAAAAATATACTCCCTCTCAAAGTACTCTTTTATAAAAAATATACTCCCTCACAAAGTACTCTTTTATAAAAAATATACTCCCTCTCAAAGTACTCTTTTATATTTGAATATAATCACACAGGAAGTACTCTTTTACAAAAAATATACTCCCTCTCGAAGTACTCTTTTATAAAAAATATACTCCCTCTCAAAGTACTCTTTTATATTGAATATAATCACACAGGAAGTACTGTTTTATAAAAAATGTACTCCCTCTCCAAGTACTCATTTATAATGAATATAATCACACGAGAAATACTCTTTTATAAAAAATATACTCCCTCTCAATGTACTCTTTTATAAAAAATATACTCCCTCTCAAAGTACTCTTTTATATTGAATATAATCACACAGGAAGTACTCTTTTAAAAAAATACACTCCCTCTCAAATTACTCTCTTTTATTGAATGTAATCACACAGGAAGTACTCTTTTACAAAAAATATACTCCCTCTCGAAGTACTCTTTTATAAAAAATATACTCCCTCCCAAAGTACTCCTTTATATTGAATATAATCACACAGGAAGTACTCTTTTATAAAAATTATACTCCCTCTCAAAGTACTCTTTTATATTGAATATAATCACACAGGAAGTCCTCTTTTATAAAAAATATACTGCCTCACAAAATACTCTTTTATATTGAATATAATCACACAGGAAGTTCTCTTTTACAAAAAATATACTCCCTCTCGAATTACTCTTTTATAAAAAATATACTACCTCTCAAAGTACTCTTTTATATTGAATATATTAAAAACAGGAAGTACTGTTTTATAAAAAATATACTCCCTCTCCAAGTACTCATTTATAATGAATATAATCACACGAGAAATACTCTTTTATAAAAAATATACTCCCTCTCAAAGTACTCTTTTATATTGAATATAATCACACAGGAAGTACTCTTTTACAAAAAATATACTCCCTCTCGAAGTACTCTTTTATAAAAAATATACTCCCTCTCAAAGTACTCTTTTATATTGAATATAATCACACAGGAAGTACTCTTTTATAAAAATTATACTCCCTCTCAAAGTACTCTTTTATATTGAATATAATCACACAGGAAGTCCTCTTTTATAAAAAATATACTGCCTCACAAAATACTCTTTTATATTGAATATAATCACACAGGAAGTACTCTTTTATAAAAAATATACTCCCTCTCAAAGTACTCTTTTATATTGAATATAATCACACAGGAAGTACTCTTTTATAAAAATTATACTCCCTCTCAAAATACTCTTTTATATTGAATATAATCACACAGGAAGTCCTCTTTTATAAAAAATATACTGCCTCACAAAATACTCTTTTATATTGAATATAATCACACAGGAAGTACTCTTTTATAAAAAATATACTCCCTCTCAAAGTACTCTTTTATAAAAAATATACTCCCTCTCAAAGTACTCTTTTATAAAAAATATACTCCCTCTCAAAGTACTCTTTTATATTGAATATAAAGACACAGGAAGTACTGTTTTATAAAAAATATACTCCCTCTCAATGTACTCTTTTATACTGAATATAATCACACAGGAAGTATTCTTTTATAAAAAATATACTGCCTCTCAAAGTACTCTTTTATATTGAATATAATCACACAGGAAATACTCTTTTATAAAAATTATACTCCCTCTCAAAATACTCTTTTATATTGAATATAATCACACTGGAAGTACTCTTTTATAAAAAATATACTCCCTCTCGAAGTACTCTTTTATAAAAAATATTCTCCCTCTCGAAATACTCTTTTATATTGAATATAATCACACAGGATGTATTCTTTTATAAAAAATATACTCCCACTGAAAGTACTCTTTTATATTGAATACAATCCCACAGGGAGCATTCTTTTATTAAAAAATATACTCCCTCTCAAAGTAGTCTTTTAGTAAAAATATACTCCCTCTCAAAGTACTCTTTTATATTTAATATAATGACACAGGAAGTACTGTTTTATAAAAAATATACTCCTTCTCAATGTACTCTTTTATACTGAATATAATCACACAGGAAGTATTCTTTTATAAAAAATATACTGCCTCTCAAAGTACTCCTTTATATTGAATATAATCACACAGGAAATACTCTTTTATAAAAATTATACTCCCTCTCTAAGTACTCTTTTATATTGAATATAATCACACAGGAAGTACTCTTTAATAAAAAATATACTGCCTCTCAAAGTACTCTTTTATATTGAATATAATCACACAGGAAATACTCTTTTATAAAAATTATCCTCCCTCTCAAAGTACTGTTTTATATTGAATATAATCACACAGGAAGTACTCTTTAATAAAAAATATACTGCCTCTCAAAGTACTCTTTTATATTGAATATAATCACACAGGAAGTACTCTTTTACAAAAAATATACTCCCTCTCGAAGTACTCTTTTATAAAAAATATACTCCCTCTCAAAGTACTCTTTTATATTGAATATAATCACACAGGAAGTACTCTTTTATAAAAATTATACTCCCTCTCAAAGTACTCTTTTATATTGAATATAATCACACAGGTAGTCCTCTTTTATAAAAAATATACTGCCTCACAAAATACTCTTTTATATTGAATATAATCACACAGGAAGTACTCTTTTATAAAAAATACACTCCCTCTCAAAGTACTCTTTTATAAAAAATATACTCCCTCTCACAGGACTCTTTTATAAAAAATATACTCCCTCTCAAAGTACTCTTTTATATTGAATATAATGACACAGGAAGTACTGTTTTATAAAAAATATACTCCCTCTCAATGTACTCTTTTATACTGAATATAATCACACAGGAAGTATTCTTTTATAAAAAATATACTGCCTCTCAAAGCACTCTTTTATATTGAATATAATCACACAGGAAATACTCTTTTATAAAAATTATACTCCCTCTCAAAGTACTCTTTTATATTGAATATAATCACACAGGAAGTACTCTTTAATAAAAAATATACTGCCTCTCAAAGTACTCTTTTATATTGAATATAATCACACAGGAAGTACTCTTTTAAAAAAAATACACTCCCTCTCAAATTACTCTCTTATATTGAATGTAATCACACAGGAAGTACTCTTTTACAAAAAATATACTCCCTCTCAAAATACTCTTTTTTAAAAAATATACTCCCTCTCAAAGTACTCTTTTATAAAAAATATACTCCCTCTCAAAGTACTCTTTTATATTGAATATAATGACACAGGAAGTACTGTTTTATAAAAAATATACTCCCTCTCAATGTACTCTTTTATAGTGAATATAATCACACAGGAAGTATTCTTTTATAAAAAATATACTGCCTCTCAAAGTACTCTTTTATATTGAATATAATCACACAGGAAGTCCTCTTTTATAAAAAATATACTGCCTCCCAAAATACTCTTTTATATTGAATATAATCACACAGGAAGTACTCTTTTATAAAAAATATACTCCCTCTCAAAGTACTCTTTTATATTGAATATAATGACACAGGAAGTACTGTTTTATAAAAAATATACTCCCCCTCCAAGTACTCTTTTATATTGAATATAATCACAGAGGAAGTACTCTTTTATAAAAAATATACTGCCTCACAAAATACTCTTTTATATTGAATATATTCACACAGGAAGTACTCTTTTATGAAAAATATACTCCCTCTCAAAGTACTCTTTTATAGAAATATACTCCCTCTCAAAGGACTCTTTTATAAAAAATATACTCCCTCTCAAAGTACTCTTTTGTATTGAATATAATGACACAGGAAGTACTGATTTATAAAAAATATACTCCCTCTCAATGTACTGTTTTATACTGAATATAATCACACAGGAAGTATTCTTTTATAAAAAATATACTGCCTCTCAAACAACTCTTTTATATTGAATATAATCACACAGGAAGTCCTCTTTTATAAAAAATATACTGCCTCACAAAATACTCTTTTTTATTGAATATAATCACACAGGAAGTACTCTTTTATAAAAAATATACTCCCTCTCAAAGTACTCTTTTATAAAAAATATACTCCCTCACAAAGTACTCTTTTATAAAAAATATACTCCCTCTCAAAGTACTCTTTTATATTGAATATAATGACACAGGAAGTACTGTTTTATAAAAAATATACTCCCTCTCAATGTAATCTTTTATACTGAATATAATCACACAGGAAGTATTCTTTTATAAAAAATATACTGCCTCTCAAAGTACTCTTTTATATTGAATATAATCACACAGGAAATGCTCTTTTATAAAAATTATACTCCCTCTCAAAGTACTCTTTTATATTGAATATAATCACACAGGAACTACTCTTTAATAAAAAATAACCTGCCTCTCAAAGTACTCTTTTATATTGAATATAATCACACAGGAAGTACTCTTTTACAAAAAATATACTCCCTCTCGAAGTACTCTTTTATAAAAAATATACTCCCTCTCAAAGTACTCTTTTATATTGAATATAATCACACAGGAAGTACTCTTTTATAAAAATTATACTCCCTCTCAAAGTACTCTTTTATATTGAATATAATCACACAGGAAGTCCTCTTTTATAAAAAATATACTGCCTCACAAAATACTCTTTTGTATTGAATATAATCACACAGTAAGTACTCTTTTATAAAAAATATACTCCCTCTCAATGTACTATTTTATAAAAAATATACTCCCTCTCAAAGTACTCTTTTATAAAAAATATACTCCCTCTCAAAGTACTCTTTTATATTGAATATAATGACACAGGAAGTACTGTTTTATAAAAAATATACTCCCTCTCTATGTACTCTTTTATACTGAATATAATCACACAGGAAGTATTCTTTTATAAAAAATATACTGCCTCTCAAAGTACTCTTTTTTATTGAATATAATCACACAGGAAATACTCTTTTATAAAAATTATACTCCCTCTCAAAGTACTCTTTTATATTGAATATAATCACACAGGAAGTACTCTTTAATAAAAAATATACTGCCTCTCAAAGTACTCTTTTATATTGAATATAATCACACAGGAAGTACTCTTTTACAAAAAATATACTCCCTCTCGAAGTACTCTTTTATAAAAAATATACTCCCTCTCAAAGTACTCTTTTATATTGAATATAATCACACAGGAAGTACTCTTTTATAAAAATTATACTCCCTCTCAAAGTACTCTTTTATATTGAATATAATCACACAGGAAGTCCTCTTTTATAAAAAATATACTGCCTCACAAAATACTCTTTTATATTGAATATAATCACACAGGAAGTACTCTTTTACAAAAAATATACTCCCTCTCGAAGTACTCTTTTATAAAAAATATACTCCCTCTCAAAGTACTCTTTTATAGTGAATATAATCACACAGGAAGTACTGTTTTATAAAAAATATACTCCCTCTCCAAGTACTCATTTATAATGAATATAATCACACGAGAAATACTCTTTTATAAAAAATATACTCCCTCTCAAAGTACTCTTTTATATTGAATATAATCACACAGGAAGTACTCTTTTACAAAAAATATACTCCCTCTCGAAGTACTCTTTTATAAAAAATATACTCCCTCTCAAAGTACTCTTTTATATTGAATATAATCACACAGGAAATACTCTTTTATAAAAATTATACTCCCTCTCAAAATACTCTTTTATATTGAATATAATCACACTGGAAGTACTCTTTTATAAAAAATATACTCCCTCTCGAAGTACTCTTTTATAAAAAAATTCTCCCTCTCGAAATACTCTTTTATATTGAATATAATCACACAGGATGTATTCTTTATAAAAAATATACTCCCACTGAAAGTACTCTTTTATATTGAATACAATCCCACAGGGAGCATTCTTTTATTAAAAAATATACTCCCTCTCAAAGTAGTCTTTTAGAAAAAATATACTCCCTCTCAAAGTACTCTTTTATATTTAATATAATGACACAGGAAGTACTGTTTTATAAAAAATATACTCCCTCTCAATGTACTCTTTTATACTGAATATAATCACACAGGAAGTATTCTTTTATAAAAAATATACTGCCTCTCAAAGTACTCCTGTATATTGAATATAATCACACAGGAAATACTCTTTTATAAAAATTATACTCCCTCTCTAAGTACTCTTTTATATTGAATATAAGTCACACAGGAAGTACTCTTTAATAAAAAATATACTGCCTCTCAAAGTACTCTTTTATATTGAATATAATCACACAGGAAATACTCTTTTATAAAAATTATCCTCCCTCTCAAAGTACTGTTTTATATTGAATATAATCACACAGGAAGTACTCTTTAATAAAAAATATACTGCCTCTCAAAGTACTCTTTTATATTGAATATAATCACACAGGAAGTACTCTTTTACAAAAAATATGCTCCCTCTCGAAGTACTCTTTTATAAAAAATATACTCCCTCTCAAAGTACTCTTTTATATTGAATATAATCACACAGGAAGTACTCTTTTATAAAAATTATACTCCCTCTCAAAGTACTCTTTTATATTGAATATAATCACACAGGTAGTCCTCTTTTATAAAAAATATACTGCCTCACAAAATACTCTTTTATATTGAATATAATCACACAGGAAGTACCCTTTTATAAAAAATATACTCCCACTCAAAGTACTCTTTTATAAAAAATATACTCCCTCTCACAGTACTCTTTTATAAAAAATATACTCCCTCTCGAAGTACTCTTTTATAAAAAATATACTCCCTCTCAAAGTACTCTTTTATATTGAATATAATCACACAGGAAGTACTCTTTTATAAAAATTATACTCCCTCTCAAAGTACTCTTTTATAAAAAATATACTCCCTCTCGAAGTACTCTTTTATAAAAAATATACTCCCTCTCAAAGTACTCTTTTATATTGAATATAATGACACAGGAAGTACTGTTTTATAAAAAAATATACTCCCTCTCAATGTACTCTTTTATACTGAATATAATCACACAGGAAGTATTCTTTTATAAAAAATATACTGCCTCTCAAAGTACTCTTTTATATTGAATATAATCACACAGGAAATACTCTTTTATAAAAATTATACTCCCTCTCAAAGTACTCTTTTATATTGAATATAATCACACAGGAAGTACTCTTTAATAAAAAATATACTCCCTCTCAAAGTACTCTTTTATATTGAATATAATCACACAGGAAGTACTCTTTTACAAAAAATATACTCCCTCTCGAAGTACTCTTTTTATAAAAAATATACTCCCTCCCAAAGTACTCCTTTATATTGAATATAATCACACAGGAAGTACTCTTTTATAAAAATTATACTCCCTCTCAAAGTACTCTTTTATATTGAATATAATCACACAGGAAGTCCTCTTTTATAAAAAATATACTGCCTCACAAAATACTCTTTTATATTGAATATAATCACACAGGAAGTTCTCTTTTACAAAAAATATACTCCCTCTCGAATTACTCTTTTATAAAAAATATACTACCTCTCAAAGTACTCTTTTATATTGAATATATTAAAAACAGGAAGTACTGTTTTATAAAAAATATACTCCCTCTCCAAGTACTCATTTATAATGAATATAATCACACGAGAAATACTCTTTTATAAAAAATATACTCCCTCTCAAAGTACTCTTTTATATTGAATATAATCACACAGGAAGTACTCTTTTACAAAAAATATACTCCCTCTCGAAGTACTCTTTTATAAAAAATATACTCCCTCTCAAAGTACTCTTTTATATTGAATATAATCACACAGGAAGTACTCTTTTATAAAAATTATACTCCCTCTCAAAGTACTCTTTTATATTGAATATAATCACACAGGAAGTCCTCTTTTATAAAAAATATACTGCCTCACAAAATACTCTTTTATATTGAATATAATCACACAGGAAGTACTCTTTTATAAAAAATATACTCCCTCTCAAAGTACTCTTTTATATTGAATATAATCACACAGGAAGTACTCTTTTATAAAAATTATACTCCCTCTCAAAATACTCTTTTATATTGAATATAATCACACAGGAAGTCCTCTTTTATAAAAAATATACTGCCTCACAAAATACTCTTTTATATTGAATATAATCACACAGGAAGTACTCTTTTATAAAAAATATACTCCCTCTCAAAGTACTCTTTTATAAAAAATATACTCCCTCTCAAAGTACTCTTTTATAAAAAATATACTCCCTCTCAAAGTACTCTTTTATATTGAATATAAAGACACAGGAAGTACTGTTTTATAAAAAATATACTCCCTCTCAATGTACTCTTTTATACTGAATATAATCACACAGGAAGTATTCTTTTATAAAAAATATACTGCCTCTCAAAGTACTCTTTTATATTGAATATAATCACACAGGAAATACTCTTTTATAAAAATTATACTCCCTCTCAAAATACTCTTTTATATTGAATATAATCACACTGGAAGTACTCTTTTATAAAAAATATACTCCCTCTCGAAGTACTCTTTTATAAAAAATATTCTCCCTCTCGAAATACTCTTTTATATTGAATATAATCACACAGGATGTATTCTTTTATAAAAAATATACTCCCACTGAAAGTACTCTTTTATATTGAATACAATCCCACAGGGAGCATTCTTTTATTAAAAAATATACTCCCTCTCAAAGTAGTCTTTTAGTAAAAATATACTCCCTCTCAAAGTACTCTTTTATATTTAATATAATGACACAGGAAGTACTGTTTTATAAAAAATATACTCCTTCTCAATGTACTCTTTTATACTGAATATAATCACACAGGAAGTATTCTTTTATAAAAAATATACTGCCTCTCAAAGTACTCCTTTATATTGAATATAATCACACAGGAAATACTCTTTTATAAAAATTATACTCCCTCTCTAAGTACTCTTTTATATTGAATATAATCACACAGGAAGTACTCTTTAATAAAAAATATACTGCCTCTCAAAGTACTCTTTTATATTGAATATAATCACACAGGAAATACTCTTTTATAAAAATTATCCTCCCTCTCAAAGTACTGTTTTATATTGAATATAATCACACAGGAAGTACTCTTTAATAAAAAATATACTGCCTCTCAAAGTACTCTTTTATATTGAATATAATCACACAGGAAGTACTCTTTTACAAAAAATATACTCCCTCTCGAAGTACTCTTTTATAAAAAATATACTCCCTCTCAAAGTACTCTTTTATATTGAATATAATCACACAGGAAGTACTCTTTTATAAAAATTATACTCCCTCTCAAAGTACTCTTTTATATTGAATATAATCACACAGGTAGTCCTCTTTTATAAAAAATATACTGCCTCACAAAATACTCTTTTATATTGAATATAATCACACAGGAAGTACTCTTTTATAAAAAATACACTCCCTCTCAAAGTACTCTTTTATAAAAAATATACTCCCTCTCACAGGACTCTTTTATAAAAAATATACTCCCTCTCAAAGTACTCTTTTATATTGAATATAATGACACAGGAAGTACTGTTTTATAAAAAATATACTCCCTCTCAATGTACTCTTTTATACTGAATATAATCACACAGGAAGTATTCTTTTATAAAAAATATACTGCCTCTCAAAGTACTCATTTATATTGAATATAATCACACAGGAAATACTCTTTTATAAAAATTATACTCCCTCTCAAAGTACTCTTTTATATTGAATATAATCACACAGGAAGTACTCTTTAATAAAAAATATACTGCCTCTCAAAGTACTCTTTTATATTGAATATAATCACACAGGAAGTACTCTTTTAAAAAAAATACACTCCCTCTCAAATTACTCTCTTATATTGAATGTAATCACACAGGAAGTACTCTTTTACAAAAAATATACTCCCTCTCAAAATACTCTTTTTTAAAAAATATACTCCCTCTCAAAGTACTCTTTTATAAAAAATATACTCCCTCTCAAAGTACTCTTTTATATTGAATATAATGACACAGGAAGTACTGTTTTATAAAAAATATACTCCCTCTCAATGTACTCTTTTATAGTGAATATAATCACACAGGAAGTATTCTTTTATAAAAAATATACTGCCTCTCAAAGTACTCTTTTATATTGAATATAATCACACAGGAAGTCCTCTTTTATAAAAAATATACTGCCTCCCAAAATACTCTTTTATATTGAATATAATCACACAGGAAGTACTCTTTTATAAAAAATATACTCCCTCTCAAAGTACTCTTTTATATTGAATATAATGACACAGGAAGTACTGTTTTATAAAAAATATACTCCCCCTCCAAGTACTCTTTTATATTGAATATAATCACAGAGGAAGTACTCTTTTATAAAAAATATACTGCCTCACAAAATACTCTTTTATATTGAATATATTCACACAGGAAGTACTCTTTTATGAAAAATATACTCCCTCTCAAAGTACTCTTTTATAGAAATATACTCCCTCTCAAAGGACTCTTTTATAAAAAATATACTCCCTCTCAAAGTACTCTTTTGTATTGAATATAATGACACAGGAAGTACTGATTTATAAAAAATATACTCCCTCTCAATGTACTGTTTTATACTGAATATAATCACACAGGAAGTATTCTTTTATAAAAAATATACTGCCTCTCAAACAACTCTTTTATATTGAATATAATCACACAGGAAGTCCTCTTTCATAAAAAATATACTGCCTCACAAAATACTCTTTTTTATTGAATATAATCACACAGGAAGTACTCTTTTATAAAAAATATACTCCCTCTCAAAGTACTCTTTTATAAAAAATATACTCCCTCACAAAGTACTCTTTTATAAAAAATATACTCCCTCTCAAAGTACTCTTTTATATTGAATATAATCACACAGGAAGTACTCTTTTACAAAAAATATACTCCCTCTCGAAGTACTCTTTTATAAAAAATATACTCCCTCTCAAAGTACTCTTTTATATTGAATATAATCACACAGGAAGTACTGTTTTATAAAAAATGTACTCCCTCTCCAAGTACTCATTTATAATGAATATAATCACACGAGAAATACTCTTTTATAAAAAATATACTCCCTCTCAAAGTACTCTTTTATAAAAAATATACTCCCTCTCAAAGTACTCTTTTATATTGAATATAATCACACAGGAAGTACTCTTTAATAAAAAATATACTGCCTCTCAAAGTACTCTTTTATATTGAATATAATCACACAGGAAGTACTCTTTTAAAAAAAATACACTCCCTCTCAAATTACTCTCTTATATTGAATGTAATCACACAGGAAGTACTCTTTTACAAAAAATATACTCCCTCTCGAAGTACTCTTTTATAAAAAATATACTCCCTCCCAAAGTACTCCTTTATATTGAATATAATCACACAGGAAGTACTCTTTTATAAAAATTATACTCCCTCTCAAAGTACTCTTTTATATTGAATATAATCACACAGGAAGTCCTCTTTTATAAAAAATATACTGCCTCACAAAATACTCTTTTATATTGAATATAATCACACAGGAAGTTCTCTTTTACAAAAAATATACTCCCTCTCGAATTACTCTTTTATAAAAAATATACTACCTCTCAAAGTACTCTTTTATATTGAATATATTAAAAACAGGAAGTACTGTTTTATAAAAAATATACTCCCTCTCCAAGTACTCATTTATAATGAATATAATCACACGAGAAATACTCTTTTATAAAAAATATACTCCCTCTCAAAGTACTCTTTTATATTGAATATAATCACACAGGAAGTACTCTTTTACAAAAAATATACTCCCTCTCGAAGTACTCTTTTATAAAAAATATACTCCCTCTCAAAGTACTCTTTTATATTGAATATAATCACACAGGAAGTACTCTTTTATAAAAATTATACTCCCTCTCAAAGTACTCTTTTATATTGAATATAATCACACAGGAAGTCCTCTTTTATAAAAAATATACTGCCTCACAAAATACTCTTTTATATTGAATATAATCACACAGGAAGTACTCTTTTATAAAAAATATACTCCCTCTCAAAGTACTCTTTTATATTGAATATAATCACACAGGAAGTACTCTTTTATAAAAATTATACTCCCTCTCAAAATACTCTTTTATATTGAATATAATCACACAGGAAGTCCTCTTTTATAAAAAATATACTGCCTCACAAAATACTCTTTTATATTGAATATAATCACACAGGAAGTACTCTTTTATAAAAAATATACTCCCTCTCAAAGTACTCTTTTATAAAAAATATACTCCCTCTCAAAGTACTCTTTTATAAAAAATATACTCCCTCTCAAAGTACTCTTTTATATTGAATATAAAGACACAGGAAGTACTGTTTTATAAAAAATATACTCCCTCTCAATGTACTCTTTTATACTGAATATAATCACACAGGAAGTATTCTTTTATAAAAAATATACTGCCTCTCAAAGTACTCTTTTATATTGAATATAATCACACAGGAAATACTCTTTTATAAAAATTATACTCCCTCTCAAAATACTCTTTTATATTGAATATAATCACACTGGAAGTACTCTTTTATAAAAAATATACTCCCTCTCGAAGTACTCTTTTATAAAAAATATTCTCCCTCTCGAAATACTCTTTTATATTGAATATAATCACACAGGATGTATTCTTTTATAAAAAATATACTCCCACTGAAAGTACTCTTTTATATTGAATACAATCCCACAGGGAGCATTCTTTTATTAAAAAATATACTCCCTCTCAAAGTAGTCTTTTAGTAAAAATATACTCCCTCTCAAAGTACTCTTTTATATTTAATATAATGACACAGGAAGTACTGTTTTATAAAAAATATACTCCTTCTCAATGTACTCTTTTATACTGAATATAATCACACAGGAAGTATTCTTTTATAAAAAATATACTGCCTCTCAAAGTACTCCTTTATATTGAATATAATCACACAGGAAATACTCTTTTATAAAAATTATACTCCCTCTCTAAGTACTCTTTTATATTGAATATAATCACACAGGAAGTACTCTTTAATAAAAAATATACTGCCTCTCAAAGTACTCTTTTATATTGAATATAATCACACAGGAAATACTCTTTTATAAAAATTATCCTCCCTCTCAAAGTACTGTTTTATATTGAATATAATCACACAGGAAGTACTCTTTAATAAAAAATATACTGCCTCTCAAAGTACTCTTTTATATTGAATATAATCACACAGGAAGTACTCTTTTACAAAAAATATACTCCCTCTCGAAGTACTCTTTTATAAAAAATATACTCCCTCTCAAAGTACTCTTTTATATTGAATATAATCACACAGGAAGTACTCTTTTATAAAAATTATACTCCCTCTCAAAGTACTCTTTTATATTGAATATAATCACACAGGTAGTCCTCTTTTATAAAAAATATACTGCCTCACAAAATACTCTTTTATATTGAATATAATCACACAGGAAGTACTCTTTTATAAAAAATACACTCCCTCTCAAAGTACTCTTTAATAAAAAATATACTCCCTCTCACAGGACTCTTTTATAAAAAATATACTCCCTCTCAAAGTACTCTTTTATATTGAATATAATGACACAGGAAGTACTGTTTTATAAAAAATATACTCCCTCTCAATGTACTCTTTTATACTGAATATAATCACACAGGAAGTATTCTTTTATAAAAAATATACTGCCTCTCAAAGTACTCTTTTATATTGAATATAATCACACAGGAAATACTCTTTTATAAAAATTATACTCCCTCTCAAAGTACTCTTTTATATTGAATATAATCACACAGGAAGTACTCTTTAATAAAAAATATACTGCCTCTCAAAGTACTCTTTTATATTGAATATAATCACACAGGAAGTACTCTTTTAAAAAAAATACACTCCCTCTCAAATTACTCTCTTATATTGAATGTAATCACACAGGAAGTACTCTTTTACAAAAAATATACTCCCTCTCAAAATACTCTTTTTTAAAAAATATACTCCCTCTCAAAGTACTCTTTTATAAAAAATATACTCCCTCTCAAAGTACTCTTTTATATTGAATATAATGACACAGGAAGTACTGTTTTATAAAAAATATACTCCCTCTCAATGTACTCTTTTATAGTGAATATAATCACACAGGAAGTATTCTTTTATAAAAAATATACTGCCTCTCAAAGTACTCTTTTATATTGAATATAATCACACAGGAAGTCCTCTTTTATAAAAAATATACTGCCTCCCAAAATACTCTTTTATATTGAATATAATCACACAGGAAGTACTCTTTTATAAAAAATATACTCCCTCTCAAAGTACTCTTTTATATTGAATATAATGACACAGGAAGTACTGTTTTATAAAAAATATACTCCCCCTCCAAGTACTCTTTTATATTGAATATAATCACAGAGGAAGTACTCTTTTATAAAAAATATACTGCCTCACAAAATACTCTTTTATATTGAATATATTCACACAGGAAGTACTCTTTTATGAAAAATATACTCCCTCTCAAAGTACTCTTTTATAGAAATATACTCCCTCTCAAAGGACTCTTTTATAAAAAATATACTCCCTCTCAAAGTACTCTTTTGTATTGAATATAATGACACAGGAAGTACTGATTTATAAAAAATATACTCCCTCTCAATGTACTGTTTTATACTGAATATAATCACACAGGAAGTATTCTTTTATAAAAAATATACTGCCTCTCAAACAACTCTTTTATATTGAATATAATCACACAGGAAGTCCTCTTTTATAAAAAATATACTGCCTCACAAAATACTCTTTTTTATTGAATATAATCACACAGGAAGTACTCTTTTATAAAAAATATACTCCCTCTCAAAGTACTCTTTTATAAAAAATATACTCCCTCACAAAGTACTCTTTTATAAAAAATATACTCCCTCTCAAAGTACTCTTTTATATTGAATATAATGACACAGGAAGTACTGTTTTATAAAAAATATACTCCCTCTCAATGTAATCTTTTATACTGAATATAATCACACAGGAAGTATTCTTTTATAAAAAATATACTGCCTCTCAAAGTACTCTTTTATATTGAATATAATCACACAGGAAATGCTCTTTTATAAAAATTATACTCCCTCTCAAAGTACTCTTTTATATTGAATATAATCACACAGGAACTACTCTTTAATAAAAAATAACCTGCCTCTCAAAGTACTCTTTTATATTGAATATAATCACACAGGAAGTACTCTTTTACAAAAAATATACTCCCTCTCGAAGTACTCTTTTATAAAAAATATACTCCCTCTCAAAGTACTCTTTTATATTGAATATAATCACACAGGAAGTACTCTTTTATAAAAATTATACTCCCTCTCAAAGTACTCTTTTATATTGAATATAATCACACAGGAAGTCCTCTTTTATAAAAAATATACTGCCTCACAAAATACTCTTTTGTATTGAATATAATCACACAGTAAGTACTCTTTTATAAAAAATATACTCCCTCTCAATGTACTATTTTATAAAAAATATACTCCCTCTCAAAGTACTCTTTTATAAAAAATATACTCCCTCTCAAAGTACTCTTTTATATTGAATATAATGACACAGGAAGTACTGTTTTATAAAAAATATACTCCCTCTCTATGTACTCTTTTATACTGAATATAATCACACAGGAAGTATTCTTTTATAAAAAATATACTGCCTCTCAAAGTACTCTTTTTTATTGAATATAATCACACAGGAAATACTCTTTTATAAAAATTATACTCCCTCTCAAAGTACTCTTTTATATTGAATATAATCACACAGGAAGTACTCTTTAATAAAAAATATACTGCCTCTCAAAGTACTCTTTTATATTGAATATAATCACACAGGAAGTACTCTTTTACAAAAAATATACTCCCTCTCGAAGTACTCTTTTATAAAAAATATACTCCCTCTCAAAGTACTCTTTTATATTGAATATAATCACACAGGAAGTACTCTTTTATAAAAATTATACTCCCTCTCAAAGTACTCTTTTATATTGAATATAATCACACAGGAAGTCCTCTTTTATAAAAAATATACTGCCTCACAAAATACTCTTTTATATTGAATATAATCACACAGGAAGTACTCTTTTACAAAAAATATACTCCCTCTCGAAGTACTCTTTTATAAAAAATATACTCCCTCTCAAAGTACTCTTTTATAGTGAATATAATCACACAGGAAGTACTGTTTTATAAAAAATATACTCCCTCTCCAAGTACTCATTTATAATGAATATAATCACACGAGAAATACTCTTTTATAAAAAATATATTCCCTCTCAAAGTACTCTTTTATATTGAATATAATCACACAGGAAGTACTCTTTTACAAAAAATATACTCCCTCTCGAAGTACTCTTTTATAAAAAATATACTCCCTCTCAAAGTACTCTTTTATATTGAATATAATCACACAGGAAATACTCTTTTATAAAAATTATACTCCCTCTCAAAATACTCTTTTATATTGAATATAATCACACTGGAAGTACTCTTTTATAAAAAATATACTCCCTCTCGAAGTACTCTTTTATAAAAAAATTCTCCCTCTCGAAATACTCTTTTATATTGAATATAATCACACAGGATGTATTCTTTTATAAAAAATATACTCCCACTGAAAGTACTCTTTTATATTGAATACAATCCCACAGGGAGCATTCTTTTATTAAAAAATATACTCCCTCTCAAAGTAGTCTTTTAGAAAAAATATACTCCCTCTCAAAGTACTCTTTTATATTTAATATAATGACACAGGAAGTACTGTTTTATAAAAAATATACTCCCTCTCAATGTACTCTTTTATACTGAATATAATCACACAGGAAGTATTCTTTTATAAAAAATATACTGCCTCTCAAAGTACTCCTGTATATTGAATATAATCACACAGGAAATACTCTTTTATAAAAATTATACTCCCTCTCTAAGTACTCTTTTATATTGAATATAATCACACAGGAAGTACTCTTTAATAAAAAATATACTGCCTCTCAAAGTACTCTTTTATATTGAATATAATCACACAGGAAATACTCTTTTATAAAAATTATCCTCCCTCTCAAAGTACTGTTTTATATTGAATATAATCACACAGGAAGTACTCTTTAATAAAAAATATACTGCCTCTCAAAGTACTCTTTTATATTGAATATAATCACACAGGAAGTACTCTTTTACAAAAAATATACTCCCTCTCGAAGTACTCTTTTATAAAAAATATACTCCCTCTCAAAGTACTCTTTTATATTGAATATAATCACACAGGAAGTACTCTTTTATAAAAATTATACTCCCTCTCAAAGTACTCTTTTATATTGAATATAATCACACAGGTAGTCCTCTTTTATAAAAAATATACTGCCTCACAAAATACTCTTTTATATTGAATATAATCACACAGGAAGTACCCTTTTATAAAAAATATACTCCCACTCAAAGTACTCTTTTATAAAAAATATACTCCCTCTCACAGTACTCTTTTATAAAAAATATACTCCCTCTCGAAGTACTCTTTTATAAAAAATATACTCCCTCTCAAAGTACTCTTTTATATTGAATATAATCACACAGGAAGTACTCTTTTATAAAAATTATACTCCCTCTCAAAGTACTCTTTTATAAAAAATATACTCCCTCTCGAAGTACTCTTTTATAAAAAATATACTCCCTCTCAAAGTACTCTTTTATATTGAATATAATGACACAGGAAGTACTGTTTTATAAAAAATATACTCCCTCTCAATGTACTCTTTTATACTGAATATAATCACACAGGAAGTATTCTTTTATAAAAAATATACTGCCTCTCAAAGTACTCTTTTATATTGAATATAATCACACAGGAAATACTCTTTTATAAAAATTATACTCCCTCTCAAAGTACTCTTTTATATTGAATATAATCACACAGGAAGTACTCTTTAATAAAAAATATACTCCCTCTCAAAGTACTCTTTTATATTGAATATAATCACACAGGAAGTACTCTTTTACAAAAAATATACTCCCTCTCGAAGTACTCTTTTATAAAAAATATACTCCCTCCCAAAGTACTCCTTTATATTGAATATAATCACACAGGAAGTACTCTTTTATAAAAATTATACTCCCTCTCAAAGTACTCTTTTATATTGAATATAATCACACAGGAAGTCCTCTTTTATAAAAAATATACTGCCTCACAAAATACTCTTTTATATTGAATATAATCACACAGGAATTTCTCTTTTACAAAAAATATACTCCCTCTCGAATTACTCTTTTATAAAAAATATACTACCTCTCAAAGTACTCTTTTATATTGAATATATTAAAAACAGGAAGTACTGTTTTATAAAAAATATACTCCCTCTCCAAGTACTCATTTATAATGAATATAATCACACGAGAAATACTCTTTTATAAAAAATATACTCCCTCTCAAAGTACTCTTTTATATTGAATATAATCACACAGGAAGTACTCTTTTACAAAAAATATACTCCCTCTCGAAGTACTCTTTTATAAAAAATATACTCCCTCTCAAAGTACTCTTTTATATTGAATATAATCACACAGGAAGTACTCTTTTATAAAAATTATACTCCCTCTCAAAGTACTCTTTTATGTTGAATATAATCACACAGGAAGTCCTCTTTTATAAAAAATATACTGCCTCACAAAATACTCTTTTATATTGAATATAATCACACAGGAAGTACTCTTTTATAAAAAATATACTCCCTCTCAAAGTACTCTTTTATATTGAATATAATCACACAGGAAGTACTCTTTTATAAAAATTATACTCCCTCTCAAAATACTCTTTTATATTGAATATAATCACACAGGAAGTCCTCTTTTATAAAAAATATACTGCCTCACAAAATACTCTTTTATATTGAATATAATCACACAGGAAGTACTCTTTTATAAAAAATATACTCCCTCTCAAAGTACTCTTTTATAAAAAATATACTCCCTCTCAAAGTACTCTTTTATAAAAAATATACTCCCTCTCAAAGTACTCTTTTATATTGAATATAAAGACACAGGAAGTACTGTTTTATAAAAAATATACTCCCTCTCAATGTACTCTTTTATACTGAATATAATCACACAGGAAGTATTCTTTTATAAAAAATATACTGCCTCTCAAAGTACTCTTTTATATTGAATATAATCACACAGGAAATACTCTTTTATAAAAATTATACTCCCTCTCAAAATACTCTTTTATATTGAATATAATCACACTGGAAGTACTCTTTTATAAAAAATATACTCCCTCTCGAAGTACTCTTTTATAAAAAATATTCTCCCTCTCGAAATACTCTTTTATATTGAATATAATCACACAGGATGTATTCTTTTATAAAAAATATACTCCCACTGAAAGTACTCTTTTATATTGAATACAATCCCACAGGGAGCATTCTTTTATTAAAAAATATACTCCCTCTCAAAGTAGTCTTTTAGTAAAAATATACTCCCTCTCAAAGTACTCTTTTATATTTAATATAATGACACAGGAAGTACTGTTTTATAAAAAATATACTCCTTCTCAATGTACTCTTTTATACTGAATATAATCACACAGGAAGTATTCTTTTATAAAAAATATACTGCCTCTCAAAGTACTCCTTTATATTGAATATAATCACACAGGAAATACTCTTTTATAAAAATTATACTCCCTCTCTAAGTACTCTTTTATATTGAATATAATCACACAGGAAGTACTCTTTAATAAAAAATATACTGCCTCTCAAAGTACTCTTTTATATTGAATATAATCACACAGGAAATACTCTTTTATAAAAATTATCCTCCCTCTCAAAGTACTGTTTTATATTGAATATAATCACACAGGAAGTACTCTTTAATAAAAAATATACTGCCTCTCAAAGTACTCTTTTATATTGAATATAATCACACAGGAAGTACTCTTTTACAAAAAATATACTCCCTCTCGAAGTACTCTTTTATAAAAAATATACTCCCTCTCAAAGTACTCTTTTATATTGAATATAATCACACAGGAAGTACTCTTTTATAAAAATTATACTCCCTCTCAAAGTACTCTTTTATATTGAATATAATCACACAGGTAGTCCTCTTTTATAAAAAATATACTGCCTCACAAAATACTCTTTTATATTGAATATAATCACACAGGAAGTACTCTTTTATAAAAAATACACTCCCTCTCAAAGTACTCTTTTATAAAAAATATACTCCCTCTCACAGGACTCTTTTATAAAAAATATACTCCCTCTCAAAGTACTCTTTTATATTGAATATAATGACACAGGAAGTACTGTTTTATAAAAAATATACTCCCTCTCAATGTACTCTTTTATACTGAATATAATCACACAGGAAGTATTCTTTTATAAAAAATATACTGCCTCTCAAAGTACTCTTTTATATTGAATATAATCACACAGGAAATACTCTTTTATAAAAATTATACTCCCTCTCAAAGTACTCTTTTATATTGAATATAATCACACAGGAAGTACTCTTTAATAAAAAATATACTGCCTCTCAAAGTACTCTTTTATATTGAATATAATCACACAGGAAGTACTCTTTTAAAAAAAATACACTCCCTCTCAAATTACTCTCTTATATTGAATGTAATCACACAGGAAGTACTCTTTTACAAAAAATATACTCCCTCTCAAAATACTCTTTTTTAAAAAATATACTCCCTCTCAAAGTACTCTTTTATAAAAAATATACTCCCTCTCAAAGTACTCTTTTATATTGAATATAATGACACAGGAAGTACTGTTTTATAAAAAATATACTCCCTCTCAATGTACTCTTTTATAGTGAATATAATCACACAGGAAGTATTCTTTTATAAAAAATATACTGCCTCTCAAAGTACTCTTTTATATTGAATATAATCACACAGGAAGTCCTCTTTTATAAAAAATATACTGCCTCCCAAAATACTCTTTTATATTGAATATAATCACACAGGAAGTACTCTTTTATAAAAAATATACTCCCTCTCAAAGTACTCTTTTATATTGAATATAATGACACAGGAAGTACTGTTTTATAAAAAATATACTCCCCCTCCAAGTACTCTTTTATATTGAATATAATCACAGAGGAAGTACTCTTTTATAAAAAATATACTGCCTCACAAAATACTCTTTTATATTGAATATATTCACACAGGAAGTACTCTTTTATGAAAAATATACTCCCTCTCAAAGTACTCTTTTATAGAAATATACTCCCTCTCAAAGGACTCTTTTATAAAAAATATACTCCCTCTCAAAGTACTCTTTTGTATTGAATATAATGACACAGGAAGTACTGATTTATAAAAAATATACTCCCTCTCAATGTACTGTTTTATACTGAATATAATCACACAGGAAGTATTCTTTTATAAAAAATATACTGCCTCTCAAACAACTCTTTTATATTGAATATAATCACACAGGAAGTCCTCTTTTATAAAAAATATACTGCCTCACAAAATACTCTTTTTTATTGAATATAATCACACAGGAAGTACTCTTTTATAAAAAATATACTCCCTCTCAAAGTACTCTTTTATAAAAAATATACTCCCTCACAAAGTACTCTTTTATAAAAAATATACTCCCTCTCAAAGTACTCTTTTATATTGAATATAATGACACAGGAAGTACTGTTTTATAAAAAATATACTCCCTCTCAATGTAATCTTTTATACTGAATATAATCACACAGGAAGTATTCTTTTATAAAAAATATACTGCCTCTCAAAGTACTCTTTTATATTGAATATAATCACACAGGAAATGCTCTTTTATAAAAATTATACTCCCTCTCAAAGTACTCTTTTATATTGAATATAATCACACAGGAACTACTCTTTAATAAAAAATAACCTGCCTCTCAAAGTACTCTTTTATATTGAATATAATCACACAGGAAGTACTCTTTTACAAAAAATATACTCCCTCTCGAAGTACTCTTTTATAAAAAATATACTCCCTCTCAAAGTACTCTTTTATATTGAATATAATCACACAGGAAGTACTCTTTTATAAAAATTATACTCCCTCTCAAAGTACTCTTTTATATTGAATATAATCACACAGGAAGTCCTCTTTTATAAAAAATATACTGCCTCACAAAATACTCTTTTGTATTGAATATAATCACACAGTAAGTACTCTTTTATAAAAAATATACTCCCTCTCAATGTACTATTTTATAAAAAATATACTCCCTCTCAAAGTACTCTTTTATAAAAAATATACTCCCTCTCAAAGTACTCTTTTATATTGAATATAATGACACAGGAAGTACTGTTTTATAAAAAATATACTCCCTCTCTATGTACTCTTTTATACTGAATATAATCACACAGGAAGTATTCTTTTATAAAAAATATACTGCCTCTCAAAGTACTCTTTTTTATTGAATATAATCACACAGGAAATACTCTTTTATAAAAATTATACTCCCTCTCAAAGTACTCTTTTATATTGAATATAATCACACAGGAAGTACTCTTTAATAAAAAATATACTGCCTCTCAAAGTACTCTTTTATATTGAATATAATCACACAGGAAGTACTCTTTTACAAAAAATATACTCCCTCTCGAAGTACTCTTTTATAAAAAATATACTCCCTCTCAAAGTACTCTTTTATATTGAATATAATCACACAGGAAGTACTCTTTTATAAAAATTATACTCCCTCTCAAAGTACTCTTTTATATTGAATATAATCACACAGGAAGTCCTCTTTTATAAAAAATATACTGCCTCACAAAATACTCTTTTATATTGAATATAATCACACAGGAAGTACTCTTTTACAAAAAATATACTCCCTCTCGAAGTACTCTTTTATAAAAAATATACTCCCTCTCAAAGTACTCTTTTATAGTGAATATAATCACACAGGAAGTACTGTTTTATAAAAAATATACTCCCTCTCCAAGTACTCATTTATAATGAATATAATCACACGAGAAATACTCTTTTATAAAAAATATACTCCCTCTCAAAGTACTCTTTTATATTGAATATAATCACACAGGAAGTACTCTTTTACAAAAAATATACTCCCTCTCGAAGTACTCTTTTATAAAAAATATACTCCCTCTCAAAGTACTCTTTTATATTGAATATAATCACACAGGAAATACTCTTTTATAAAAATTATACTCCCTCTCAAAATACTCTTTTATATTGAATATAATCACACTGGAAGTACTCTTTTATAAAAAATATACTCCCTCTCGAAGTACTCTTTTATAAAAAAATTCTCCCTCTCGAAATACTCTTTTATATTGAATATAATCACACAGGATGTATTCTTTTATAAAAAATATACTCCCACTGAAAGTACTCTTTTATATTGAATACAATCCCACAGGGAGCATTCTTTTATTAAAAAATATACTCCCTCTCAAAGTAGTCTTTTAGAAAAAATATACTCCCTCTCAAAGTACTCTTTTATATTTAATATAATGACACAGGAAGTACTGTTTTATAAAAAATATACTCCCTCTCAATGTACTCTTTTATACTGAATATAATCACACAGGAAGTATTCTTTTATAAAAAATATACTGCCTCTCAAAGTACTCCTGTATATTGAATATAATCACACAGGAAATACTCTTTTATAAAAATTATACTCCCTCTCTAAGTACTCTTTTATATTGAATATAATCACACAGGAAGTACTCTTTAATAAAAAATATACTGCCTCTCAAAGTACTCTTTTATATTGAATATAATCACACAGGAAATACTCTTTTATAAAAATTATCCTCCCTCTCAAAGTACTGTTTTATATTGAATATAATCACACAGGAAGTACTCTTTAATAAAAAATATACTGCCTCTCAAAGTACTCTTTTATATTGAATATAATCACACAGGAAGTACTCTTTTACAAAAAATATACTCCCTCTCGAAGTACTCTTTTATAAAAAATATACTCCCTCTCAAAGTACTCTTTTATATTGAATATAATCACACAGGAAGTACTCTTTTATAAAAATTATACTCCCTCTCAAAGTACTCTTTTATATTGAATATAATCACACAGGTAGTCCTCTTTTATAAAAAATATACTGCCTCACAAAATACTCTTTTATATTGAATATAATCACACAGGAAGTACCCTTTTATAAAAAATATACTCCCACTCAAAGTACTCTTTTATAAAAAATATACTCCCTCTCACAGTACTCTTTTATAAAAAATATACTCCCTCTCGAAGTACTCTTTTATAAAAAATATACTCCCTCTCAAAGTACTCTTTTATATTGAATATAATCACACAGGAAGTACTCTTTTATAAAAATTATACTCCCTCTCAAAGTACTCTTTTATAAAAAATATACTCCCTCTCGAAGTACTCTTTTATAAAAAATATACTCCCTCTCAAAGTACTCTTTTATATTGAATATAATGACACAGGAAGTACTGTTTTATAAAAAATATACTCCCTCTCAATGTACTCTTTTATACTGAATATAATCACACAGGAAGTATTCTTTTATAAAAAATATACTGCCTCTCAAAGTACTCTTTTATATTGAATATAATCACACAGGAAATACTCTTTTATAAAAATTATACTCCCTCTCAAAGTACTCTTTTATATTGAATATAATCACACAGGAAGTACTCTTTAATAAAAAATATACTGCCTCTCAAAGTACTCTTTTATATTGAATATAATCACACAGGAAGTAGTCTTTAAAAAAAAATACACTCCCTCTCAAATAACTCTCTTATATTGAATGTAATCACACAGGAAGTACTCTTTTACAAAAAATATACTCCCTCTAAAAATACTCTTTTATAAAAAATATACTCCCTCTCAAAGTACTCTTTTATAGAAAATATACTCCCTCTCAAAGTACTCTTTTATATTGAATATAATGACACAGGAAGTACTGTTTTATAAAAAATATACTCCCTCTCAATGTACTCTTTTATAGTGAATATAATCACAGAGGAAGTATTCTTTTATAAAAAATATACTACCTCTCAAAGTACTCTTTTATATTGAATATAATCACACAGGAAGTCCTCTTTTATAAAAAATATACTGCCTCACAAAATACTCTTTTATATTGAATATAATCACACAGGAAGTACTCTTTTATAAAAAATATACTCCCTCTCAAAGTACTCTTTTATATTGAATATAATGACACAGGAAGTACTGTTTTATTAAAAATATACTCCCCCTCCAAGTACTCTTTTATATTGAATATAATCACAGAGGAAGTACTCTTTTATAAAAAATATACTGCCTCACAAAATACTCTTTTATATTGAATATATTCACACAGGAAGTACTCTTTTATAAAAAATATACTCCCTCTCAAAGTACTCTTTTATAAAAATATACTCCCTCTCAAAGGACTCTTTTATAAAAAATATACTCCCTCTCAAAGTACTCTTTTATATTGAATATAATGACACAGGAAGTACTGATTTATAAAAAATATACTCCCTCTCAATGTACTCTTTTATACTGAATATAATCTCACAGGAAGTATTCTTTTATAAAAAATATACTGCCTCTCAAAGAACTCTTTTATATTGAATATAATCACACAGGAAGTACTCTTTTACAAAAAATATACTCCCTCTCGAAGTACTCTTTTATAAAAAATATACTCCCTCTCAAAGTACTCTTTTATATTGAATATAATCTCACAGGAAGTACTCTTTTATAAAAATTATACTCCCTCTCAAAGTACTCTTTTATATTGAATATAATCACTCAGGAAGTACTCTTTTATAAAAATTATACTCCCTCTCAACGTACTCTTTTGTATTGAATATAATCACACAGTAAGTACTCTTTTATAAAAAATATACTCCCTCTCAATGTACTCTTTTATAAAAAATATACTCCCTCTCAAAGTACTCTTTTATAAAAAATATACTCCCTCTCAAAGTACTCTTTTATATTGAATATAATGACACAGGAAGTACTGTTTCATAAAAAATATACTCCCTCTCTATGTACTCTTTTATACTGAATGTAATCACACAGGAAGTATTCTTTTATAAAAAATATACTGCCTCTCGAAGTACTCTTTTATATTGAATATAATCACACAGGAAAGACTCTTTTATAAAAATTATACTCCCTCTCAAAGTACTCTTTTATATTGAATATAATCACACAGGAAGTAGTCTTTAATAAAAAATATACTGCCTCTCAAAGTACTCTTTTATATTGAATATAATCACACAGGAAGTACTCTTTTGCAAAAAATATACTCCCTCTCGAAGTACTCTTTTATAAAAAATATACTCCCTCTCAAAGTACTCTTTTATATTGAATATAATCACACAGGAAGTACTCTTTTATAAAAATTATACTCCCTCTCAAAGTACTCTTTTATATTGAATATAATCACACAGGAAGTCCTCTTTTATAAAAAATATACTGCCTCACAAAATACTCTTTTATATTGAATATAATCACACAGGAAGTACTCTTTTATAAAAAATATACTCCCTCTCAAAGTACTCTTTTATAAAAAATATACTCCCTCTCAAAGTACTCTTTTTTAAAAAATATACTCCCTCTCAAAGTACTCTTTTATATTGAATATAATGACACAGGAAGTACTGTTTTATAAAAAATATACTCCCTCTCAATGTACTCTTTTATACTGAATATAATCACACAGGAAGTATTCTTTTATAAAAAATATACTGCCTCTCAAAATACTCTTTTATATTGAATAAAATCACACAGGAAGTCCTCTTTTATACAAAATATACTGCCTCACAAAATACTCTTTTATATTGAATATAATCACACAGGAAGTACTCTTTTATAAAAAATATACTCCCTCTCAAAGTACTTCTGTATAAAAAATATACTCCCTCTCAAAGTACTCTTTTATATTGAATATAATGACACAGGAAGTACTATTTTATAAAAAATATACTCCCTCTCAATGTACTCTTTTATACTGAATATAATCACACAGGAAGTATTCTTTTATAAAAAATATACTGCCTCTCAAAGTACTCTTTTATATTGAATGTAATCACACAGGAAATACTCTTTTATAAAAATTATACTCCCTCTCAAAGTACTCTTTTATATTGAATATAATCACACAGGAAGTACTCTTTAATAAAAAATATACTGCCTCTCAAAGTACTCTTTTATATTCAATATAATCACACAGGAAGTACTCCTTTACAAAAAATATACTCCCTCTCGAAGTACTCTTTTATAAAAAATATACTCCCTCTCAAAGTACTCTTTTATAGTGAATATAATCACACAGGAAGTACTGTTTTATAAACAATATACTCCCTCTCCAAGTACTCATTTATAATGAATATAATCACACGAGAAATACTCTTTTATAAAAAATATACTCCCTCTCAAAGTACTCTTTTATATTGAATATAATCACACAGGAAGTACTCTTTTACAAAAAATATACTCCCTCTCGAAGTACTCTTTTATAAAAAATATACTCCCTCTCAAAGTACTCTTTTATATTGAATATAATCACACAGGAAATACTCTTTTATAAAAATTATACTCCCTCTCAAAATACTCTTTTATATTGAATATAATCACACTGGAAGTACTCTTTTATAAAAAATATACTCCCTCTCGAAGTACTCTTTTATAAAAAAATTCTCCCTCTCGAAATACTCTTTTATATTGAATATAATCACACAGGATGTATTCTTTTATAAAAAATATACTCCCACTGAAAGTACTCTTTTATATTGAATACAATCCCACAGGGAGCATTCTTTTATTAAAAAATATACTCCCTCTCAAAGTAGTCTTTTAGAAAAAATATACTCCCTCTCAAAGTACTCTTTTATATTTAATATAATGACACAGGAAGTACTGTTTTATAAAAAATATACTCCCTCTCAATGTACTCTTTTATACTGAATATAATCACACAGGAAGTATTCTTTTATAAAAAATATACTGCCTCTCAAAGTACTACTTTATATTGAATATAATCACACAGGAAATACTCTTTTATAAAAATTATACTCCCTCTCTAAGTACTCTTTTATATTGAATATAATCACACAGGAAGTACTCTTTAATAAAAAATATACTGCCTCTCAAAGTACTCTTTTATATTGAATATAATCACACAGGAAATACTCTTTTATAAAAATTATCCTCCCTCTCAAAGTACTGTTTTATATTGAATATAATCACACAGGAAGTACTCTTTAATAAAAAATATACTGCCTCTCAAAGTACTCTTTTATATTGAATATAATCACACAGGAAGTACTCTTTTACAAAAAATATACTCCCTCTCGAAGTACTCTTTTATAAAAAATATACTCCCTCTCAAAGTACTCTTTTATATTGAATATAATCACACAGGAAGTACTCTTTTATAAAAATTATACTCCCTCTCAAAGTACTCTTTTATATTGAATATAATCACACAGGTAGTCCTCTTTTATAAAAAATATACTGCCTCACAAAATACTCTTTTATATTGAATATAATCACACAGGAAGTACCCTTTTATAAAAAATATACTCCCACTCAAAGTACTCTTTTATAAAAAATATACTCCCTCTCACAGTACTCTTTTATAAAAAATATACTCCCTCTCAAAGTACTCTTTTATATTGAATATAATGACACAGGAAGTACTGTTTTATAAAAAATATACTCCCTCTCAATGTACTCTTTTATACTGAATATAATCACACAGGAAGTATTCTTTTGTAAAAAATATACTGCCTCTCAAAGTACTCTTTTATATTGAATATAATCACACAGGAAATACTCTTTTATAAAAATTATACTCCCTCTCAAAGTACTCTTTTATATTGAATATAATCACACAGGAAGTACTCTTTAATAAAGAATATACTGCCTCTCAAAGTACTCTTTTATATTGAATATAATCACACAGGAAGTACTCTTTAAAAAAAAATACACTCCCTCTCAAATTACTCTCTTATATTGAATGTAATCACACAGGAAGTACTCTTTTACAAAAAATATATTCCCTCTAAAAATACTCTTTTATAAAAAATATACTCCCTCTCAAAGTACTCTTTTATAGAAAATATACTCCCTCTCAAAGTACTCTTTTATATTGAATATAATGACACAGGAAGTACTGTTTTATAAAAAATATACTCCCTCTCAATGTACTCTTTTATAGTGAATATAATCACAGAGGAAGTATTGTTTTATAAAAAATATACTGCCTCTCAAAGTACTCTTTTATATTGAATATAATCACACAGGAAGTACTCTTTTATAAAAAAATACTCCCTCTCAAAGTACTCTTTTATATTGAATATAATGACACAGGAAGTACTGTTTTATTAAAAATATACTCCCCCTCCAAGTACTCTTTTATATTGAATATAATCACAGAGGAAGTACTCTTTTATAAAAAATATACTGCCTCACAAAATACTCTTTTATATTGAATATATTCACACAGGAAATACTCTTTTATAAAAAATATACTCCCTCTCAAAGTACTCTTTTATAAAAATATACTCCCTCTCAAAGGACTCTTTTATAAAAAATATACTCCCTCTCAAAGTACTCTTTTATATTGAATATAATGACAAAGGAAGTACTGATTTATAAAAAATATACTCCCTCTCAATGTACTCTTTTATACTGAATATAATCACACAGGAAGTATTCTTTTATAAAAAATATACTGCCTCTCAAAGAACTCTTTTATATTGAATATAATCACACAGGAAGTACTCTTTTACAAAAAATATACTCCCTCTCGAAGTACTCTTTTATAAAAAATATACTCCCTCTCAAAGTACTCTTTTATATTGAATATAATCACACAGGAAGTACTCTTTTATAAAAATTATACTCCCTCTCAAAGTACTCTTTTATATTGAATATAATCACTCAGGAAGTACTCTTTTATAAAAATTATACTCCCTCTCAAAGTACTCTTTTGTATTGAATATAATCACACAGTAAGTACTCTTTTATAAAAAATATACTCCCTCTCAATGTACTCTTTTATAAAAAATATACTCCCTCTCAAAGTACTCTTTTATAAAAAATATACTCCCTCTCAAAGTACTCTTTTATATTGAATATAATGACACAGGAAGTACTGTTTCATAAAAAATATACTCCCTCTCTATGTACTCTTTTATACTGAATGTAATCACACAGGAAGTATTCTTTTATAAAAAATATACTGCCTCTCGAAGTACTCTTTTATATTGAATATAATCACACAGGAAAGACTCTTTTATAAAAATTATACTCCCTCTCAAACTACTCTTTTATATTGAATATAATCACACAGGAAGTAGTCTTTAATAAAAAATATACTGCCTCTCAAAGTACTCTTTTATATTGAATATAATCACACAGGAAGTACTCTTTTACAAAAAATATACTCCCTCTCGAAGTACTCTTTTATAAAAAATATACTCCCTCTCAAAGTACTCTTTTATATTGAATATAATCACACAGGAAGTACTCTTTTATAAAAATTATACTCCCTCTCAAAGTATTCTTTTATATTGAATATAATCACACAGGAAGTCCTCTTTTATAAAAAATATACTGCCTCACAAAATACTCTTTTATATTGAATATAATCACACAGGAAGTACTCTTTTATAAAAAATATACTCCCTCTCAAAGTACTCTTTTATAAAAAATATACTCCCTCTCAAAGTACTCTTTTATAAAAAATGTACTCCCTCTCAAAGTACTCTTTTATATTGAATATAATGACACAGGAAGTACTGTTTTATAAAAAATATACTCCCTCTCAATGTACTCTTTTATACTGAATATAATCACACAGGAAGTATTCTTTTATAAAAAATATACTGCCTCTCAAAGTACTCTTTTATATTGAATATAATCACACAGGAAATACTCTTTTATAAAAATTATACTCCCTCTCAAAGTACTCTTTTATATTGAATATAATCACACAGGAAGAACTCTTTTATAAAAAATATACTCCCTCTCAAAGTACTTCTGTATAAAAAATATACTCCCTCTCAAAGTACTCTTTTATATTGAATATAATGACACAGGAAGTACTATTTTATAAAAAATATACTCCCTCTCAATGTACTCTTTTATACTGAATATAATCACACAGGAAGTATTCTTTTATAAAAAATATACTGCCTCTCAATGTACTCTTTTATATTGAATGTAATCACACAGGAAATACTCTTTTATAAAAATTATACTCCCTCTCAAAGTACTCTTTTATATTGAATATAATCACACAGGAAGTACTCTTTAATAAAAAATATACTGCCTCTCAAAGTACTCTTTTATATTCAATATAATCACACAGGAAGTACTCTTTTACAAAAAATATACTCCCTCTCGAAGTACTCTTTTATAAAACATATACTCCCTCTCAAAGTACTCTTTTATATTGAATATAATCACACAGGAAGTACTCTTTTATAAAAATTATACTCCCTCTCAAAGTACTCTTTTATATTGAATATAATCACACAGGATGTCCTCTTTTATAAAAAATATACTGCCTCACAAAATACTCTTTTATATTGAATATAATCACACAGGAAGTACTCTTTTACAAAAAATATACTCCCTCTCAAAGTACTCTTTTATAAAAAAATATACTCCCTCTCAAAGTACTCTTTTATATTTTATATAATCACACAGGAAGTACTGTTTTATAAAAAATATACTCCCACTCCAAGTACTCATTTATAATGAATATAATCACACGAGAAATACTCTTTTATAAAAAATATACTCCCTCTCAAAGTACTCTTTTATATTGAATATAATCACACAGGAAGTACTCTTTTACAAAAAATATACTCCCTCTCGAAGTACTCTTTTATAAAAAATATACTGCCTCTCAAAGTACTCTTTTATATTGAATATAATCACACAGGAATTACTCTTTTATAAAAATTATACTCCCTCTCAAAGTACTCTTTTATATTGAATATAATCACACAGGAAGTCCTCTTTTATAAAAAATATACTGCCTCACAAAATACTCTTTTATATTGAATATAATCACACAGGAAGTACTCTTTTATAAAAAATATACTCCCTCTCAAAGTACTCTTTGATAAAAAATATACTCCCTCTCAAAATACTCTTTTATAAAAAATATACTCCCTCTCAAAGTACTCTTTTATATTGAATATAATGACACAGGAAGTACTGTTTTATAAAAAATATACTCCCTCTCAATGTACTCTTTTATACTGAATATAATCACACAGGAAGTATTCTTTTATAAAAAATATACTGCCTCTCAAAGTACTCTTTTATATTGAATATAATCACACAGGAAGTACTCTTTTACAAAAAATATACTCCCTCTCGAAGTACTCTTTTATAAAAAATATACTCCCTCTCAAAGTACTCTTTTATATTGAATATAATCACACAGGAAGCACTCTTTTATAAAATTTATACTCCCTCTCAAAGTACTCTTTTATATTGAATATAATCACACAGGATGTCCTCTTTTATAAAAAATATACTGCCTCACAAAATACTCTTTTATATTGAATATAATCACACAGGAAGTACTCTTTTACAAAAAATATACTCCCTCTCGAAGTACTCTTTTATAAAAAATATACTCCCTCTCAAAGTACTATTTTATATTGAATATAATCACACAGGAAGTACTGTTTTATAAAAAATATACTCCCTCTCCAAGTACTCATTTATAATGAATATAATCACACGAGAAATACTCTTTTATAAAAAATATACTCCCTCTCAAAGTACTCTTTTATATTGAATATAATCACACAGGAAGTACTCTTTTACAAAAAATATACTCCCTCTTGAAGTACTCTTTTATAAAAAATATACTCCCTCTCAAAGTACTCTTTTATATTGAATATAATCACACAGGAAGTACTCTTTTATAAAAATTATACTCCCTCTCAAAGTACTCTTTTATATTGAATATAATCACACAGTAATCCTCTTTTATAAAAAATATACTGCCTCACAAAATACTCTTTTATATTGAATATAATCACACAGGAAGTACTCTTTTATAAAAAATATACTCCCTCTCAAAGTACTCTTTTATAAAAAATATACTCCCTCTCAAAATACTCTTTTATAAAAAATATACTCCCTCTCAAAGTACTCTTTTATATTGAATATAATGACACAGGAAGTACTGTTTTATAAAAAATATACTCCCTCTCAATGTACTCTTTTATACTGAATATAATCACACAGGAAGTATTCTTTTATAAAAAATATACTGCCTCTCAAAGTACTCTTTTATATTGAATATAATCACACAGGAAGTCCTCTTTTATAAAAATTATACTCCCTCTCAAAGTACTCTTTTATATTGAATATAATCACACAGGAAGTACTCTTTAATAAAAAATATACTGCCTCTCAAAGTACTCTTTTATATTAAATATAATCACACAGGAAGTACTCTTTTATAAAAATTATACTCCCTCTCAAAGTACTCTTTTATATTGAATATAATCACACAGGATGTCCTCTTTTATAAAAAATATACTGCCTCACAAAATACTCTTTTATATTGAATATAATCACACAGGAAGTACTCTTTTACAAAAAATATACTCCCTCTCGAAGTACTCTTTTATAAAAAATATACTCCCTCTCAAAGTACTCTTTTATATTGAATATAATCACACAGGAAGTACTCTTTTATAAAAATTATACTCCCTCTCAAAGTACTCTTTTATATTGAATATAATCACACAGGGAGTCCTCTTTTATAAAAAATATACTGCCTCACAAAATACTCTTTGATATTGAATATAATCACACAGGAACTACTCTTTTAAAAAAAATATACTCCCTCTCGAAGTACTCTTTTATAAAAAATATACTACCTCTCAAAGTACTCTTTTATATTGAATATAATCACACAGGAAGTACTGTTTTATAAAAAATATACTCCCTCTCCAAGTACTCATTTATAATGAATATAATCACACAGGAAGTACTCTTTAATAAAAAATATACTCCCTCTCAAAGTACTCTTTTATATTGAATATAATCACACAGGAAGTACTCTTTTATAAAAATTATACTCCCTCTCAAAGTACTCTTTTATATTGAATATAATCACACAGGAAATCCTCTTTTATAAAAAATATACTCCCTCTCAAAGTACTCTTTTGTATTGAATATAATCACACAGTAAGTACTCTTTTATAAAAAATATACTCCCTCTCAATGTACTCTTTTATAAAAAATATACTCCCTCTCAAAGTACTCTTTTATAAAAAATATACTCCCTCTCAAAGTACTCTTTTATATTGAATATAATGACACAGGAAGTACTGTTTCATAAAAAATATACTCCCTCTCTATGTACTCTTTTATACTGAATGTAATCACACAGGAAGTATTCTTTTATAAAAAATATACTGCCTCTCGAAGTACTCTTTTATATTGAATATAATCACACAGGAAAGACTCTTTTATAAAAATTATACTCCCTCTCAAAGTACTCTTTTATATTGAATATAATCACACAGGAAGTAGTCTTTAATAAAAAATATACTGCCTCTCAAAGTACTCTTTTATATTGAATATAATCACACAGGAAGTACTCTTTTACAAAAAATATACTCCCTCTCGAAGTACTCTTTTATAAAAAATATACTCCCTCTCAAAGTACTCTTTTATATTGAATATAATCACACAGGAAGTACTCTTTTATAAAAATTATACTCCCTCTCAAAGTACTCTTTTATATTGAATATAATCACACAGGAAGTCCTCTTTTATAAAAAATATACTGCCTCACAAAATACTCTTTTATATTGAATATAATCACACAGGAAGTACTCTTTTATAAAAAATATACTCCCTCTCAAAGTACTCTTTTATAAAAAATATACTCCCTCTCAAAGTACTCTTTTATAAAAAATGTACTCCCTCTCAAAGTACTCTTTTATATTGAATATAATGACACAGGAAGTACTGTTTTATAAAAAATATACTCCCTCTCAATGTACTCTTTTATACTGAATATAATCACACAGGAAGTATTCTTTTATAAAAAATATACTGCCTCTCAAAGTACTCTTTTATATTGAATATAATCACACAGGAAATACTCTTTTATAAAAATTATACTCCCTCTCAAAGTACTCTTTTATATTGAATATAATCACACAGGAAGAACTCTTTTATAAAAAATATACTCCCTCTCAAAGTACTTCTGTATAAAAAATATACTCCCTCTCAAAGTACTCTTTTATATTGAATATAATGACACAGGAAGTACTATTTTATAAAAAATATACTCCCTCTCAATGTACTCTTTTATACTGAATATAATCACACAGGAAGTATTCTTTTATAAAAAATATACTGCCTCTCAATGTACTCTTTTATATTGAATGTAATCACACAGGAAATACTCTTTTATAAAAATTATACTCCCTCTCAAAGTACTCTTTTATATTGAATATAATCACACAGGAAGTACTCTTTAATAAAAAATATACTGCCTCTCAAAGTACTCTTTTATATTCAATATAATCACACAGGAAGTACTCTTTTACAAAAAATATACTCCCTCTCGAAGTACTCTTTTATAAAACATATACTCCCTCTCAAAGTACTCTTTTATATTGAATATAATCACACAGGAAGTACTCTTTTATAAAAATTATACTCCCTCTCAAAGTACTCTTTTATATTGAATATAATCACACAGGATGTCCTCTTTTATAAAAAATATACTGCCTCACAAAATACTCTTTTATATTGAATATAATCACACAGGAAGTACTCTTTTACAAAAAATATACTCCCTCTCAAAGTACTCTTTTATAAAAAATATACTCCCTCTCAAAGTACTCTTTTATATTTTATATAATCACACAGGAAGTACTGTTTTATAAAAAATATACTCCCACTCCAAGTACTCATTTATAATGAATATAATCACACGAGAAATACTCTTTTATAAAAAATATACTCCCTCTCAAAGTACTCTTTTATATTGAATATAATCACACAGGAAGTACTCTTTTACAAAAAATATACTCCCTCTCGAAGTACTCTTTTATAAAAAATATACTGCCTCTCAAAGTACTCTTTTATATTGAATATAATCACACAGGAATTACTCTTTTATAAAAATTATACTCCCTCTCAAAGTACTCTTTTATATTGAATATAATCACACAGGAAGTCCTCTTTTATAAAAAATATACTGCCTCACAAAATACTCTTTTATATTGAATATAATCACACAGGAAGTACTCTTTTATAAAAAATATACTCCCTCTCAAAGTACTCTTTGATAAAAAATATACTCCCTCTCAAAATACTCTTTTATAAAAAATATACTCCCTCTCAAAGTACTCTTTTATATTGAATATAATGACACAGGAAGTACTGTTTTATAAAAAATATACTCCCTCTCAATGTACTCTTTTATACTGAATATAATCACACAGGAAGTATTCTTTTATAAATAATATACTGCCTCTCAAAGTACTCTTTTATATTGAATATAATCACACAGGAAATACTCTTTTATAAAAATTATACTCCCTCTCAAAGTACTCTTTTATATTGAATATAATCACACAGGAAGTACTCTTTAATAAAGAATATACTGCCTCTCAAAGTACTCTTTTATATTGAATATAATCACACAGGAAGTACTCTTTTACAAAAAATATACTCCCTCTCGAAGTACTCTTTTATAAAAAATATACTCCCTCTCAAAGTACTCTTTTATATTGAATATAATCACACAGGAAGTACTCTTTTATAAAAATTATACTCCCTCTCAAAGTACTCTTTTATATTGAATATAATCACACAGGAAGTCCTCTTTTATAAAAAATATACTCCCTCTCAAAGTACTCTTTTATATTGAATATAATCACACAGGAAGTACTCTTTTATAAAAAATATACTCCCTCTCAAAGTACTCTTTTATAAAAAATATGCTCCGTCTCAAAGTACTCTTTTATAAAAAATATACTCCCTCTCAAAGTACTCTTTTATATTGAATATAATGACACAGGAAGTACTGTTTTATAAAAAATATACTCCCTCTCAATGTTCTCTTTTATACTGAATATAATCTCACAGGAAGTATTCTTTTATAAAAAATATACTGCCTCTCAAAATACTCTTTTATATTGAATAAAATCACACAGGAAGTCCTCTTTTATAAAAAATATACTGCCTCACAAAATACTCTTTTATATTGAATATAATCACACAGGAAGTACTCTTTTATAATAAATATACTCCCTCTCAAAGTACTCTTGTATAAAAAATATACTCCCTCTCAAAGTACTCTTTTATATTGAATATAATGACACAGGAAGTACTGTTTTATAAAAAATATACTCCCTCTCAATGTACTCTTTTATACTGAATATAATCACACAGGAAGTATTCTTTTATAAAAAATATACTGCCTCTCAAAGTACTCTTTTATATTGAATATAATCACACAGGAAATACTGTTTTATAAAAATTATACTGCCTCTCAAAGTACTCTTTTATATTGAATATAATCACACAGGAAGTACTCTTTAATAAAAAATATACTGCCTCTCAAAGTACTCTTTTATATTGAATATAATCACACAGGAAGTACTCTTTTACAAAAAATATACTCCCTCTCGAAGTACTCTTTTATAAAAAATATACTCCCTCTCAAAGTACTCTTTTATATTGAATATAATCACACAGGAAGTACTCTTTTATAAAATTTATACTCCCTCTCAAAGTACTCTTTTATATTGAATATAATCACACAGGATGTCCTCTTTTATAAAAAATATACTGCCTCACAAAATACTCTTTTATATTGAATATAATCACACAGGAAGTACTCTTTTACAAAAAATATACTCCCTCTCGAAGTACTCTTTTATAAAAAATATACTCCCTCTCAAAGTACTATTTTATATTGAATATAATCACACAGGAAGTACTGTTTTATAAAAAATATACTCCCTCTCCAAGTACTCATTTATAATGAATATAATCACACGAGAAATACTCTTTTATAAAAAATATACTCCCTCTCAAAGTACTCTTTTATATTGAATATAATCACACAGGAAGTACTCTTTTACAAAAAATATACTCCCTCTTGAAGTACTCTTTTATAAAAAATATACTCCCTCTCAAAGTACTCTTTTATATTGAATATAATCACACAGGAAGTACTCTTTTATAAAAATTATACTCCCTCTCAAAGTACTCTTTTATATTGAATATAATCACACAGTAATCCTCTTTTATAAAAAATATACTGCCTCACAAAATACTCTTTTATATTGAATATAATCACACAGGAAGTACTCTTTTATAAAAAATATACTCCCTCTCAAAGTACTCTTTTATAAAAAATATACTCCCTCTCAAAATACTCTTTTATAAAAAATATACTCCCTCTCAAAGTACTCTTTTATATTGAATATAATGACACAGGAAGTACTGTTTTATAAAAAATATACTCCCTCTCAATGTACTCTTTTATACTGAATATAATCACACAGGAAGTATTCTTTTATAAAAAATATACTGCCTCTCAAAGTACTCTTTTATATTGAATATAATCACACAGGAAGTCCTCTTTTATAAAAATTATACTCCCTCTCAAAGTACTCTTTTATATTGAATATAATCACACAGGAAGTACTCTTTAATAAAAAATATACTGCCTCTCAAAGTACTCTTTTATATTAAATATAATCACACAGGAAGTACTCTTTTATAAAAATTATACTCCCTCTCAAAGTACTCTTTTATATTGAATATAATCACACAGGATGTCCTCTTTTATAAAAAATATACTGCCTCACAAAATACTCTTTTATATTGAATATAATCACACAGGAAGTACTCTTTTACAAAAAATATACTCCCTCTCGAAGTACTCTTTTATAAAAAATATACTCCCTCTCAAAGTACTCTTTTATATTGAATATAATCACACAGGAAGTACTCTTTTATAAAAATTATACTCCCTCTCAAAGTACTCTTTTATATTGAATATAATCACACAGGGAGTCCTCTTTTATAAAAAATATACTGCCTCACAAAATACTCTTTGATATTGAATATAATCACACAGGAACTACTCTTTTACAAAAAATATACTCCCTCTCGAAGTACTCTTTTATAAAAAATATACTACCTCTCAAAGTACTCTTTTATATTGAATATAATCACACAGGAAGTACTGTTTTATAAAAAATATACTCCCTCTCCAAGTACTCATTTATAATGAATATAATCACACAGGAAGTACTCTTTAATAAAAAATATACTCCCTCTCAAAGTACTCTTTTATATTGAATATAATCACACAGGAAGTACTCTTTTACAAAAAATATACTCCCTCTCGAAGTACTCTTTTATAAAAAATATACTCCCTCTCAAAGTACTCTTTTATATTGAATATAATCACACAGGAAGTACTCTTTTATAAAAATTATACTCCCTCTCAAAGTACTCTTTTATATTGAATATAATCACACAGGAAATCCTCTTTTATAAAAAATATACTGCCTCACAGAATACTCTTTTATATTGAATATAATCACACAGGAAGTACTCTTTTATAAAAAATATACTCCCTCTCAAAGTACTCTTTTATAAAAAATATACTCCCTCTCAAAGTACTCTTTTATAAAAAATATACTCCCTCTCAAAGTACTCTTTTATATTGAATATAATGACACAGGAAGTACTGTTTTATAAAAAATATACTCCCTCTCAATGTACTCTTTTATACTGAATATAATCACACAGGAAGTATTCTTTTATAAAAAATATACTGCCTCTCAAAATACTCTTTTATATTGAATAAAATCACACAGGAAGTCCTCTTTTATACAAAATATACTGCCTCAAAAAATACTCTTTTATATTGAATATAATCACACAGGAAGTACTCTTTTATAAAAAATATACTCCCTCTCAAAGTACTCTTGTATAAAAAATATACTCCCTCTCAAAGTACTCTTTTATATTGAATATAATGACACAGGAAGTACTGTTTTATAAAAAATATACTCCCTCTCAATGTACTCTTTTATACTGAATATAATCACACAGGAAGTATTCTTTTATAAAAAATATACTGCCTCTCAAAGTACTCTTTTATATTGAATATATTCACACAGGAAATACTCTTTTATAAAAATTATATTCCCTCTCAAAGTACTCTTTTATATTGAATATAATCACACAGGAAGTACTCTTTAATAAAAAATATACTGCCTCTCAAAGTACTCTTTTATATTGAATATAATCACACAGGAAGTACTCTTTTACAAAAAATATACTCCCTCTCGAAGTACTCTTTTATAAAAAATATACTCCCTCTCAAAGTACTCTTTTATATTGAATATAATCACACAGGAAGTACTCTTTTATAAAAATTATACTCCCTCTCAAAGTACTCTTTTATATTGAATATAATCACACAGGATGTCCTCTTTTATAAAAAATATACTGCCTCACAAAATACTCTTTTATATTGAATATAATCACACAGGAAGTACTCTTTTACAAAAAATATACTCCCTCTCAAAGTACTCTTTTACAAAAAATATACTCCCTCTCAAAGTACTCTTTTATATTTTATATAATCACACAGGAAGTACTGTTTTATAAAAAATATACTCCCTCTCCAAGTACTCATTTATAATGAATATAATCACACGAGAAATACTCTTTTATAAAAAATATACTCCCTCTCAAAGTACTCTTTTATATTGAATATAATCACACAGGAAGTACTCTTTTACAAAAAATATACTCCCTCTCGAAGTACTCTTTTATAAAAAATATACTCCCTCTCAAAGTACTCTTTTATATTGAATATAATCACACAGGAAGTACTCTTTTATAAAAATTATACTCCCTCTCAAAGTACTCTTTTATATTGAATATAATCACACAGGAAGTCCTCTTTTATAAAAAATATACTGCCTCACAAAATACTCTTTTATATTGAATATAATCACACAGGAAGTACTCTTTTATAAAAAATATACTCCCTCTCAAAGTACTCTTTTATAAAAAATATACTGCCTCTAAAAGTACTCTTTTATAAAAAATATACTCCCTCTCAAAGTACTCTTTTATATTGAATATAATGACACAGGAAGTACTGTTTTATAAAAAATATACTCCCTCTCAATGTACTCTTTTATACTGAATACAATCACACAGGAAGTATTCTTTTATAAAAAATATACTGCCTCTCAAAGTACTCTTTTATATTGAATATAATCACACAGGAAATACTCTTTTATAAAAATTATACTCCCTCTCAAAGTACTCTTTTATATTGAATATAATCACACAGGAAGTACTCTTTAATAAAAAATATACTCCCTCTCAAAGTACTCTTTTATATTGAATATAATCACACAGGAAGTACTCTTTTATAAAAATTATACTCCCTCTCAAAGTACTCTTTTATATTGTATATAATCACACAGGATGTCCTCTTTTATAAAAAATATACTGCCTCACAAAATACTCTTTTATATTGAATATAATCACACAGGAAGTACTCTTTTACAAAAAATATACTCCCTCTCGAAGTACTCTTTTATAAAAAATATACTCCCTCTCAAAGTACTCTTTTATATTGAATATAATCACACAGGAAGTACTCTTTTATAAAAATTATACTCCCTCTCAAAGTACTCTTTTATATTGAATATAATCACACAGGAAGTCCTCTTTTATAAAAAATATACTGCCTCACAAAATACTCTTTGATATTGAATATAATCACACAGGAACTACTCTTTTACAAAAAATATACTCCCTCTCGAAGTACTCTTTTATAAAAAATATACTACCTCTCAAAGTACTCTTTTATATTGAATATAATCACACAGGAAGTACTGTTTTATAAAAAATATACTCCCTCTCCAAGTACTCATTATAATGAATATAATCACACAGGAAGTAGTCTTTAATAAAAAATATACTGCCTCTCAAAGTACTCTTTTATATTGAATATAATCACACAGGAAGTACTCTTTTACAAAAAATATACTCCCTCTCGAAGTACTCTTTTATAAAAAATATACTCCCTCTCAAAGTACTCTTTTATATTGAATATAATCACACAGGAAGTACTCTTTTATAAAAATTATACTCCCTCTCAAAGTACTCTTTTATATTGAATATAATCACACAGGAAGTCCTCTTTTATAAAAAATATACGGCCTCACAGAATACTCTTTTATATTGAATATAATCACACAGGAAGTACTCTTTTATAAAAAATATACTCCCTCTCAAAGTACTCTTTTATAAAAAATATACTCCCTCTCAAAGTACTCTTTTATATTGAATATAATGACACAGGAAGTACTGTTTTATAAAAAATATACTCCCTCTCAATGTACTCTTTTATACTGAATATAATCACACAGGAAGTATTCTTTTATAAAAAATATACTGCCTCTCAAAATACTCTTTTATATTGAAAAAAATCACACAGGAAGTCCTCTTTTATACAAAATATACTGCCTCACAAAATACTCTTTTATATTGAATATAATCACACAGGAAGTACTCTTTTATAAAAAATATACTCCCTCTCAAAGTACTCTTGTATAAAAAATATACTCCCTCTCAAAGTACTCTTTTATATTGAATATAATGACACAGGAAGTACTATTTTATAAAAAATATACTCCCTCTCAATGTACTCTTTTATACTGAATATAATCACACAGGAAGTATTCTTTTATAAAAAATATACTGCCTCTCAAAGTACTCTTTTATATTGAATATAATCACACAGGAAATACTCTTTTATAAAAATTATACTCCCTCTCAAAGTACTCTTTTATATTGAATATAATCACACAGGAAGTACTCTTTAATAAAAAATATACTGCCTCTCAAAGTACTCTTTTATATTGAATATAATCACACAGGAAGTACTCTTTTACAAAAAATATACTCCCTCTCGAAGTACTCTTTTATAAAACATATACTCCCTCTCAAAGTACTCTTTTATATTGAATATAATCACACAGGAAGTACTCTTTTATAAAAATTATCCTCCCTCTCAAAGTACTATTTTATATTGAATATAATCACACAGGATGTCCTCTTTTATAAAAAATATACTGCCTCACAAAATACTCTTTTATATTGAATATAATCACACAGGAAGTACTCTTTTACAAAAAATATACTCCCTCTCAAAGTACTCTTTTACAAAAAATATACTCCCTCTCAAAGTACTCTTTTATATTTTATATAATCACACAGGAAGTACTGTTTTATAAAAAATATACTCCCTCTCCAAGTACTCATTTATAATGAATATAATCACACGAGGAATACTCTTTTATAAAAAATATACTCCCTCTCAAAGTACTCTTTTATATTGAATATAATCACACAGGAAGTACTCTTTTACAAAAAATATACTCCCTCTCGAAGTACTCTTTTATAAAAAATATACTCCCTCTCAAAGTACTCTTTTATATTGAATATAATCACACAGGAAGTACTCTTTTATAAAAATTATACTCCCTCTCAAAGTACTCTTTTATATTGAATATAATCACACAGGAAGTCCTCTTTTATAAAAAATATACTGCCTCACAAAATACTCTTTTATATTGAATATAATCACACAGGAAGTACTCTTTTATAAAAAATATACTCCCTCTCAAAGTACTCTTTTATAAAAAATATACTCCCTCTCAAAATACTCTTTTATAAAAAATATACTCCCTCTCAAAGTACTCTTTTATATTGAATATAATGACACAGGAAGTACTGTTTTATAAAAAATATACTCCCTCTCAATGTACTCTTTTATACTGAATATAATCACACAGGAAGTATTCTTTTATAAAAAATATACTGCCTCTCAAAGTACTCTTTTATATTGAATATAATCACACAGGAAATACTGTTTTATAAAAATTATACTCCCTCTCAAAGTACTCTTTTATATTGAATATAATCACACAGGAAGTACTCTTTAATAAAAAATATATTGCCTCTCAAAGTACTCTTTTATATTGAATATAATCACACAGGAAGTACTCTTTTACAAAAAATATACTCCCTCTCGAAGTACTCTTTTATAAAAAATATACTCCCTCTCAAAGTACTCTTTTATATTGAATATAATCACACAGGAAGTACTGTTGTATAAAAAATATACTCCCTCTCCAAGTACTCATTTATAATGAATATAATCACACGAGAAATACTCTTTTATAAAAAATATACTCCCTCTCAAAGTACTCTTTTATATTGAATATAATCACACAGGAAGTACTGTTTTATAAAAAATATACTCCCTCTCAATGTACTCTTTTACAAAAAATATACTCCCTCTCGAAGTACTCTTTTATAAAAAAAATACTCCCTCTCAAAGTACTCTTTTATATTGAATATAATCACACAGGAAGTACTGTTGTATAAAAAATATACTCCCTCTCCAAGTACTCATTTATAATGAATATAATCACACGAGAAATACTCTTTTATAAAAAATATACTCCCTCTCAAAGTACTCTTTTATATTGAATATAATCACACAGGAAGTACTGTTTTATAAAAAATATACTCCCTCTCAATGTACTCTTTTATACTGAATATAATCACACAGGAAGTATTCTTTTATAAAAAATATGCTGCCTCTCAAAGTACTCTTTTATATTGAATATAATCACACAGGAAATACTCTTTTATAAAAATTATACTCCCTCTCAAAGTACTCTTTTATATTGAATATAATCACACAGGAAGTACTCTTTAATAAAAAATATACTGCCCCTCAAAGTACTCTTTTATATTGAATATAATCACACAGGAAGTACTCTTTTACAAAAAATATACTCCCTCTCGAAGTACTCTTTTATAAAATATATACTCCCTCTCAAAGTACTCTTTTATATTGAATATAATCACACAGGAAGTACTCTTTTATAAAAATTATACTCCCTCTCAAAGTACTCTTTCATATTGAATATAATCACACAGGAAGTCCTCTTTTATAAAAAATATACTGCCTCACAAAATACTCTTTTATATTGAATATAATCACACAGGAAGTACTCTTTTATAAAAAATATACTCCCTCTCAAAGTACTCTTTTATAAAAAATATACTCCCTCTCAAAGTACTCTTTTATATTGAATAGAATCACAAAGGAAGTACTGTTTTATAAAAAATATACTCCCTCTACAAGTACTCATTTATAATGAATATAATCACACAAGAAATACTCTTTTATAAAAAATATACTCCCTCTCAAAGTACTCTTTTATATTGAATATAATCACACAGGAAGTACTCTTTTACAAAAAATATACTCCCTCTCGAAGTACTATTTTATAAAAAATATACTCCCTCTCGAAGTACTCTTTTATATTGAATATAATCACACAGGAAGTACTCTTTTATAAAAATTATACTCCCTCTGAAAGTACTCTTTTATATTGAATATAATCACACAGGAAGTCCTCTTTTATAAAAAATATACTGCCTCACAAAATACTCTTTTATATTGAATATAATCACACAGGAAGTACTCTTTTATAAAAAATATACTCCCTCTCAAAGTACTCTTTTATATTGAATATAATCACACAGGAAATACTCTTTTATAAAAATTATACTCCCTCTCCAAGTACTCATTTATAATGAATATAATCACACGAGAAATACTCTTTTATAAAAAATATACTCCCTCTCAAAGTACTCTTTTATTTTGAATATAATCACACAGGAAGTACTCTTTTATAAAAATTATACTCCCTCTCAAAGTACTCTTTTATATTGAATATAATCAGACAGGAAGTCCTCTTTTATAAAAAATATACTGCCTCACAAAATACTCTTTTATATTGAATATAATCACACAGGAAGTACTCTTTTATAAAAAATATACTCCCTCTCAAAGTACTCTTTTATATTGAATATAATCACACAGGAAGTACTCTTTTATAAAAATTATACTCCCTCTCAGAGTACTCTTTTATATTGAATATAATCACACAGGAAGTCCTCTTTTATAAAAAATATACTGCCTCACAAAATACTCTTTTATATTGAATATAATCACACAGGAAGTACTCTTTTATAAAACATATACTCCCTCTCAAAGTACTCTTTTATAAAAAATATACTCCCTCTCAAAGTACTCTTTTATAAAAAATATACTCCCTCTCAAAGTACTCTTTTATATTGAATATAATGACACAGGAAGTACTATTTTATAAAAAATATACTCCCTCTCAATGTACTTTTTTATACTGAATATAATCACACAGGAAGTATTCTTTTATAAAAAATATACTGCCTCTCAAAGTACTCTTTTCTATTGAATAAAATCACACAGGAAGTCCTCTTTTATACAAAATATACTGCCTCACAAAATACTCTTTTATATTGAATATAATCACACAGGAAGTACTCTTTTATAAAAAATATACTCCCTCTCAAGGTACTCTTTTATAAAAAATATACTCCCTCTCAAAGTACTCTTTTATAAAAAATATACTCCCTCTCAAAGTACTCTTTTATATTGAATATAATGACACAGGAAGTACTGTTTTATAAAAAATATACTCCCTCTCAATGTACTCTTTTATACTGAATATAATCACACAGGAAGTATTCTTTTATAAAAAATATACTGCCTCTCAAAGTGCTCTTTTATATTGAATATAATCACACAGGAAATACTCTTTTACAAAAATTATACTCCCTCTCAATGTACTCTTTTATATTGAATATAATCACACAGGAAGTACTCTTTAATAAAAAATATACTGCCTCTCAAGGTACTCTTTTATATTGAATATAATCACACAGGAAGTACTCTTTTACAAAAAATATACTCCCTCTCGAAGTACTCTTTTATAAAAAATATACTCCCTCTCAAAGTACTCTTTTATATTGAATATAATCACACAGGAAGTACTCTTTTATAAAAATTATACTCCCTCTCAAAGTACTCTTTTATATTGAATATAATCACACAGGAAGTCCTCTTTTATAAAAAATATACTGCCTCACAAAATACTCTTTTATATTGAATATAATCACACAGGAAGTACTCTTTTATAAAAAATATACTCCCTCTCAAAGTACTCTTTTATAAAAAATATACTCCCTCTCAAAGTACTCTTTTATAAAAAATATACTCCCTCTCCAAGTACTCTTTTATATTGAATATAATGACACAGGAAGTACTGTTTTATAGAAAATATACTCCCTCTCAATGTACTCTTTTATACTGAACATAATCACACAGGAAGTATTCTTTTATAAAAAATATACTGCCTCTCAAAGTACTCTTTTATATTGAATATAATCACACAGGAAGTACTCTTTAATAAAAAATAAACTGCCTCTCAAAGTACTCTTTTATATTGAATATAATCACACAGGAAGTACTCTTTTATAAAAAATATACTCCCTCTCAAAGTACTCTTTTATAAAAAATATGCTCCGTCTCAAAGTACTCTTTTATAAAAAATATACTGCCTCTCAAAATACTCTTTTATATTGAATATAATCACACAGGAAGTACTCTTTAATAAAAAATATACTGCCTCTCAAAGTACTCTTTTATATTGAATATAATCACACCGGAAGTACTCTTTTACAAAAAATATACTCCCTCTCGAAGTACTCTTTTATAAAAAATATACTCCCTCTCAAAGTACTCTTTTATATTGAATATAATCACACAGGAAGTACTCTTTTATAAAATTTATACTCCCTCTCAAAGTACTCTTTTATATTGAATATAATCACACAGGATGTCCTCTTTTATAAAAAATATACTGCCTCACAAAATACTCTTTTATATTGAATATAATCACACAGGAAGTACTCTTTTACAAAAAATATACTCCCTCTCGAAGTACTCTTTTATAAAAAATATACTCCCTCTCAAAGTACTATTTTATATTGAATATAATCACACAGGAAGTACTGTTTTATAAAAAATATACTCCCTCTCCAAGTACTCATTTATAATGAATATAATCACACGAGAAATACTCTTTTATAAAAAATATACTCCCTCTCAAAGTACTCTTTTATATTGAATATAATCACACAGGAAGTACTCTTTTACAAAAAATATACTCCCTCTTGAAGTACTCTTTTATAAAAAATATACTCCCTCTCAAAGTACTCTTTTATATTGAATATAATCACACAGGAAGTACTCTTTTATAAAAATTATACTCCCTCTCAAAGTACTCTTTTATATTGAATATAATCACACAGTAATCCTCTTTTATAAAAAATATACTGCCTCACAAAATACTCTTTTATATTGAATATAATCACACAGGAAGTACTCTTTTATAAAAAATATACTCCCTCTCAAAGTACTCTTTTATAAAAAATATACTCCCTCTCAAAATACTCTTTTATAAAAAATATACTCCCTCTCAAAGTACTCTTTTATATTGAATATAATGACACAGGAAGTACTGTTTTATAAAAAATATACTCCCTCTCAATGTACTCTTTTATACTGAATATAATCACACAGGAAGTATTCTTTTATAAAAAATATACTGCCTCTCAAAGTACTCTTTTTTATTGAATATAATCACACAGGAAATACTCTTTTATAAAAATTATACTCCCTCTCAAAGTACTCTTTTATATTGAATATAATCACACAGGAAGTACTCTTTAATAAAAAATATACTGCCTCTCAAAGTACTCTTTTATATTAAATATAATCACACAGGAAGTACTCTTTTATAAAAATTATACTCCCTCTCAAAGTACTCTTTTATATTGAATATAATCACACAGGATGTCCTCTTTTATAAAAAATATACTGCCTCACAAAATACTCTTTTATATTGAATATAATCACACAGGAAGTACTCTTTTACAAAAAATATACTCCCTCTCGAAGTACTCTTTTATAAAAAATATACTCCCTCTCAAAGTACTCTTTTATATTGAATATAATCACACAGGAAGTACTCTTTTATAAAAATTATACTCCCTCTCAAAGTACTCTTTTATATTGAATATAATCACACAGGGAGTCCTCTTTTATAAAAAATATACTGCCTCACAAAATACTCTTTGATATTGAATATAATCACACAGGAACTACTCTTTTAAAAAAAATATACTCCCTCTCGAAGTACTCTTTTATAAAAAATATACTACCTCTCAATGTACTCTTTTATATTGAATATAATCACACAGGAAGTACTGTTTTATAAAAAATATACTCCCTCTCCAAGTACTCATTTATAATGAATATAATCACACAGGAAGTACTCTTTAATAAAAAATATACTCCCTCTCAAAGTACTCTTTTATATTGAATATAATCACACAGGAAGTACTCTTTTACAAAAAATATACTCCCTCTCGAAGTACTCTTTTATAAAAAATATACTCCCTCTCAAAGTACTCTTTTATATTGAATATAATCACACAGGAAGTACTCTTTTATAAAAATTATACTCCCTCTCAAAGTACTCTTTTATATTGAATATAATCACACAGGAAATCCTCTTTTATAAAAAATATACTGCCTCACAGAATACTCTTTTATATTGAATATAATCACACAGGAAGTACTCTTTTATAAAAAATATACTCCCTCTCAAAGTACTCTTTTATAAAAAATATACTCCCTCTCAAAGTACTCTTTTATAAAAAATATACTCCCTCTCAAAGTACTCTTTTATATTGAATATAATGACACAGGAAGTACTGTTTTATAAAAAATATACTCCCTCTCAATGTACTCTTTTATACTGAATATAATCACACAGGAAGTATTCTTTTATAAAAAATATACTGCCTCTCAAAATACTCTTTTATATTGAATAAAATCACACAGGAAGTCCTCTTTTATACAAAATATACTGCCTCAAAAAATACTCTTTTATATTGAATATAATCACACAGGAAGTACTCTTTTATAAAAAATATACTCCCTCTCAAAGTACTCTTGTATAAAAAATATACTCCCTCTCAAAGTACTCTTTTATATTGAATATAATGACACAGGAAGTACTGTTTTATAAAAAATATACTCCCTCTCAATGTACTCTTTTATACTGAATATAATCACACAGGAAGTATTCTTTTATAAAAAATATACTGCCTCTCAAAGTACTCTTTTATATTGAATATATTCACACAGGAAATACTCTTTTATAAAAATTATACTCCCTCTCAAAGTACTCTTTTATATTGAATATAATCACACAGGAAGTACTCTTTAATAAAAAATATACTGCCTCTCAAAGTACTCTTTTATATTGAATATAATCACACAGGAAGTACTCTTTTACAAAAAATATACTCCCTCTCGAAGTACTCTTTTATAAAAAATATACTCCCTCTCAAAGTACTCTTTTATATTGAATATAATCACACAGGAAGTACTCTTTTATAAAAATTATACTCCCTCTCAAAGTACTCTTTTATATTGAATATAATCACACAGGATGTCCTCTTTTATAAAAAATATACTGCCTCACAAAATACTCTTTTATATTGAATATTATCACACAGGAAGTACTCTTTTACAAAAAATATACTCCCTCTCAAAGTACTCTTTTACAAAAAATATACTCCCTCTCAAAGTACTCTTTTATATTTTATATAATCACACAGGAAGTACTGTTTTATAAAAAATATACTCCCTCTCCAAGTACTCATTTATAATGAATATAATCACACGAGAAATACTCTTTTATAAAAAATATACTCCCTCTCAAAGTACTCTTTTATATTGAATATAATCACACAGGAAGTACTCTTTTACAAAAAATATACTCCCTCTCGAAGTACTCTTTTATAAAAAATATACTCCCTCTCAAAGTACTCTTTTATATTGAATATAATCACACAGGAAGTACTCTTTTATAAAAATTATACTCCCTCTCAAAGTACTCTTTTATATTGAATATAATCACACAGGAAGTCCTCTTTTATAAAAAATATACTGCCTCACAAAATACTCTTTTATATTGAATATAATCACACAGGAAGTACTCTTTTATAAAAAATATACTCCCTCTCAAAGTACTCTTTTATAAAAAATATACTCCCTCTCAAAGTACTCTTTTATAAAAAATATACTCCCTCTCAAAGTACTCTTTTATATTGAATATAATGACACAGGAAGTACTGTTTTATAAAAAATATACTCCCTCTCAATGTACTCTTTTATACTGAATACAATCACACAGGAAGTATTCTTTTATAAAAAATATACTGCCTCTCAAAGTACTCTTTTATATTGAATATAATCACACAGGAAATACTCTTTTATAAAAATTATACTCCCTCTCAAAGTACTCTTTTATATTGAATATAATCACACAGGAAGTACTCTTTAATAAAAAATATACTCCCTCTCAAAGTACTCTTTTATATTGAATATAATCACACAGGAAGTACTCTTTTATAAAAATTATACTCCCTCTCAAAGTACTCTTTTATATTGTATATAATCACACAGGATGTCCTCTTTTATAAAAAATATACTGCCTCACAAAATACTCTTTTATATTGAATATAATCACACAGGAAGTACTCTTTTACAAAAAATATACTCCCTCTCGAAGTACTCTTTTATAAAAAATATACTCCCTCTCAAACTACTCTTTTATATTGAATATAATCACACAGGAAGTACTCTTTTATAAAAATTATACTCCCTCTCAAAGTACTCTTTTATATTGAATATAATCACACAGGAAGTCCTCTTTTATAAAAAATATACTGCCTCGCAAAATACTCTTTGATATTGAATATAATCACACAGGAACTACTCTTTTACAAAAAATATACTCCCTCTCGAAGTACTCTTTTATAAAAAATATACTACCTCTCAAAGTACTCTTTTATATTGAATATAATCACACAGGAAGTACTGTTTTATAAAAAATATACTCCCTCTCCAAGTACTCATTATAATGAATATAATCACACAGGAAGTAGTCTTTAATAAAAAATATACTGCCTCTCAAAGTACTCTTTTATATTGAATATAATCACACAGGAAGTACTCTTTTACAAAAAATTTACTCCCTCTCGAAGTACTCTTTTATAAAAAATATACTCCCTCTCAAAGTACTCTTTTATATTGAATATAATCACACAGGAAGTACTCTTTTATAAAAATTATACTCCCTCTCAAAGTACTCTTTTATATTGAATATAATCACACAGGAAGTCCTCTTTTATAAAAAATATACGGCCTCACAGAATACTCTTTTATATTGAATATAATCACACAGGAAGTACTCTTTTATAAAAAATATACTCCCTCTCAAAGTACTCTTTTATAAAAAATATACTCCCTCTCAAAGTACTCTTTTATATTGAATATAATGACACAGGAAGTACTGTTTTATAAAAAATATACTCCCTCTCAATGTACTCTTTTATACTGAATATAATCACACAGGAAGTATTCTTTTATAAAAAATATACTGCCTCTCAAAATACTCTTTTATATTGAATAAAATCACACAGGAAGTCCTCTTTTATACAAAATATACTGCCTCACAAAATACTCTTTTATATTGAATATAATCACACAGGAAGTACTCTTTTATAAAAAATATACTCCCTCTCAAAGTACTCTTGTATAAAAAATATACTCCCTCTCAAAGTACTCTTTTATATTGAATATAATGACACAGGAAGTACTATTTTATAAAAAATATACTCCCTCTCAATGTACTCTTTTATACTGAATATAATCACACAGGAAGTATTCTTTTATAAAAAATATACTGCCTCTCAAAGTACTCTTTTATATTGAATATAATCACACAGGAAATACTCTTTTATAAAAATTATACTCCCTCTCAAAGTACTCTTTTATATTGAATATAATCACACAGGAAGTACTCTTTAATAAAAAATATACTGCCTCTCAAAGTACTCTTTTATATTGAATATAATCACACAGGAAGTACTCTTTTACAAAAAATATACTCCCTCTCGAAGTACTCTTTTATAAAACATATACTCCCTCTCAAAGTACTCTTTTATATTCAATATAATCACACAGGAAGTACTCTTTTATAAAAATTATCCTCCCTCTCAAAGTACTATTTTATATTGAATATAATCACACAGGATGTCCTCTTTTATAAAAAATATACTGCCTCACAAAATACTCTTTTATATTGAATATAATCACACAGGAAGTACTCTTTTACAAAAAATATACTCCCTCTCAAAGTACTCTTTTACAAAAAATATACTCCCTCTCAAAGTACTCTTTTATATTTTATATAATCACACAGGAAGTACTGTTTTATAAAAAATATACTCCCTCTCCAAGTACTCATTTATAATGAATATAATCACACGAGAAATACTCTTTTATAAAAAATATACTCCCTCTCAAAGTACTCTTTTATATTGAATATAATCACACAGGAAGTACTCTTTTACAAAAAATATACTCCCTCTCGAAGTACTCTTTTATAAAAAATATACTCCCTCTCAAAGTACTCTTTTATATTGAATATAATCACACAGGAAGTACTCTTTTATAAAAATTATACTCCCTCTCAAAGTACTCTTTTATATTGAATATAATCACACAGGAAGTCCTCTTTTATAAAAAATATACTGCCTCACAAAATACTCTTTTATATTGAATATAATCACACAGGAAGTACTCTTTTATAAAAAATATATTCCCTCTCAAAGTACTCTTTTATAAAAAATATACTCCCTCTCAAAATACTCTTTTATAAAAAATATACTCCCTCTCAAAGTACTCTTTTATATTGAATATAATGACACAGGAAGTACTGTTTTATAAAAAATATACTCCCTCTCAATGTACTCTTTTATACTGAATATAATCACACAGGAAGTATTCTTTTATAAAAAATATACTGCCTCTCAAAGTACTCTTTTATATTGAATATAATCACACAGGAAATACTGTTTTATAAAAATTATACTCCCTCTCAAAGTACTCTTTTATATTGAATATAATCACACAGGAAGTACTCTTTAATAAAAAATATATTGCCTCTCAAAGTACTCTTTTATATTGAATATAATCACACAGGAAGTACTCTTTTACAAAAAATATACTCCCTCTCGAAGTACTCTTTTATAAAAAATATACTCCCTCTCAAAGTACTCTTTTATATTGAATATAATCACACAGGAAATACTGTTGTATAAAAAATATACTCCCTCTCCAAGTACTCATTTATAATGAATATAATCACACGAGAAATACTCTTTTATAAAAAATATACTCCCTCTCAAAGTACTCTTTTATATTGAATATAATCACACAGGAAGTACTGTTTTATAAAAAATATACTCCCTCTCAATGTACTCTTTTACAAAAAATATACTCCCTCTCGAAGTACTCTTTTATAAAAAAAATACTCCCTCTCAAAGTACTCTTTTATATTGAATATAATCACACAGGAAGTACTGTTGTATAAAAAATATACTCCCTCTCCAAGTACTCATTTATAATGAATATAATCACACGAGAAATACTCTTTTATAAAAAATATACTCCCTCTCAAAGTACTCTTTTATATTGAATATAATCACACAGGATGTACTGTTTTATAAAAAATATACTCCCTCTCAATGTACTCTTTTATACTGAATATAATCACACAGGAAGTATTCTTTTATAAAAAATATGCTGCCTCTCAAAGTACTCTTTTATATTGAATATAATCACACAGGAAATACTCTTTTATAAAAATTATACTCCCTCTCAAAGTACTCTTTTATATTGAATATAATCACACAGGAAGTACTCTTTAATAAAAAATATACTGCCCCTCAAAGTACTCTTTTATATTGAATATAATCACACAGGAAGTACTCTTTTACAAAAAATATACTCCCTCTCGAAGTACTCTTTTATAAAATATATACTCCCTCTCAAAGTACTCTTTTATATTGAATATAATCACACAGGAAGTACTCTTTTATAAAAATTATACTCCCTCTCAAAGTACTCTTTCATATTGAATATAATCACACAGGAAGTCCTCTTTTATAAAAAATATACTGCCTCACAAAATACTCTTTTATATTGAATATAATCACACAGGAAGTACTCTTTTATAAAAAATATACTCCCTCTCAAAGTACTCTTTTATAAAAAATATACTCCCTCTCAAAGTACTCTTTTATATTGAATATAATCACAAAGGAAGTACTGTTTTATAAAAAATATACTCCCTCTACAAGTACTCATTTATAATGAATATAATCACACAAGAAATACTCTTTTATAAAAAATATACTCCCTCTCAAAGTACTCTTTTATATTGAATATAATCACACAGGAAGTACTCTTTTACAAAAAATATACTCCCTCTCGAAGTACTCTTTTATAAAAAATATACTCCCTCTCGAAGTACTCTTTTATATTGAATATAATCACACAGGAAGTACTCTTTTATAAAAATTATACTCCCTCTGAAAGTACTCTTTTATATTGAATATAATCACACAGGAAGTCCTCTTTTATAAAAAATATACTGCCTCACAAAATACTCTTTTATATTGAATATAATCACACAGGAAGTACTCTTTTATAAAAAATATACTCCCTCTCAAAGTACTCTTTTATATTGAATATAATCACACAGGAAGTACTGTTTTATAAAAAATATACTCCCTCTCCAAGTACTCATTTATAATGAATATAATCACACGAGAAATACTCTTTTATAAAAAATATACTCCCTCTCAAAGTACTCTTTTATTTTGAATATAATCACACAGGAAGTACTCTTTTATAAAAATTATACTCCCTCTCAAAGTACTCTTTTATATTGAATATAATCAGACAGGAAGTCCTCTTTTATAAAAAATATACTGCCTCACAAAATACTCTTTTATATTGAATATAATCACACAGGAAGTACTCTTTTATAAAAAATATACTCCCTCTCAAAGTACTCTTTTATATTGAATATAATCACACAGGAAGTACTCTTTTATAAAAATTATACTCCCTCTCAGAGTACTCTTTTATATTGAATATAATCACACAGGAAGTCCTCTTTTATAAAAAATATACTGCCTCACAAAATACTCTTTTATATTGAATATAATCACACAGGAAGTACTCTTTTATAAAACATATACTCCCTCTCAAAGTACTCTTTTATAAAAAATATACTCCCTCTCAAAGTACTCTTTTATAAAAAATATACTCCCTCTCAAAGTACTCTTTTATATTGAATATAATGACACAGGAAGTACTATTTTATAAAAAATATACTCCCTCTCAATGTACTTTTTTATACTGAATATAATCACACAGGAAGTATTCTTTTATAAAAAATATACTGCCTCTCAAAGTACTCTTTTCTATTGAATATAATCACACAGGAAGTCCTCTTTTATACAAAATATACTGCCTCACAAAATACTCTTTTATATTGAATATAATCACACAGGAAGTACTCTTTTATAAAAAATATACTCCCTCTCAAGGTACTCTTTTATAAAAAATATACTCCCTCTCAAAGTACTCTTTTATAAAAAATATACTCCCTCTCAAAGTACTCTTTTATATTGAATATAATGACACAGGAAGTACTGTTTTATAAAAAATATACTCCCTCTCAATGTACTCTTTTATACTGAATATAATCACACAGGAAGTATTCTTTTATAAAAAATATACTGCCTCTCAAAGTGCTCTTTTATATTGAATATAATCACACAGGAAATACTCTTTTACAAAAATTATACTCCCTCTCAATGTACTCTTTTATATTGAATATAATCACACAGGAAGTACTCTTTAATAAAAAATATACTGCCTCTCAAAGTACTCTTTTATATTGAATATAATCACACAGGAAGTACTCTTTTACAAAAAATATACTCCCTCTCGAAGTACTCTTTTATAAAAAATATACTCCCTCTCAAAGTACTCTTTTATATTGAATATAATCACACAGGAAGTACTCTTTTATAAAAATTATACTCCCTCTCAAAGTACTCTTTTATATTGAATATAATCACACAGGAAGTCCTCTTTTATAAAAAATATACTGCCTCACAAAATACTCTTTTATATTGAATATAATCACACAGGAAGTACTCTTTTATAAAAAATATACTCCCTCTCAAAGCAGTCTTTTATAAAAAATATACTACCTCTCAAAGTACTCTTTTATAAAAAATATACTCCCTCTCCAAGTACCCTTTTATATTGAATATAATGACACAGGAAGTACTGTTTTATAGAAAATATACTCCCTCTCAATGTACTCTTTTATACTGAACATAATCACACAGGAAGTATTCTTTTATAAAAAATATACTGCCTCTCAAAGTACTCTTTTATATTGAATATAATCACACAGGAAGTACTCTTTAATAAAAAATAAACTGCCTCTCAAAGTACTCTTTTATATTGAATATAATCACACAGGAAGTATTCTTTTACAAAAAATATACTCCCTCTCGAAGTACTCTTTTATAAAAAATATACTCCCTCTCAAAGTACTCTTTTATATTGAATATAATCACACATGAAGTACTCTTTTATAAAAAATATACTGCCTCTCAAAATACTCTTTTATATTGAATATAATCACACAGGAAGTACTCGTCTACAAAAAATATACTCCCTCTCGAAGTACTCTTTTATAAAAAATATACTCCATCTCAAAGTACTCTTTTATATTGAATATAATCACACAGGAAGTACTGTTTTATAAAAAATATACTCCCTCTCCAAGTACTCTTTTATATTGAATATAATCACACAGGAAGTACTCTTTTATAAAAAATATTCTGCCTCTGAAAGTACTCTTTTATATTGAATATAATCACACAGGAAGTACTCTTTTATAAAAAATACAATCCCTCTCAAAGTACTCTTTTATATTGAATATAATCACACAGGAAGTACTCTTTTATAAAAAATATACTGCCTCTAAAAGTACTCTTTTATATTGAATATAATCACACAGGAAGTATTCTTTTATAAAAAATATACTCCCTCTGGAAGTCCTCTTTTATACGGAATATAATCACACTGTATGAATTCTTTTATACTGAATATAATCACATAAGATGTACTCTATTATAAAAAATATTCTCCCTCTCAATGTACTCGTTTATATTGAATATAATCACACAGGAAGTACTGTTTCATAAAAAATATACTCCCTCTCAAAGTACTCTTTTATATTGAATATAATCACACAGGAAGTACTCTTTTATAAAAAATGTACTGCCTCTCAAAATACTCTTTTATATTGAATATAATCACACTGGAAGTACTCTTTTATAAAAAATATACTCCCTCTCGAAGTACTCTTTTATAAAAAATATTCTCCCTCTCAAAATACTCTTTTATATTGAATATAATCACACAGGATTTATTCTTTTATAAAAAATATACTCTCACTGATAGTACTCTTTTATATTGAATACAATCCCACAGGGAGCATTCTTTTGTTAAAAAATATACTCCCTCTCAAAGTACTCTTTTATATTGAATATAATAACACAGGAAGTCGTCTTTTATAAAAAATATACTTCCTCACAAAATACTCTTTTATATTGAATATAATCACACAGGAAGTACTCTTTTATAAAAAATATACTCCCTCTCAAAGTACTCTTTTATAAAAAATATACTCCCTCTCAAAGTACTCTTTTATATTGAATATAATGACACAGGAAGTACTGTTTTATAAAAAATATACTCCCTCTCAATGTACTCTTTTATACTGAATATAATCACACAGGAAGTATTCTTTTATAAAAAATATACTGACTCTCAAAGTACTCTTTTATATTGAATATAATCACACAGGAAATACTCTTTTATAAAAATTATACTCCCTCTCAAAGTACTCTTTTATATTGAATATAATCACACAGGAAGTACTATTTAATAAAAAATATACTGCCTCTCAAAGTACTCTTTTATATTGAATATAATCACACAGGAAGTACTCTTTTACAAAAAATATACTCCCTCTCGAAGGACTCTTTTATAAAAAATATACTCCCTCTCAAAGTACTCTTTTATATTGATTATAATCACTCAGGATGTATTCTTTTATAAAAAATATACTCCTTCTCATAGTACTCTTTTATATTGAATATAATCACACAGGAAGCATTCTTTTATAAAAAATATACTCCCTCTCAAAGCACTCTTTTATATTGATTATAATCACACAGGAATTACTCTTTTATAAAAAATATACTGCCTCTCAACGTACTCTTTTATATTGAATATAATCACACAGGAAGTACTCTTTTATAAAAAATATACACCCTCTCGAAGTCCTCTTTTATACGGAATATAATCATACAGGAAGTACTGTTGTATAAAAAATATACTCGCTCTCCAAGTACTCATTTATAATGAATATAATCACATGAGAAATACTCTTTTATAAAAAATATACTCCCTCTCAAAGTACTCTTTTATATTGAATATAATGACACAGGAAGTAATGTTTTATAAAAAATATACTCCCTCTCAATGTACTCTTTTATACTGAATATAATCACACAGGAAGTGTTCTTTTATGAAAAATATACTGCCTCTCAAAGTACTCTTTTATATTGAATATAATCACACAGGAAATACTCTTTTATAAAAATTATACTCCCTGTCAAAGTACTCTTTTATATTGAATATAATCACACAGGAAGTCCTCTTTAATAAAAAATATACTGCCTCTCAAAGTACTCTTTTATATTGAATATAATCACACAGGAAGTACTCTTTTACAAAAAATATACTCCCTCTCGAAGTACTCTTTTATAAAAAATATACTCCCTCTCAAAGTACTCTTTTATATTGAATATAATCACACAGGAAGTACTCTTTTATAAAAATTATACTCCCTCTCAAAGTACTCTTTTATATTGAATATAATCACACAGGAAGTCCTCTTTTATAAAAAATATACTGCCTCACAAAATACTCTTTTATATTGAATATAATCACACAGGAAGTACTCTTTTATAAAAAATATACTCCCTCTCAAAGTACTCTTTTATATTGAATATAATCACACAGGAAGTACTGTTTTATAAAAAATATACTCCCTCTCCAAGTACTCATTTATATTGAATATAATCACACAGGAAGTACTCTTTTACAAGAAATATACTCCCTCTCGAAGTACTCTTTTATAAAAAATATACTCCCTCTCAAAGTACTCTTTTATATTGAATATAATCACACAGGAAGTACTCTTTTATAAAAATTATACTCCCTCTCAAAGTACTCTTTTATATTGAATATAATCACACAGGAACTCCTCTTTTATAAAAAATATACTGCCTCACAAAATACTCTTTTATATTGAATATAATCACACAGGAAGTACTCTTTTATAAAAAATATACTCCCTCTCAAAGTACTCTTTTATAAAAAATATACTCCCTCTCAAAGTACTCTTTTATAAAAAATATACTCCCTCTCAAAGTACTCTTTTATATTGAATATAATGACACAGGAAGTACTGTTTTATAAAAAATATACTCCCTCTCAATGTACTCTTTTATACTGAATATAATCACACAGGAAGTATTCTTTTATAAAAAATATACTGCCTCTCAAAGTACTCTTTTATATTGAATATAATCACACAGGAAGTCCTTTTTTATAAAAAATATACTGCCTCACAAAATAATCTTTTATATTGAATACAATCACACAGGAAGTACTCTTTTATAAAAAATATACTCCCTCTCAAATTACTCTTTTATAAAAAATATACTCCCTCTCAATGTACTCTTTTATAAAAAATATACTCCCTCTCAAAGTACTCTTTTATATTGAATATAATGACACAGGAAGTACTGTTTTATAAAAAATATACTCCCTCTCAATGTACTCTTTTATACTGAATATAATCACACAGGAAGTATTCTTTTATAAAAAATATACTGCCTCTCAAAGTACTCTTTTATATTGAATATAATCACACAGGAAATACTCTTTTATAAAAATTATACTCCCTCTCAAAGTACTCTTTTATATTGAATATAATCACACAGGAAGTACTCTTTAATAAAAAATATACTGCCTCTCAAAGTACTCTTTTATATTGAATATAATCACACAGGAAGTACTCTTTTACAAAAAATATACTCCCTCTCGAAGTACTCTTTTATAAAAAATATACTCCCTCTCAAAGTACTCTTTTATATTGAATATAATCACACAGGAAGTACTCTTTTATAAAAATTATACTCCCTCTCAAAGTACTCTTTTATATTGAATATAATCACACAGGAAGTCCTCTTTTATAAAAAATATACTGCCTCACAAAATACTCTTTTATATTGAATATAATCACACAGGAAGTACTCTTTTATAAAAAATATACTCCCTCTCAAAGTACTCTTTTATAAAAAATATACTCCATCTCAAAGTACTCTTTTATAAAAAATATACTCCCTCTCAAAGTACTCTTTTATATTGAATATAATGACACAGGAAGTACTGTTTTATAAAAAATATACTCCCTCTCAATGTACTCTTTTATACTGAATATAATCACACAGGAAGTATTCTTTTATAAAAAATATACTGCCTCTCAAAGTACTCTTTTATATTGAATATAATCACACAGGAAATACTCTTTTATAAAAATTATACTCCCTCTCAAAGTACTCTTTTATATTGAATATAATCACACAGGAAGTACTCTTTTATAAAAAATATACTCCCTCTCAAATTACTCTTTTATAAAAAATAAACTCCCTCTCAATGTACTCTTGTATAAAAAATATACTCCCTCTCAAAGTACTCTTTTATATTGAATATAATGACACAGGAAGTACTGTTTTATAAAAAATATACTCCCTCTCAATGTACTCTTTTATACTGAATATAATCACACAGGAAGTATTCTTTTATAAAAAATATACTGCCTCTCAAAGTACTCTTTTATATTGAATATAATCACACAGGAAATACTCTTTTATAAAAATTATACTCCCTCTCAAAGTACTCTTTTATATTGAATATAATCACACAGGAAGTACTCTTTTACAAAAAATATAATCCCTCTCGAAGTACTCTTTTATAAAAAATATACTCCCTCTCAAAGTACTCTTTTATATTGAATGTAATCACACATGAAGTACTCTTTTATAAAAAATATACTGCCTCTCAAAATACTCTTTTATATTGAATATAATCACACAGGAAGTACTCTTCTACAAAAAATATACTCCCTCTCGAAGTACTCTTTTATAAAAAATATACTCCATCTCAAAGTACTCTTTTATATTGAATATAATCACACAGGAAGTATTGTTTTATAAAAAATATACTCCCTCTCCAAGTACTCTTTTATATTGAATATAATCACACAGGAAGTACTCTTTTATAAAAAATATACTGCCTCTGAAAGTACTCTTTTATATTGAATATAATCACACAGGAAGTACTCTTTTATAAAAAATACAATCCCTCTCAAAGTACTCTTTTATATTGAATATAATCACACAGGAAGTACTCTTTTATAAAAAATATACTGCCTCTAAAAGTACTCTTTATATTGAATATAATCACACAGGAAGTATTCTTTTATAAAAAATATACTCCCTCTGGAAGTCCTCTTTAATACGGAATATAATCACACTGTAAGTATTCTTTTATACTGAATATAATCACATAAGATGTACTCTATTATAAAAAATATTCTCCCTCTCAATGTACTCGTTTATATTGAATATAATCACACAGGAAGTACTGTTTCATAAAAAATATACTCCCTCTCAAAGTACTCTTTTATATTGAGTATAATCACACAGGAGGTACTCTTTTATAAAAAATGTACTGCCTCTCAAAATACTGTTTTATATTGAATATAATCACACTGGAAATACTCTTTTATTAAAAATATACTCCCTCTCGAAGTACTCTTTTATAAAAAATATTCTCCCTCTCAAAATACTCTTTTATATTGAATATAATCACACAGGATGTATTCTTTTATAAAAAATATACTCCCTCTCCAAGTACTCATTTATAATGAATATAATCACACGAGAAATACTCTTTTATAAAAAATATACTCCCTCTCAAAGTACTCTTTTATATTGAATATAATCACACAGGAAGTACTCTTTTACAAAAAATATACTCCCTCTTGAAGTACTCTTTTATAAAAAATATACTCCCTCTCAAAGTACTCTTTTATATTGAATATAATCACACAGGAAGTACTCTTTTATAAAAATTATACTCCCTCTCAAAGTACTCTTTTATATTGAATATAATCACACAGTAATCCTCTTTTATAAAAAATATACTGCCTCACAAAATACTCTTTTATATTGAATATAATCACACAGGAAGTACTCTTTTATAAAAAATATACTCCCTCTCAAAGTACTCTTTTATAAAAAATATACTCCCTCTCAAAATACTCTTTTATAAAAAATATACTCCCTCTCAAAGTACTCTTTTATATTGAATATAATGACACAGGAAGTACTGTTTTATAAAAAATATACTCCCTCTCAATGTACTCTTTTATACTGAATATAATCACACAGGAAGTATTCTTTTATAAAAAATATACTGCCTCTCAAAGTACTCTTTTTTATTGAATATAATCACACAGGAAATACTCTTTTATAAAAATTATACTCCCTCTCAAAGTACTCTTTTATATTGAATATAATCACACAGGAAGTACTCTTTAATAAAAAATATACTGCCTCTCAAAGTACTCTTTTATATTAAATATAATCACACAGGAAGTACTCTTTTATAAAAATTATACTCCCTCTCAAAGTACTCTTTTATATTGAATATAATCACACAGGATGTCCTCTTTTATAAAAAATATACTGCCTCACAAAATACTCTTTTATATTGAATATAATCACACAGGAAGTACTCTTTTACAAAAAATATACTCCCTCTCGAAGTACTCTTTTATAAAAAATATACTCCCTCTCAAAGTACTCTTTTATATTGAATATAATCACACAGGAAGTACTCTTTTATAAAAATTATACTCCCTCTCAAAGTACTCTTTTATATTGAATATAATCACACAGGGAGTCCTCTTTTATAAAAAATATACTGCCTCACAAAATACTCTTTGATATTGAATATAATCACACAGGAACTACTCTTTTACAAAAAATATACTCCCTCTCGAAGTACTCTTTTATAAAAAATATACTACCTCTCAAAGTACTCTTTTATATTGAATATAATCACACAGGAAGTACTGTTTTATAAAAAATATACTCCCTCTCCAAGTACTCATTTATAATGAATATAATCACACAGGAAGTACTCTTTAATAAAAAATATACTCCCTCTCAAAGTACTCTTTTATATTGAATATAATCACACAGGAAGTACTCTTTTACAAAAAATATACTCCCTCTCGAAGTACTCTTTTATAAAAAATATACTCCCTCTGAAAGTACTCTTTTATATTGAATATAATCACACAGGAAGTACTCTTTTATAAAAATTATACTCCCTCTCAAAGTACTCTTTTATATTGAATATAATCACACAGGAAATCCTCTTTTATAAAAAATATACTGCCTCACAGAATACTCTTTTATATTGAATATAATCACACAGGAAGTACTCTTTTATAAAAAATATACTCCCTCTCAAAGTACTCTTTTATAAAAAATATACTCCCTCTCAAAGTACTCTTTTATAAAAAATATACTCCCTCTCAAAGTACTCTTTTATATTGAATATAATGACACAGGAAGTACTGTTTTATAAAAAATATACTCCCTCTCAATGTACTCTTTTATACTGAATATAATCACACAGGAAGTATTCTTTTATAAAAAATATACTGCCTCTCAAAATACTCTTTTATATTGAATAAAATCACACAGGAAGTCCTCTTTTATACAAAATATACTGCCTCAAAAAATACTCTTTTATATTGAATATAATCACACAGGAAGTACTCTTTTATAAAAAATATACTCCCTCTCAAAGTACTCTTGTATAAAAAATATACTCCCTCTCAAAGTACTCTTTTATATTGAATATAATGACACAGGAAGTACTGTTTTATAAAAAATATACTCCCTCTCAATGTACTCTTTTATACTGAATATAATCACACAGGAAGTATTCTTTTATAAAAAATATACTGCCTCTCAAAGTACTCTTTTATATTGAATATATTCACACAGGAAATACTCTTTTATAAAAATTATACTCCCTCTCAAAGTACTCTTTTATATTGAATATAATCACACAGGAAGTACTCTTTAATAAAAAATATACTGCCTCTCAAAGTACTCTTTTATATTGAATATAATCACACAGGAAGTACTCTTTTACAAAAAATATACTCCCTCTCGAAGTACTCTTTTATAAAAAATATACTCCCTCTCAAAGTACTCTTTTATATTGAATATAATCACACAGGAAGTACTCTTTTATAAAAATTATACTCCCTCTCAAAGTACTCTTTTATATTGAATATAATCACACAGGATGTCCTCTTTTATAAAAAATATACTGCCTCACAAAATACTCTTTTATATTGAATATAATCACACAGGAAGTACTCTTTTACAAAAAATATACTCCCTCTCAAAGTACTCTTTTACAAAAAATATACTCCCTCTCAAAGTACTCTTTTATATTTTATATAATCACACAGGAAGTACTGTTTTATAAAAAATATACTCCCTCTCCAAGTACTCATTTATAATGAATATAATCACACGAGAAATACTCTTTTATAAAAAATATACTCCCTCTCAAAGTACTCTTTTATATTGAATATAATCACACAGGAAGTACTCTTTTACAAAAAATATACTCCCTCTCGAAGTACTCTTTTATAAAAAATATACTCCCTCTCAAAGTACTCTTTTATATTGAATATAATCACACAGGAAGTACTCTTTTATAAAAATTATACTCCCTCTCAAAGTACTCTTTTATATTGAATATAATCACACAGGAAGTCCTCTTTTATAAAAAATATACTGCCTCACAAAATACTCTTTTATATTGAATATAATCACACAGGAAGTACTCTTTTATAAAAAATATACTCCCTCTCAAAGTACTCTTTTATAAAAAATATACTCCCTCTCAAAGTACTCTTTTATAAAAAATATACTCCCTCTCAAAGTACTCTTTTATATTGAATATAATGACACAGGAAGTACTGTTTTATAAAAAATATACTCCCTCTCAATGTACTCTTTTATACTGAATACAATCACACAGGAAGTATTCTTTTATAAAAAATATACTGCCTCTCAAAGTACTCTTTTATATTGAATATAATCACACAGGAAATACTCTTTTATAAAAATTATACTCCCTCTCAAAGTACTCTTTTATATTGAATATAATCACACAGGAAGTACTCTTTAATAAAAAATATACTCCCTCTCAAAGTACTCTTTTATATTGAATATAATCACACAGGAAGTACTCTTTTATAAAAATTATACTCCCTCTCAAAGTACTCTTTTATATTGTATATAATCACACAGGATGTCCTCTTTTATAAAAAATATACTGCCTCACAAAATACTCTTTTATATTGAATATAATCACACAGGAAGTACTCTTTTACAAAAAATATACTCCCTCTCGAAGTACTCTTTTATAAAAAATATACTCCCTCTCAAAGTACTCTTTTATATTGAATATAATCACACAGGAAGTACTCTTTTATAAAAATTATACTCCCTCTCAAAGTACTCTTTTATATTGAATATAATCACACAGGAAGTCCTCTTTTATAAAAAATATACTGCCTCGCAAAATACTCTTTGATATTGAATATAATCACACAGGAACTACTCTTTTACAAAAAATATACTCCCTCTCGAAGTACTCTTTTATAAAAAATATACTACCTCTCAAAGTACTCTTTTATATTGAATATAATCACACAGGAAGTACTGTTTTATAAAAAATATACTCCCTCTCCAAGTACTCATTATAATGAATATAATCACACAGGAAGTAGTCTTTAATAAAAAATATACTGCCTCTCAAAGTACTCTTTTATATTGAATATAATCACACAGGAAGTACTCTTTTACAAAAAATATACTCCCTCTCGAAGTACTCTTTTATAAAAAATATACTCCCTCTCAAAGTACTCTTTTATATTGAATATAATCACACAGGAAGTACTCTTTTATAAAAATTATACTCCCTCTCAAAGTACTCTTTTATATTGAATATAATCACACAGGAAGTCCTCTTTTATAAAAAATATACGGCCTCACAGAATACTCTTTTATATTGAATATAATCACACAGGAAGTACTCTTTTATAAAAAATATACTCCCTCTCAAAGTACTCTTTTATAAAAAATATACTCCCTCTCAAAGTACTCTTTTATATTGAATATAATGACACAGGAAGTACTGTTTTATAAAAAATATACTCCCTCTCAATGTACTCTTTTATACTGAATATAATCACACAGGAAGTATTCTTTTATAAAAAATATACTGCCTCTCAAAATACTCTTTTATATTGAATAAAATCACACAGGAAGTCCTCTTTTATACAAAATATACTGCCTCACAAAATACTCTTTTATATTGAATATAATCACACAGGAAGTACTCTTTTATAAAAAATATACTCCCTCTCAAAGTACTCTTGTATAAAAAATATACTCCCTCTCAAAGTACTCTTTTATATTGAATATAATGACACAGGAAGTACTATTTTATAAAAAATATACTCCCTCTCAATGTACTCTTTTATACTGAATATAATCACACAGGAAGTATTCTTTTATAAAAAATATACTGCCTCTCAAAGTACTCTTTTATATTGAATATAATCACACAGGAAATACTCTTTTATAAAAATTATACTCCCTCTCAAAGTACTCTTTTATATTGAATATAATCACACAGGAAGTACTCTTTAATAAAAAATATACTGCCTCTCAAAGTACTCTTTTATATTGAATATAATCACACAGGAAGTACTCTTTTACAAAAAATATACTCCCTCTCGAAGTACTCTTTTATAAAACATATACTCCCTCTCAAAGTACTCTTTTATATTGAATATAATCACACAGGAAGTACTCTTTTATAAAAATTATCCTCCCTCTCAAAGTACTATTTTATATTGAATATAATCACACAGGATGTCCTCTTTTATAAAAAATATACTGCCTCACAAAATACTCTTTTATATTGAATATAATCACACAGGAAGTACTCTTTTACAAAAAATATACTCCCTCTCAAAGTACTCTTTTATAAAAAATATACTCCCTCTCAAAGTACTCTTTTATATTGAATATAATCACACAGGAAGTACTGTTTTATAAAAAATATACTCCCTCTCCAAGTACTCATTTATAATGAATATAATCACACGAGAAATACTCTTTTATAAAAAATATACTCCCTCTCAAAGTACTCTTTTATATTGAATATAATCACACAGGAAGTACTCTTTTACAAAAAATATACTCCCTCTCGAAGTACTCTTTTATAAAAAATATACTCCCTCTCAAAGTACTCTTTTATATTGAATATAATCACACAGGAAGTACTCTTTTATAAAAATTATACTCCCTCTCAAAGTACTATTTTATATTGAATATAATCACACAGGATGTCCTCTTTTATAAAAAATATACTGCCTCACAAAATACTCTTTTATATTGAATATAATCACACAGGAAGTACTCTTTTACAAAAAATATACTCCCTCTCAAAGTACTCTTTTACAAAAAATATACTCCCTCTCAAAGTACTCTTTTATATTTTATATAATCACACAGGAAGTACTGTTTTATAAAAAATATACTCCCTCTCCAAGTACTCATTTATAATGAATATAATCACACGAGAAATACTCTTTTATAAAAAATATACTCCCTCTCAAAGTACTCTTTTATATTGAATATAATCACACAGGAAGTACTCTTTTACAAAAAATATACTCCCTCTCGAAGTACTCTTTTATAAAAAATATACTCCCTCTCAAAGTACTCTTTTATATTGAATATAATCACACAGGAAGTACTCTTTTATAAAAATTATACTCCCTCTCAAAGTACTCTTTTATATTGAATATAATCACACAGGAAGTCCTCTTTTATAAAAAATATACTGCCTCACAAAATACTCTTTTATATTGAATATAATCACACAGGAAGTACTCTTTTATAAAAAATATACTCCCTCTCAAAGTACTCTTTTATAAAAAATATACTCCCTCTCAAAATATTCTTTTATAAAAAATATACTCCCTCTCAAAGTACTCTTTTATATTGAATATAATGACACAGGAAGTACTGTTTTATAAAAAATATACTCCCTCTCAATGTACTCTTTTATACTGAATATAATCACACAGGAAGTATTCTTTTATAAAAAATATACTGCCTCTCAAAGTACTCTTTTATATTGAATATAATCACACAGGAAATACTGTTTTATAAAAATTATACTCCCTCTCAAAGTACTCTTTTATATTGAATATAATCACACAGGAAGTACTCTTTAATAAAAAATATATTGCCTCTCAAAGTACTCTTTTATATTGAATATAATCACACAGGAAGTACTCTTTTACAAAAAATATACTCCCTCTCGAAGTACTCTTTTATAAAAAATATACTCCCTCTCAAAGTACTCTTTTATATTGAATATAATCACACAGGAAGTACTGTTGTATAAAAAAAAAAACACCCTCTCCAAGTACTCATTTATAATGAATATAATCACACGAGAAATACTCTTTTATAAAAAATATACTCCCTCTCAAAGTACTCTTTTATATTGAATATAATCACACAGGAAGTACTGTTTTATAAAAAATATACTCCCTCTCAATGTACTCTTTTACAAAAAATATACTCCCTCTCGAAGTACTCTTTTATAAAAAAAATACTCCCTCTCAAAGTACTCTTTTATATTGAATATAATCACACAGGAAGTACTGTTGTATAAAAAATATACTCCCTCTCCAAGTACTCATTTATAATGAATATAATCACACGAGAAATACTCTTTTATAAAAAATATACTCCCTCTCAAAGTACTCTTTTATATTGAATATAATCACACAGGAAGTACTGTTTTATAAAAAATATACTCCCTCTCAATGTACTCTTTTATACTGAATATAATCACACAGGAAGTATTCTTTTATAAAAAATATGCTGCCTCTCAAAGTACTCTTTTATATTGAATATAATCACACAGGAAATACTCTTTTATAAAAATTATACTCCCTCTCAAAGTACTCTTTTATATTGAATATAATCACATAGGAAGTACTCTTTAATAAAAAATATACTGCCCCTCAAAGTACTCTTTTATATTGAATATAATCACACAGGAAGTACTCTTTTACAAAAAATATACTCCCTCTCGAAGTACTCTTTTATAAAATATATACTCCCTCTCAAAGTACTCTTTTATATTGAATATAATCACACAGGAAGTACTCTTTTATAAAAATTATACTCCCTCTCAAAGTACTCTTTCATATTGAATATAATCACACAGGAAGTCCTCTTTTATAAAAAATATACTGCCTCACAAAATACTCTTTTATATTGAATATAATCACACAGGAAGTACTCTTTTATAAAAAATATACTCCCTCTCAAAGTACTCTTTTATAAAAAATATACTCCCTCTCAAAGTACTCTTTTATATTGAATATAATCACACAGGAACTACTGTTTTATAAAAAATATACTCCCTCTACAAGTACTCATTTATAATGAATATAATCACACAAGAAATACTCTTTTATAAAAAATATACTCCCTCTCAAAGTACTCTTTTATATTGAATATAATCACACAGGAAGTACTCTTTTACAAAAAATATACTCCCTCTCGAAGTACTCTTTTATAAAAAATATACTCCCTCTCGAAGTACTCTTTTATATTGAATATAATCACACAGGAAGTACTCTTTTATAAAAATTATACTCCCTCTGAAAGTACTCTTTTATATTGAATATAATCACACAGGAAGTCCTCTTTTATAAAAAATATACTGCCTCACAAAATACTCTTTTATATTGAATATAATCACACAGGAAGTACTCTTTTATAAAAAATATACTCCCTCTCAAAGTACTCTTTTATATTGAATATAATCACACAGGAAGTACTGTTTTATAAAAAATATACTCCCTCTCCAAGTACTCATTTATAATGAATATAATCACACGAGAAATACTCTTTTATAAAAAATATACTCCCTCTCAAAGTACTCTTTTATTTTGAATATAATCACACAGGAAGTACTCTTTTATAAAAATTATACTCCCTCTCAAAGTACTCTTTTATATTGAATATAATCAGACAGGAAGTCCTCTTTTATAAAAAATACACTGCCTCACAAAATACTCTTTTATATTGAATATAATCACACAGGAAGTACTCTTTTATAAAAAATATACTCCCTCTCAAAGTACTCTTTTATATTGAATATAATCACACAGGAAGTACTCTTTTATAAAAATTATACTCCCTCTCAGAGTACTCTTTTATATTGAATATAATCACACAGGAAGTCCTCTTTTATAAAAAATATACTGCCTCACAAAATACTCTTTCATATTGAATATAATCACACAGGAAGTACTCTTTTATAAAACATATACTCCCTCTCAAAGTACTCTTTTATAAAAAATATACTCCCTCTCAAACTACTCTTTTATAAAAAATATACTCCCTCTCAAAGTACTCTTTTATATTGAATATAATGACACAGGAAGTACTATTTTATAAAAAATATACTCCCTCTCAATGTACTTTTTTATACTGAATATAATCACACAGGAAGTATTCTTTTATAAAAAATATACTGCCTCTCAAAGTACTCTTTTCTATTGAATATAATCACACAGGAAGTCCTCTTTTATACAAAATATACTGCCTCACAATATACTCTTTTATATTGAATATAATCACACAGGAAGTACTCTTTTATAAAAAATATACTCCCTCTCAAGGTACTCTTTTATAAAAAATATACTCCCTCTCAAAGTACTCTTATAAAAAATATACTCCCTCTCAAAGTACTCTTTTATATTGAATATAATGACACAGGAAGTACTGTTTTATAAAAAATATACTCCCTCTCAATGTACTCTTTTATACTGAATATAATCACACAGGAAGTATTCTTTTATAAAAAATATACTGCCTCTCAAAGTGCTCTTTTATATTGAATATAATCACACAGGAAATACTCTTTTACAAAAATTATACTCCCTCTCAATGTACTCTTTTATATTGAATATAATCACACAGGAAGTACTCTTTAATAAAAAATATACTGCCTCTCAAAGTACTCTTTTATATTGAATATAATCACACAGGAAGTACTCTTTTACAAAAAATATACTCCCTCTCGAAGTACTCTTTTATAAAAAATATACTCCCTCTCAAAGTACTCTTTTATATTGAATATAATCACACAGGAAGTACTCTTTTATAAAAATTATACTCCCTCTCAAAGTACTCTTTTATATTGAATATAATCACACAGGAAGTCCTCTTTTATAAAAAATATACTGCCTCACAAAATACTCTTTTATATTGAATATAATCACACAGGAAGTACTCTTTTATAAAAAATATACTCCCTCTCAAAGTACTCTTTTATAAAAAATATACTCCCTCTCAAAGTACTCTTTTATAAAAAATATACTCCCTCTCCAAGTACTCTTTTATATTGAATATAATGACACAGGAAGTACTGTTTTATAGAAAATATACTCCCTCTCAATGTACTCTTTTATACTGAACATAATCACACAGGAAGTATTATTTTATAAAAAATATACTGCCTCTCAAAGTACTCTTTTATATTGAATATAATCACACAGGAAGTACTCTTTAATAAAAAATAAACTGCCTCTCAAAGTACTCTTTTATATTGAATATAATCACACAGGAAGTACTCTTTTACAGAAAATATACTCCCTCTCGAAGTACTCTTTTATAAAAAATATACTCCCTCTCAAAGTACTCTTTTATATTGAATATAATCACACATGAAGTACTCTTTTATAAAAAATATACTGCCTCTCAAAATACTCTTTTATATTGAATATAATCACACAGGAAGTACTCGTCTACAAAAAATATACTCCCTCTCGAAGTACTCTTTTATAAAAAATATACTCCATCTCAAAGTACTCTTTTATATTGAATATAATCACACAGGAAGTACTGTTTTATAAAAAATATACTCCCTCTCCAAGTACTCTTTTATATTGAATATAATCACACAGGAAGTACTCTTTTATAAAAAATATACTGCCTCTGAAAGTACTCTTTTATATTGAATATAATCACACAGGAAGTACTCTTTTATAAAAAATACAATCCCTCTCAAAGTACTCTTTTATATTGAATATAATCACACAGGAAGTACTCTTTTATAAAAAATATACTGCCTCTAAAAGTACTCTTTTATATTGAATATAATCACACAGGAAGTATTCTTTTATAAAAAATATACTCCCTCTGGAAGTCCTCTTTTATACGGAATATAATCACACTGTATGAATTCTTTTATACTGAATATAATCACATAAGATGTACTCTATTATAAAAAATATTCTCCCTCTCAATGTACTCGTTTATATTGAATATAATCACACAGGAAGTACTGTTTCATAAAAAATATACTCCCTCTCAAAGTACTCTTTTATATTGAATATAATCGCACAGGAAGTACTCTTTTATAAAAAATGTACTGCCTCTCAAAATACTCTTTTATATTGAATATAATCACACTGGAAGTACTCTTTTATAAAAAATATACTCCCTCTCGAAGTACTCTTTTATAAAAAATATTCTCCCTCTCAAAATACTCTTTTATATTGAATATAATCACACAGGATTTATTCTTTTATAAAAAATATACTCTCACTGATAGTACTCTTTTATATTGAATACAATCCCACAGGGAGCATTCTTTTGTTAAAAAATATACTCCCTCTCAAAGTACTCTTTTATATTGAATATAATAACACAGGAAGTCGTCTTTTATAAAAAATATACTGCCTCACAAAATACTCTTTTATATTGAATATAATCACACAGGAAGTACTCTTTTATAAAAAATATACTCCCTCTCAAAGTACTCTTTTATAAAAAATATACTCCCTCTCAAAGTACTCTTTTATATTGAATATAATGACACAGGAAGTACTGTTTTATAAAAAATATACTCCCTCTCAATGTACTCTTTTATACTGAATATAATCACACAGGAAGTATTCTTTTATAAAAAATATACTGACTCTCAAAGTACTCTTTTATATTGAATATAATCACACAGGAAATACTCTTTTATAAAAATTATACTCCCTCTCAAAGTACTCTTTTATATTGAATATAATCACACAGGAAGTACTCTTTTGCAAAAAATATACTCCCTCTCGAAGGACTCTTTTATAAAAAATATACTCCCTCTCAAAGTACTCTTTTATATTGATTATAATCACTCAGGATGTATTCTTTTATAAAAAATATACTCCTTCTCATAGTACTCTTTTATATTGAATATAATCACACAGGAAGCATTCTTTTATAAAAAATATACTCCCTCTCAAAGCACTCTTTTATATTGATTATAATCACACAGGAATTACTCTTTTATAAAAAATATACTGCCTCTCAACGTACTCTTTTATATTGAATATAATCACACAGGGAGTCCTCTTTTATAAAAAATATACTGCCTCACAAAATACTCTTTGATATTGAATATAATCACACAGGAACTACTCTTTTACAAAAAATATACTCCCTCTCGAAGTCCTCTTTTATAAAAAATATACGGCCTCACAGAATACTCTTTTATATTGAATATAATCACACAGGAAGTACTCTTTTATAAAAAATATACTCCCTCTCAAAGAACTCTTTTATAAAAAATATACTCCCTCTCAAAGTACTCTTTTATATTGAATATAATGACACAGGAAGTACTGTTTTATAAAAAATATACTCCCTCTCAATGTACTCTTTTATACTGAATATAATCACACAGGAAGTATTCTTTTATAAAAAATATACTGCCTCTCAAAATACTCTTTTATATTGAAAAAAATCACACAGGAAGTCCTCTTTTATACAAAATATACTGCCTCACAAAATACTCTTTTATATTGAATATAATCACACAGGAAGTACTCTTTTATAAAAAATATACTCCCTCTCAAAGTACTCTTGTATAAAAAATATACTCCCTCTCAAAGTACTCTTTTATATTGAATATAATGACACAGGAAGTACTATTTTATAAAAAATATACTCCCTCTCAATGTACTCTTTTATACTGAATATAATCACACAGGAAGTATTCTTTTATAAAAAATATACTGCCTCTCAAAGTACTCTTTTATATTGAATATAATCACACAGGAAATACTCTTTTATAAAAATTATACTCCCTCTCAAAGTACTCTTTTATATTGAATATAATCACACAGGAAGTACTCTTTAATAAAAAATATACTGCCTCTCAAAGTACTCTTTTATATTGAATATAATCACACAGGAAGTACTCTTTTACAAAAAATATACTCCCTCTCGAAGTACTCTTTTATAAAACATATACTCCCTCTCAAAGTACTCTTTTATATTGAATATAATCACACAGGAAGTACTCTTTTATAAAAATTATCCTCCCTCTCAAAGTACTATTTTATATTGAATATAATCACACAGGATGTCCTCTTTTATAAAAAATATACTGCCTCACAAAATACTCTTTTATATTGAATATAATCACACAGGAAGTACTCTTTTACAAAAAATATACTCCCTCTCAAAGTACTCTTTTACAAAAAATATACTCCCTCTCAAAGTACTCTTTTATATTTTATATAATCACACAGGAAGTACTGTTTTATAAAAAATATACTCCCTCTCCAAGTACTCATTTATAATGAATATAATCACACGAGGAATACTCTTTTATAAAAAATATACTCCCTCTCAAAGTACTCTTTTATATTGAATATAATCACACAGGAAGTACTCTTTTACAAAAAATATACTCCCTCTCGAAGTACTCTTTTATAAAAAATATACTCCCTCTCAAAGTACTCTTTTATATTGAATATAATCACACAGGAAGTACTCTTTTATAAAAATTATACTCCCTCTCAAAGTACTCTTTTATATTGAATATAATCACACAGGAAGTCCTCTTTTATAAAAAATATACTGCCTCACAAAATACTCTTTTATATTGAATATAATCACACAGGAAGTACTCTTTTATAAAAAATATACTCCCTCTCAAAGTACTCTTTTATAAAAAATATACTCCCTCTCAAAATACTCTTTTATAAAAAATATACTCCCTCTCAAAGTACTCTTTTATATTGAATATAATGACACAGGAAGTACTGTTTTATAAAAAATATACTCCCTCTCAATGTACTCTTTTATACTGAATATAATCACACAGGAAGTATTCTTTTATAAAAAATATACTGCCTCTCAAAGTACTCTTTTATATTGAATATAATCACACAGGAAATACTGTTTTATAAAAATTATACTCCCTCTCAAAGTACTCTTTTATATTGAATATAATCACACAGGAAGTACTCTTTAATAAAAAATATATTGCCTCTCAAAGTACTCTTTTATATTGAATATAATCACACAGGAAGTACTCTTTTACAAAAAATATACTCCCTCTCGAAGTACTCTTTTATAAAAAATATACTCCCTCTCAAAGTACTCTTTTATATTGAATATAATCACACAGGAAGTACTGTTGTATAAAAAATATACTCCCTCTCCAAGTACTCATTTATAATGAATATAATCACACGAGAAATACTCTTTTATAAAAAATATACTCCCTCTCAAAGTACTCTTTTATATTGAATATAATCACACAGGAAGTACTGTTTTATAAAAAATATACTCCCTCTCAATGTACTCTTTTACAAAAAATATACTCCCTCTCGAAGTACTCTTTTATAAAAAAAATACTCCCTCTCAAAGTACTCTTTTATATTGAATATAATCACACAGGAAGTACTGTTGTATAAAAAATATACTCCCTCTCCAAGTACTCATTTATAATGAATATAATCACACGAGAAATACTCTTTTATAAAAAATATACTCCCTCTCAAAGTACTCTTTTATATTGAATATAATCACACAGGAAGTACTGTTTTATAAAAAATATACTCCCTCTCAATGTACTCTTTTATACTGAATATAATCACACAGGAAGTATTCTTTTATAAAAAATATGCTGCCTCTCAAAGTACTCTTTTATATTGAATATAATCACACAGGAAATACTCTTTTATAAAAATTATACTCCCTCTCAAAGTACTCTTTTATATTGAATATAATCACACAGGAAGTACTCTTTAATAAAAAATATACTGCCCCTCAAAGTACTCCTTTATATTGAATATAATCACACAGGAAGTACTCTTTTACAAAAAATATACTCCCTCTCGAAGTACTCTTTTATAAAATATATACTCCCTCTCAAAGTACTCTTTTATATTGAATATAATCACACAGGAAGTACTCTTTTATAAAAATTATACTCCCTCTCAAAGTACTCTTTCATATTGAATATAATCACACAGGAAGTCCTCTTTTATAAAAAATATACTGCCTCACAAAATACTCTTTTATATTGAATATAATCACACAGGAAGTACTCTTTTATAAAAAATATACTCCCTCTCAAAGTACTCTTTTATAAAAAATATACTCCCTCTCAAAGTACTCTTTTATATTGAATATAATCACAAAGGAAGTACTGTTTTATAAAAAATATACTCCCTCTACAAGTACTCATTTATAATGAATATAATCACACAAGAAATACTCTTTTATAAAAAATATACTCCCTCTCAAAGTACTCTTTTATATTGAATATAATCACACAGGAAGTACTCTTTTACAAAAAATATACTCCCTCTCGAAGTACTCTTTTATAAAAAATATACTCCCTCTCGAAGTACTCTTTTATATTGAATATAATCACACAGGAAGTACTCTTTTATAAAAATTATACTCCCTCTGAAAGTACTCTTTTATATTGAATATAATCACACAGGAAGTCCTCTTTTATAAAAAATATACTGCCTCACAAAATACTCTTTTATATTGAATATAATCACACAGGAAGTACTCTTTTATAAAAAATATACTCCCTCTCAAAGTACTCTTTTATATTGAATATAATCACACAGGAAATACTCTTTTATAAAAATTATACTCCCTCTCCAAGTACTCATTTATAATGAATATAATCACACGAGAAATACTCTTTTATAAAAAATATACTCCCTCTCAAAGTACTCTTTTATTTTGAATATAATCACACAGGAAGTACTCTTTTATAAAAATTATACTCCCTCTCAAAGTACTCTTTTATATTGAATATAATCAGACAGGAAGTCCTCTTTTATAAAAAATATACTGCCTCACAAAATACTCTTTTATATTGAATATAATCACACAGGAAGTACTCTTTTATAAAAAATATACTCCCTCTCAAAGTACTCTTTTATATTGAATATAATCACACAGGAAGTACTCTTTTATAAAAATTATACTCCCTCTCAGAGTACTCTTTTATATTGAATATAATCACACAGGAAGTCCTCTTTTATAAAAAATATACTGCCTCACAAAATACTCTTTTATATTGAATATAATCACACAGGAAGTACTCTTTTATAAAACATATACTCCCTCTCAAAGTACTCTTTTATAAAAAATATACTCCCTCTCAAAGTACTCTTTTATAAAAAATATACTCCCTCTCAAAGTACTCTTTTATATTGAATATAATGACACAGGAAGTACTATTTTATAAAAAATATACTCCCTCTCAATGTACTTTTTTATACTGAATATAATCACACAGGAAGTATTCTTTTATAAAAAATATACTGCCTCTCAAAGTACTCTTTTCTATTGAATAAAATCACACAGGAAGTCCTCTTTTATACAAAATATACTGCCTCACAAAATACTCTTTTATATTGAATATAATCACACAGGAAGTACTCTTTTATAAAAAATATACTCCCTCTCAAGGTACTCTTTTATAAAAAATATACTCCCTCTCAAAGTACTCTTTTATAAAAAATATACTCCCTCTCAAAGTACTCTTTTATATTGAATATAATGACACAGGAAGTACTGTTTTATAAAAAATATACTCCCTCTCAATATACTCTTTTATACTGAATATAATCACACAGGAAGTATTCTTTTATAAAAAATATACTGCCTCTCAAAGTGCTCTTTTATATTGAATATAATCACACAGGAAATACTCTTTTACAAAAATTATACTCCCTCTCAATGTACTCTTTTATATTGAATATAATCACACAGGAAGTACTCTTTAATAAAAAATATACTGCCTCTCAAGGTACTCTTTTATATTGAATATAATCACACAGGAAGTACTCTTTTACAAAAAATATACTCCCTCTCGAAGTACTCTTTTATAAAAAATATACTCCCTCTCAAAGTACTCTTTTATATTGAATATAATCACACAGGAAGTACTCTTTTATAAAAATTATACTCCCTCTCAAAGTACTATTTTATATTGAATATAATCACACAGGAAGTCCTCTTTTATAAAAAATATACTGCCTCACAAAATACTCTTTTATATTGAATATAATCACACAGGAAGTACTCTTTTATAAAAAATATACTCCCTCTCAAAGTACTCTTTTATAAAAAATATACTCCCTCTCAAAGTACTCTTTTATAAAAAATATACTCCCTCTCCAAGTACTCTTTTATATTGAATATAATGACACAGGAAGTACTGTTTTATAGAAAATATACTCCCTCTCAATGTACTCTTTTATACTGAACATAATCACACAGGAAGTATTCTTTTATAAAAAATATACTGCCTCTCAAAGTACTCTTTTATATTGAATATAATCACACAGGAAGTACTCTTTAATAAAAAATAAACTGCCTCTCAAAGTACTCTTTTATATTGAATATAATCACACAGGAAGTACTCTTTTATAAAAAATATACTCCCTCTCAAAGTACTCTTTTATAAAAAATATGCTCCGTCTCAAAGTACTCTTTTATAAAAAATATACTGCCTCTCAAAATACTCTTTTATATTGAATAAAATCACACAGGAAGTCCTCTTTTATAAAAAATATACTGCCTCACAAAATACTCTTTTATATTGAATATAATCACACAGGAAGTACTCTTTTATAATAAATATACTCCCTCTCAAAGTACTCTTGTATAAAAAATATACTCCCTCTCAAAGTACTCTTTTATATTGAATATAATGACACAGGAAGTACTGTTTTATAAAAAATATACTCCCTCTCAATGTACTCTTTTATACTGAATATAATCACACAGGAAGTATTCTTTTATAAAAAATATACTGCCTCTCAAAGTACTCTTTTATATTGAATATAATCACACAGGAAATACTCTTTTATAAAAATTATACTCCCTCTCAAAGTACTCTTTTATATTGAATATAATCACACAGGAAGTACTCTTTAATAAAAAATATACTGCCTCTCAAAGTACTCTTTTATATTGAATATAATCACACAGGAAGTACTCTTTTACAAAAAATATACTCCCTCTCGAAGTACTCTTTTATAAAAAATATACTCCCTCTCAAAGTACTCTTTTATATTGAATATAATCACACAGGAAGTACTCTTTTATAAAATTTATACTCCCTCTCAAAGTACTCTTTTATATTGAATATAATCACACAGGATGTCCTCTTTTATAAAAAATATACTGCCTCACAAAATACTCTTTTATATTGAATATAATCACACAGGAAGTACTCTTTTACAAAAAATATACTCCCTCTCGAAGTACTCTTTTATAAAAAATATACTCCCTCTCAAAGTACTATTTTATATTGAATATAATCACACAGGAAGTACTGTTTTATAAAAAATATACTCCCTCTCCAAGTACTCATTTATAATGAATATAATCACACGAGAAATACTCTTTTATAAAAAATATACTCCCTCTCAAAGTACTCTTTTATATTGAATATAATCACACAGGAAGTACTCTTTTACAAAAAATATACTCCCTCTTGAAGTACTCTTTTATAAAAAATATACTCCCTCTCAAAGTACTCTTTTATATTGAATATAATCACACAGGAAGTACTCTTTTATAAAAATTATACTCCCTCTCAAAGTACTCTTTTATATTGAATATAATCACACAGTAATCCTCTTTTATAAAAAATATACTGCCTCACAAAATACTCTTTTATATTGAATATAATCACACAGGAAGTACTCTTTTATAAAAAATATACTCCCTCTCAAAGTACTCTTTTATAAAAAATGTACTCCCTCTCAAAATACTCTTTTATAAAAAATATACTCCCTCTCAAAGTACTGTTTTATATTGAATATAATGACACAGGAAGTACTGTTTTATAAAAAATATACTCCCTCTCAATGTACTCTTTTATACTGAATATAATCACACAGGAAGTATTCTTTTATAAAAAATATACTGCCTCTCAAAGTACTCTTTTTTATTGAATATAATCACACAGGAAATACTCTTTTATAAAAATTATACTCCCTCTCAAAGTACTCTTTTATATTGAATATAATCACACAGGAAGTACTCTTTAATAAAAAATATACTGCCTCTCAAAGTACTCTTTTATATTAAATATAATCACACAGGAAGTACTCTTTTATAAAAATTATACTCCCTCTCAAAGTACTCTTTTATATTGAATATAATCACACAGGATGTCCTCTTTTATAAAAAATATACTGCCTCACAAAATACTCTTTTATATTGAATATAATCACACAGGAAGTACTCTTTTACAAAAAATATACTCCCTCTCGAAGTACTCTTTTATAAAAAATATACTCCCTCTCAAAGTACTCTTTTATATTGAATATAATCACACAGGAAGTACTCTTTTATAAAAATTATACTCCCTCTCAAAGTACTCTTTTATATTGAATATAATCACACAGGGAGTCCTCTTTTATAAAAAATATACTGCCTCACAAAATACTCTTTGATATTGAATATAATCACACAGGAACTACTCTTTTACAAAAAATATACTCCCTCTCGAAGTACTCTTTTATAAAAAATATACTACCTCTCAATGTACTCTTTTATATTGAATATAATCACACAGGAAGTACTGTTTTATAAAAAATATACTCCCTCTCCAAGTACTCATTTATAATGAATATAATCACACAGGAAGTACTCTTTAATAAAAAATATACTCCCTCTCAAAGTACTCTTTTATATTGAATATAATCACACAGGAAGTACTCTTTTACAAAAAATATACTCCCTCTCGAAGTACTCTTTTATAAAAAATATACTCCCTCTCAAAGTACTCTTTTATATTGAATATAATCACACAGGAAGTACTCTTTTATAAAAATTATACTCCCTCTCAAAGTACTCTTTTATATTGAATATAATCACACAGGAAATCCTCTTTTATAAAAAATATACTGCCTCACAGAATACTCTTTTATATTGAATATAATCACACAGGAAGTACTCTTTTATAAAAAATATACTCCCTCTCAAAGTACTCTTTTATAAAAAATATACTCCCTCTCAAAGTACTCTTTTATAAAAAATATACTCCCTCTCAAAGTACTCTTTTATATTGAATATAATGACACAGGAAGTACTGTTTTATAAAAAATATACTCCCTCTCAATGTACTCTTTTATACTGAATATAATCACACAGGAAGTATTCTTTTATAAAAAATATACTGCCTCTCAAAATACTCTTTTATATTGAATAAAATCACACAGGAAGTCCTCTTTTATACAAAATATACTGCCTCAAAAAATACTCTTTTATATTGAATATAATCACACAGGAAGTACTCTTTTATAAAAAATATACTCCCTCTCAAAGTACTCTTGTATAAAAAATATACTCCCTCTCAAAGTACTCTTTTATATTGAATATAATGACACAGGAAGTACTGTTTTATAAAAAATATACTCCCTCTCAATGTACTCTTTTATACTGAATATAATCACACAGGAAGTATTCTTTTATAAAAAATATACTGCCTCTCAAAGTACTCTTTTATATTGAATATATTCACACAGGAAATACTCTTTTATAAAAATTATACTCCCTCTCAAAGTACTCTTTTATATTGAATATAATCACACAGGAAGTACTCTTTAATAAAAAATATACTGCCTCTCAAAGTACTCTTTTATATTGAATATAATCACACAGGAAGTACTCTTTTACAAAAAATATACTCCCTCTCGAAGTACTCTTTTATAAAAAATATACTCCCTCTCAAAGTACTCTTTTATATTGAATATAATCACACAGGAAGTACTCTTTTATAAAAATTATACTCCCTCTCAAAGTACTCTTTTATATTGAATATAATCACACAGGATGTCCTCTTTTATAAAAAATATACTGCCTCACAAAATACTCTTTTATATTGAATATAATCACACAGGAAGTACTCTTTTACAAAAAATATACTCCCTCTCAAAGTACTCTTTTACAAAAAATATACTCCCTCTCAAAGTACTCTTTTATATTTTATATAATCACACAGGAAGTACTGTTTTATAAAAAATATACTCCCTCTCCAAGTACTCATTTATAATGAATATAATCACACGAGAAATACTCTTTTATAAAAAATATACTCCCTCTCAAAGTACTCTTTTATATTGAATATAATCACACAGGAAGTACTCTTTTACAAAAAATATACTCCCTCTCGAAGTACTCTTTTATAAAAAATATACTCCCTCTCAAAGTACTCTTTTATATTGAATATAATCACACAGGAAGTCCTCTTTTATAAAAAATATACTGCCTCACAAAATACTCTTTTATATTGAATATAATCACACAGGAAGTACTCTTTTATAAAAAATATACTCCCTCTCAAAGTACTCTTTTATAAAAAATATACTCCCTCTCAAAGTACTCTTTTATAAAAAATATACTCCCTCTCAAAGTACTCTTTTATATTGAATATAATGACACAGGAAGTACTGTTTTATAAAAAATATACTCCCTCTCAATGTACTCTTTTATACTGAATACAATCACACAGGAAGTATTCTTTTATAAAAAATATACTGCCTCTCAAAGTACTCTTTTATATTGAATATAATCACACAGGAAATACTCTTTTATAAAAATTATACTCCCTCTCAAAGTACTCTTTTATATTGAATATAATCACACAGGAAGTACTCTTTAATAAAAAATATACTCCCTCTCAAAGTACTCTTTTATATTGAATATAATCACACAGGAAGTACTCTTTTATAAAAATTATACTCCCTCTCAAAGTACTCTTTTATATTGTATATAATCACACAGGATGTCCTCTTTTATAAAAAATATACTGCCTCACAAAATACTCTTTTATATTGAATATAATCACACAGGAAGTACTCTTTTACAAAAAATATACTCCCTCTCGAAGTACTCTTTTGTAAAAAATATACTCCCTCTCAAACTACTCTTTTATATTGAATATAATCACACAGGAAGTACTCTTTTATAAAAATTATACTCCCTCTCAAAGTACTCTTTTATATTGAATATAATCACACAGGAAGTCCTCTTTTATAAAAAATATACTGCCTCGCAAAATACTCTTTGATATTGAATATAATCACACAGGAACTACTCTTTTACAAAAAATATACTCCCTCTCGAAGTACTCTTTTATAAAAAATATACTACCTCTCAAAGTACTCTTTTATATTGAATATAATCACACAGGAAGTACTGTTTTATAAAAAATATACTCCCTCTCCAAGTACTCATTATAATGAATATAATCACACAGGAAGTAGTCTTTAATAAAAAATATACTGCCTCTCAAAGTACTCTTTTATATTGAATATAATCACACAGGAAGTACTCTTTTACAAAAAATATACTCCCTCTCGAAGTACTCTTTTATAAAAAATATACTCCCTCTCAAAGTACTCTTTTATATTGAATATAATCACACAGGAAGTACTCTTTTATAAAAATTATACTCCCTCTCAAAGTACTCTTTTATATTGAATATAATCACACAGGAAGTCCTCTTTTATAAAAAATATACGGCCTCACAGAATACTCTTTTATATTGAATATAATCACACAGGAAGTACTCTTTTATAAAAAATATACTCCCTCTCAAAGTACTCTTTTATAAAAAATATACTCCCTCTCAAAGTACTCTTTTATATTGAATATAATGACACAGGAAGTACTGTTTTATAAAAAATATACTCCCTCTCAATGTACTCTTTTATACTGAATATAATCACACAGGAAGTATTCTTTTATAAAAAATATACTGCCTCTCAAAATACTCTTTTATATTGAATAAAATCACACAGGAAGTCCTCTTTTATACAAAATATACTGCCTCACAAAATACTCTTTTATATTGAATATAATCACACAGGAAGTACTCTTTTATAAAAAATATACTCCCTCTCAAAGTACTCTTGTATAAAAAATATACTCCCTCTCAAAGTACTCTTTTATATTGAATATAATGACACAGGAAGTACTATTTTATAAAAAATATACTCCCTCTCAATGTACTCTTTTATACTGAATATAATCACACAGGAAGTATTCTTTTATAAAAAATATACTGCCTCTCAAAGTACTCTTTTATATTGAATATAATCACACAGGAAATACTCTTTTATAAAAATTATACTCCCTCTCAAAGTACTCTTTTATATTGAATATAATCACACAGGAAGTACTCTTTAATAAAAAATATACTGCCTCTCAAAGTACTCTTTTATATTGAATATAATCACACAGGAAGTACTCTTTTACAAAAAATATACTCCCTCTCGAAGTACTCTTTTATAAAACATATACTCCCTCTCAAAGTACTCTTTTATATTCAATATAATCACACAGGAAGTACTCTTTTATAAAAATTATCCTCCCTCTCAAAGTACTATTTTATATTGAATATAATCACACAGGATGTCCTCTTTTATAAAAAATATACTGCCTCACAAAATACTCTTTTATATTGAATATAATCACACAGGAAGTACTCTTTTACAAAAAATATACTCCCTCTCAAAGTACTCTTTTACAAAAAATATACTCCCTCTCAAAGTACTCTTTTATATTTTATATAATCACACAGGAAGTACTGTTTTATAAAAAATATACTCCCTCTCCAAGTACTCATTTATAATGAATATAATCACACGAGAAATACTCTTTTATAAAAAATATACTCCCTCTCAAAGTACTCTTTTATATTGAATATAATCACACAGGAAGTACTCTTTTACAAAAAATATACTCCCTCTCGAAGTACTCTTTTATAAAAAATATACTCCCTCTCAAAGTACTCTTTTATATTGAATATAATCACACAGGAAGTACTCTTTTATAAAAATTATACTCCCTCTCAAAGTACTCTTTTATATTGAATATAATCACACAGGAAGTCCTCTTTTATAAAAAATATACTGCCTCACAAAATACTCTTTTATATTGAATATAATCACACAGGAAGTACTCTTTTATAAAAAATATACTCCCTCTCAAAGTACTCTTTTATAAAAAATATACTCCCTCTCAAAGTACTCTTTTATAAAAAATATACTCCCTCTCAAAGTACTCTTTTATATTGAATATAATGACACAGGAAGTACTGTTTTATAAAAAATATACTCCCTCTCAATGTACTCTTTTATACTGAATACAATCACACAGGAAGTATTCTTTTATAAAAAATATACTGCCTCTCAAAGTACTCTTTTATATTGAATATAATCACACAGGAAATACTCTTTTATAAAAATTATACTCCCTCTCAAAGTACTCTTTTATATTGAATATAATCACACAGGAAGTACTCTTTAATAAAAAATATACTCCCTCTCAAAGTACTCTTTTATATTGAATATAATCACACAGGAAGTACTCTTTTATAAAAATTATACTCCCTCTCAAAGTACTCTTTTATATTGTATATAATCACACAGGATGTCCTCTTTTATAAAAAATATACTGCCTCACAAAATACTCTTTTATATTGAATATAATCACACAGGAAGTACTCTTTTACAAAAAATATACTCCCTCTCGAAGTACTCTTTTATAAAAAATATACTCCCTCTCAAACTACTCTTTTATATTGAATATAATCACACAGGAAGTACTCTTTTATAAAAATTATACTCCCTCTCAAAGTACTCTTTTATATTGAATATAATCACACAGGAAGTCCTCTTTTATAAAAAATATACTGCCTCGCAAAATACTCTTTGATATTGAATATAATCACACAGGAACTACTCTTTTACAAAAAATATACTCCCTCTCGAAGTACTCTTTTATAAAAAATATACTACCTCTCAAAGTACTCTTTTATATTGAATATAATCACACAGGAAGTACTGTTTTATAAAAAATATACTCCCTCTCCAAGTACTCATTATAATGAATATAATCACACAGGAAGTAGTCTTTAATAAAAAATATACTGCCTCTCAAAGTACTCTTTTATATTGAATATAATCACACAGGAAGTACTCTTTTACAAAAAATATACTCCCTCTCGAAGTACTCTTTTATAAAAAATATACTCCCTCTCAAAGTACTCTTTTATATTGAATATAATCACACAGGAAGTACTCTTTTATAAAAATTATACTCCCTCTCAAAGTACTCTTTTATATTGAATATAATCACACAGGAAGTCCTCTTTTATAAAAAATATACGGCCTCACAGAATACTCTTTTATATTGAATATAATCACACAGGAAGTACTCTTTTATAAAAAATATACTCCCTCTCAAAGTACTCTTTTATAAAAAATATACTCCCTCTCAAAGTACTCTTTTATATTGAATATAATGACACAGGAAGTACTGTTTTATAAAAAATATACTCCCTCTCAATGTACTCTTTTATACTGAATATAATCACACAGGAAGTATTCTTTTATAAAAAATATACTGCCTCTCAAAATACTCTTTTATATTGAATAAAATCACACAGGAAGTCCTCTTTTATACAAAATATACTGCCTCACAAAATACTCTTTTATGTTGAATATAATCACACAGGAAGTACTCTTTTATAAAAAATATACTCCCTCTCAAAGTACTCTTGTATAAAAAATATACTCCCTCTCAAAGTACTCTTTTATATTGAATATAATGACACAGGAAGTACTATTTTATAAAAAATATACTCCCTCTCAATGTACTCTTTTATACTGAATATAATCACACAGGAAGTATTCTTTTATAAAAAATATACTGCCTCTCAAAGTACTCTTTTATATTGAATATAATCACACAGGAAATACTCTTTTATAAAAATTATACTCCCTCTCAAAGTACTCTTTTATATTGAATATAATCACACAGGAAGTACTCTTTAATAAAAAATATACTGCCTCTCAAAGTACTCTTTTATATTGAATATAATCACACAGGAAGTACTCTTTTACAAAAAATATACTCCCTCTCGAAGTACTCTTTTATAAAACATATACTCCCTCTCAAAGTACTCTTTTATATTCAATATAATCACACAGGAAGTACTCTTTTATAAAAATTATCCTCCCTCTCAAAGTACTATTTTATATTGAATATAATCACACAGGATGTCCTCTTTTATAAAAAATATACTGCCTCACAAAATACTCTTTTATATTGAATATAATCACACAGGAAGTACTCTTTTACAAAAAATATACTCCCTCTCAAAGTACTCTTTTACAAAAAATATACTCCCTCTCAAAGTACTCTTTTATATTTTATATAATCACACAGGAAGTACTGTTTTATAAAAAATATACTCCCTCTCCAAGTACTCATTTATAATGAATATAATCACACGAGAAATACTCTTTTATAAAAAATATACTCCCTCTCAAAGTACTCTTTTATATTGAATATAATCACACAGGAAGTACTCTTTTACAAAAAATATACTCCCTCTCGAAGTACTCTTTTATAAAAAATATACTCCCTCTCAAAGTACTCTTTTATATTGAATATAATCACACAGGAAGTACTCTTTTATAAAAATTATACTCCCTCTCAAAGTACTCTTTTATATTGAATATAATCACACAGGAAGTCCTCTTTTATAAAAAATATACTGCCTCACAAAATACTCTTTTATATTGAATATAATCACACAGGAAGTACTCTTTTATAAAAAATATATTCCCTCTCAAAGTACTCTTTTATAAAAAATATACTCCCTCTCAAAATACTCTTTTATAAAAAATATACTCCCTCTCAAAGTACTCTTTTATATTGAATATAATGACACAGGAAGTACTGTTTTATAAAAAATATACTCCCTCTCAATGTACTCTTTTATACTGAATATAATCACACAGGAAGTATTCTTTTATAAAAAATATACTGCCTCTCAAAGGACTCTTTTATATTGAATATAATCACACAGGAAATACTGTTTTATAAAAATTATACTCCCTCTCAAAGTACTCTTTTATATTGAATATAATCACACAGGAAGTACTCTTTAATAAAAAATATATTGCCTCTCAAAGTACTCTTTTATATTGAATATAATCACACAGGAAGTACTCTTTTACAAAAAATATACTCCCTCTCGAAGTACTCTTTTATAAAAAATATACTCCCTCTCAAAGTACTCTTTTATATTGAATATAATCACACAGGAAATACTGTTGTATAAAAAATATACTCCCTCTCCAAGTACTCATTTATAATGAATATAATCACACGAGAAATACTCTTTTATAAAAAATATACTCCCTCTCAAAGTACTCTTTTATATTGAATATAATCACACAGGAAGTACTGTTTTATAAAAAATATACTCCCTCTCAATGTACTCTTTTACAAAAAATATACTCCCTCTCGAAGTACTCTTTTATAAAAAAAATACTCCCTCTCAAAGTACTCTTTTATATTGAATATAATCACACAGGAAGTACTGTTGTATAAAAAATATACTCCCTCTCCAAGTACTCATTTATAATGAATATAATCACACGAGAAATACTCTTTTATAAAAAATATACTCCCTCTCAAAGTACTCTTTTATATTGAATATAATCACACAGGAAGTACTGTTTTATAAAAAATATACTCCCTCTCAATGTACTCTTTTATACTGAATATAATCACACAGGAAGTATTCTTTTATAAAAAATATGCTGCCTCTCAAAGTACTCTTTTATATTGAATATAATCACACAGGAAATACTCTTTTATAAAAATTATACTCCCTCTCAAAGTACTCTTTTATATTGAATATAATCACACAGGAAGTACTCTTTAATAAAAAATATACTGCCCCTCAAAGTACTCTTTTATATTGAATATAATCACACAGGAAGTACTCTTTTACAAAAAATATACTCCCTCTCGAAGTACTCTTTTATAAAATATATACTCCCTCTCAAAGTACTCTTTTATATTGAATATAATCACACAGGAAGTACTCTTTTATAAAAATTATACTCCCTCTCAAAGTACTCTTTCATATTGAATATAATCACACAGGAAGTCCTCTTTTATAAAAAATATACTGCCTCACAAAATACTCTTTTATATTGAATATAATCACACAGGAAGTACTCTTTTATAAAAAATATACTCCCTCTCAAAGTACTCTTTTATAAAAAATATACTCCCTCTCAAAGTACTCTTTTATATTGAATATAATCACAAAGGAAGTACTGTTTTATAAAAAATATACTCCCTCTACAAGTACTCATTTATAATGAATATAATCACACAAGAAATACTCTTTTATAAAAAATATACTCCCTCTCAAAGTACTCTTTTATATTGAATATAATCACACAGGAAGTACTCTTTTACAAAAAATATACTCCCTCTCGAAGTACTCTTTTATAAAAAATATACTCCCTCTCGAAGTACTCTTTTATATTGAATATAATCACACAGGAAGTACTCTTTTATAAAAATTATACTCCCTCTGAAAGTACTCTTTTATATTGAATATAATCACACAGGAAGTCCTCTTTTATAAAAAATATACTGCCTCACAAAATACTCTTTTATATTGAATATAATCACACAGGAAGTACTCTTTTATAAAAAATATACTCCCTCTCAAAGTACTCTTTTATATTGAATATAATCACACAGGAAGTACTGTTTTATAAAAAATATACTCCCTCTCCAAGTACTCATTTATAATGAATATAATCACACGAGAAATACTCTTTTATAAAAAATATACTCCCTCTCAAAGTACTCTTTTATTTTGAATATAATCACACAGGAAGTACTCTTTTATAAAAATTATACTCCCTCTCAAAGTACTCTTTTATATTGAATATAATCAGACAGGAAGTCCTCTTTTATAAAAAATATACTGCCTCACAAAATACTCTTTTATATTGAATATAATCACACAGGAAGTACTCTTTTATAAAAAATATACTCCCTCTCAAAGTACTCTTTTATATTGAATATAATCACACAGGAAGTACTCTTTTATAAAAATTATACTCCCTCTCAGAGTACTCTTTTATATTGAATATAATCACACAGGAAGTCCTCTTTTATAAAAAATATACTGCCTCACAAAATACTCTTTTATATTGAATATAATCACACAGGAAGTACTCTTTTATAAAACATATACTCCCTCTCAAAGTACTCTTTTATAAAAAATATACTCCCTCTCAAAGTACTCTTTTATAAAAAATATACTCCCTCTCAAAGTACTCTTTTATATTGAATATAATGACACAGGAAGTACTATTTTATAAAAAATATACTCCCTCTCAATGTACTTTTTTATACTGAATATAATCACACAGGAAGTATTCTTTTATAAAAAATATACTGCCTCTCAAAGTACTCTTTTCTATTGAATATAATCACACAGGAAGTCCTCTTTTATACAAAATATACTGCCTCACAAAATACTCTTTTATATTGAATATAATCACACAGGAAGTACTCTTTTATAAAAAATATACTCCCTCTCAAGGTACTCTTTTATAAAAAATATACTCCCTCTCAAAGTACTCTTTTATAAAAAATATACTCCCTCTCAAAGTACTCTTTTATATTGAATATAATGACACAGGAAGTACTGTTTTATAAAAAATATACTCCCTCTCAATGTACTCTTTTATACTGAATATAATCACACAGGAAGTATTCTTTTATAAAAAATATACTGCCTCTCAAAGTGCTCTTTTATATTGAATATAATCACACAGGAAATACTCTTTTACAAAAATTATACTCCCTCTCAATGTACTCTTTTATATTGAATATAATCACACAGGAAGTACTCTTTAATAAAAAATATACTGCCTCTCAAAGTACTCTTTTATATTGAATATAATCACACAGGAAGTACTCTTTTACAAAAAATATACTCCCTCTCGAAGTACTCTTTTATAAAAAATATACTCCCTCTCAAAGTACTCTTTTATATTGAATATAATCACACAGGAAGTACTCTTTTATAAAAATTATACTCCCTCTCAAAGTACTCTTTTATATTGAATATAATCACACAGGAAGTCCTCTTTTATAAAAAATATACTGCCTCACAAAATACTCTTTTATATTGAATATAATCACACAGGAAGTACTCTTTTATAAAAAATATACTCCCTCTCAAAGCACTCTTTTATAAAAAATATACTCCCTCTCAAAGTACTCTTTTATAAAAAATATACTCCCTCTCCAAGTACCCTTTTATATTGAATATAATGACACAGGAAGTACTGTTTTATAGAAAATATACTCCCTCTCAATGTACTCTTTTATACTGAACATAATCACACAGGAAGTATTCTTTTATAAAAAATATACTGCCTCTCAAAGTACTCTTTTATATTGAATATAATCACACAGGAAGTACTCTTTAATAAAAAATAAACTGCCTCTCAAAGTACTCTTTTATATTGAATATAATCACACAGGAAGTATTCTTTTACAAAAAATATACTCCCTCTCGAAGTACTCTTTTATAAAAAATATACTCCCTCTCAAAGTACTCTTTTATATTGAATATAATCACACATGAAGTACTCTTTTATAAAAAATATACTGCCTCTCAAAATACTCTTTTATATTGAATATAATCACACAGGAAGTACTCGTCTACAAAAAATATACTCCCTCTCGAAGTACTCTTTTATAAAAAATATACTCCATCTCAAAGTACTCTTTTATATTGAATATAATCACACAGGAAGTACTGTTTTATAAAAAATATACTCCCTCTCCAAGTACTCTTTTATATTGAATATAATCACACAGGAAGTACTCTTTTATAAAAAATATTCTGCCTCTGAAAGTACTCTTTTATATTGAATATAATCACACAGGAAGTACTCTTTTATAAAAAATACAATCCCTCTCAAAGTACTCTTTTATATTGAATATAATCACACAGGAAGTACTCTTTTATAAAAAATATACTGCCTCTAAAAGTACTCTTTTATATTGAATATAATCACACAGGAAGTATTCTTTTATAAAAAATATACTCCCTCTGGAAGTCCTCTTTTATACGGAATATAATCACACTGTATGAATTCTTTTATACTGAATATAATCACATAAGATGTACTCTATTATAAAAAATATTCTCCCTCTCAATGTACTCGTTTATATTGAATATAATCACACAGGAAGTACTGTTTCATAAAAAATATACTCCCTCTCAAAGTACTCTTTTATATTGAATATAATCACACAGGAAGTACTCTTTTATAAAAAATGTACTGCCTCTCAAAATACTCTTTTATATTGAATATAATCACACTGGAAGTACTCTTTTATAAAAAATATACTCCCTCTCGAAGTACTCTTTTATAAAAAATATTCTCCCTCTCAAAATACTCTTTTATATTGAATATAATCACACAGGATTTATTCTTTTATAAAAAATATACTCTCACTGATAGTACTCTTTTATATTGAATACAATCCCACAGGGAGCATTCTTTTGTTAAAAAATATACTCCCTCTCAAAGTACTCTTTTATATTGAATATAATAACACAGGAAGTCGTCTTTTATAAAAAATATACTTCCTCACAAAATACTCTTTTATATTGAATATAATCACACAGGAAGTACTCTTTTATAAAAAATATACTCCCTCTCAAAGTACTCTTTTATAAAAAATATACTCCCTCTCAAAGTACTCTTTTATATTGAATATAATGACACAGGAAGTACTGTTTTATAAAAAATATACTCCCTCTCAATGTACTCTTTTATACTGAATATAATCACACAGGAAGTATTCTTTTATAAAAAATATACTGACTCTCAAAGTACTCTTTTATATTGAATATAATCACACAGGAAATACTCTTTTATAAAAATTATACTCCCTCTCAAAGTACTCTTTTATATTGAATATAATCACACAGGAAGTACTATTTAATAAAAAATATACTGCCTCTCAAAGTACTCTTTTATATTGAATATAATCACACAGGAAGTACTCTTTTACAAAAAATATACTCCCTCTCGAAGGACTCTTTTATAAAAAATATACTCCCTCTCAAAGTACTCTTTTATATTGATTATAATCACTCAGGATGTATTCTTTTATAAAAAATATACTCCTTCTCATAGTACTCTTTTATATTGAATATAATCACACAGGAAGCATTCTTTTATAAAAAATATACTCCCTCTCAAAGCACTCTTTTATATTGATTATAATCACACAGGAATTACTCTTTTATAAAAAATATACTGCCTCTCAACGTACTCTTTTATATTGAATATAATCACACAGGAAGTACTCTTTTATAAAAAATATACACCCTCTCGAAGTCCTCTTTTATACGGAATATAATCATACAGGAAGTACTGTAGTATAAAAAATATACTCGCTCTCCAAGTACTCATTTATAATGAATATAATCACATGAGAAATACTCTTTTATAAAAAATATACTCCCTCTCAAAGTACTCTTTTATATTGAATATAATGACACAGGAAGTAATGTTTTATAAAAAATATACTCCCTCTCAATGTACTCTTTTATACTGAATATAATCACACAGGAAGTGTTCTTTTATGAAAAATATACTGCCTCTCAAAGTACTCTTTTATATTGAATATAATCACACAGGAAATACTCTTTTATAAAAATTATACTCCCTGTCAAAGTACTCTTTTATATTGAATATAATCACACAGGAAGTCCTCTTTAATAAAAAATATACTGCCTCTCAAAGTACTCTTTTATATTGAATATAATCACACAGGAAGTACTCTTTTACAAAAAATATACTCCCTCTCGAAGTACTCTTTTATAAAAAATATACTCCCTCTCAAAGTACTCTTTTATATTGAATATAATCACACAGGAAGTACTCTTTTATAAAAATTATACTCCCTCTCAAAGTACTCTTTTATATTGAATATAATCACACAGGAAGTCCTCTTTTATAAAAAATATACTGCCTCACAAAATACTCTTTTATATTGAATATAATCACACAGGAAGTACTCTTTTATAAAAAATATACTCCCTCTCAAAGTACTCTTTTATATTGAATATAATCACACAGGAAGTACTGTTTTATAAAAAATATACTCCCTCTCCAAGTACTCATTTATATTGAATATAATCACACAGGAAGTACTCTTTTACAAGAAATATACTCCCTCTCGAAGTACTCTTTTATAAAAAATATACTCCCTCTCAAAGTACTCTTTTATATTGAATATAATCACACAGGAAGTACTCTTTTATAAAAATTATACTCCCTCTCAAAGTACTCTTTTATATTGAATATAATCACACAGGAACTCCTCTTTTATAAAAAATATACTGCCTCACAAAATACTCTTTTATATTGAATATAATCACACAGGAAGTACTCTTTTATAAAAAATATACTCCCTCTCAAAGTACTCTTTTATAAAAAATATACTCCCTCTCAAAGTACTCTTTTATAAAAAATATACTCCCTCTCAAAGTACTCTTTTATATTGAATATAATGACACAGGAAGTACTGTTTTATAAAAAATATACTCCCTCTCAATGTACTCTTTTATACTGAATATAATCACACAGGAAGTATTCTTTTATAAAAAATATACTGCCTCTCAAAGTACTCTTTTATATTGAATATAATCACACAGGAAGTCCTTTTTTATAAAAAATATACTGCCTCACAAAATAATCTTTTATATTGAATACAATCACACAGGAAGTACTCTTTTATAAAAAATATACTCCCTCTCAAATTACTCTTTTATAAAAAATATACTCCCTCTCAATGTACTCTTTTATAAAAAATATACTCCCTCTCAAAGTACTCTTTTATATTGAATATAATGACACAGGAAGTACTGTTTTATAAAAAATATACTCCCTCTCAATGTACTCTTTTATACTGAATATAATCACACAGGAAGTATTCTTTTATAAAAAATATACTGCCTCTCAAAGTACTCTTTTATATTGAATATAATCACACAGGAAATACTCTTTTATAAAAATTATACTCCCTCTCAAAGTACTCTTTTATATTGAATATAATCACACAGGAAGTACTCTTTAATAAAAAATATACTGCCTCTCAAAGTACTCTTTTATATTGAATATAATCACACAGGAAGTACTCTTTTACAAAAAATATACTCCCTCTCGAAGTACTCTTTTATAAAAAATATACTCCCTCTCAAAGTACTCTTTTATATTGAATATAATCACACAGGAAGTACTCTTTTATAAAAATTATACTCCCTCTCAAAGTACTCTTTTATATTGAATATAATCACACAGGAAGTCCTCTTTTATAAAAAATATACTGCCTCACAAAATACTCTTTTATATTGAATATAATCACACAGGAAGTACTCTTTTATAAAAAATATACTCCCTCTCAAAGTACTCTTTTATAAAAAATATACTCCATCTCAAAGTACTCTTTTATAAAAAATATACTCCCTCTCAAAGTACTCTTTTATATTGAATATAATGACACAGGAAGTACTGTTTTATAAAAAATATACTCCCTCTCAATGTACTCTTTTATACTGAATATAATCACACAGGAAGTATTCTTTTATAAAAAATATACTGCCTCTCAAAGTACTCTTTTATATTGAATATAATCACACAGGAAATACTCTTTTATAAAAATTATACTCCCTCTCAAAGTACTCTTTTATATTGAATATAATCACACAGGAAGTACTCTTTTATAAAAAATATACTCCCTCTCAAATTACTCTTTTATAAAAAATAAACTCCCTCTCAATGTACTCTTGTATAAAAAATATACTCCCTCTCAAAGTACTCTTTTATATTGAATATAATGACACAGGAAGTACTGTTTTATAAAAAATATACTCCCTCTCAATGTACTCTTTTATACTGAATATAATCACACAGGAAGTATTCTTTTATAAAAAATATACTGCCTCTCAAAGTACTCTTTTATATTGAATATAATCACACAGGAAATACTCTTTTATAAAAATTATACTCCCTCTCAAAGTACTCTTTTATATTGAATATAATCACACAGGAAGTACTCTTTTACAAAAAATATAATCCCTCTCGAAGTACTCTTTTATAAAAAATATACTCCCTCTCAAAGTACTCTTTTATATTGAATGTAATCACACATGAAGTACTCTTTTATAAAAAATATACTGCCTCTCAAAATACTCTTTTATATTGAATATAATCACACAGGAAGTACTCTTCTACAAAAAATATACTCCCTCTCGAAGTACTCTTTTATAAAAAATATACTCCATCTCAAAGTACTCTTTTATATTGAATATAATCACACAGGAAGTATTGTTTTATAAAAAATATACTCCCTCTCCAAGTACTCTTTTATATTGAATATAATCACACAGGAAGTACTCTTTTATAAAAAATATACTGCCTCTGAAAGTACTCTTTTATATTGAATATAATCACACAGGAAGTACTCTTTTATAAAAAATACAATCCCTCTCAAAGTACTCTTTTATATTGAATATAATCACACAGGAAGTATTGTTTTATAAAAAATATACTCGCTCTCCAAGTACTCATTTATAATGAATATAATCACATGAGAAATACTCTTTTATAAAAAATATACTCCCTCTCAAAGTACTCTTTTATATTGAATATAATGACACAGGAAGTAATGTTTTATAAAAAATATACTCCCTCTCAATGTACTCTTTTATACTGAATATAATCACACAGGAAGTGTTCTTTTATGAAAAATATACTGCCTCTCAAAGTACTCTTTTATATTGAATATAATCACACAGGAAATACTCTTTTATAAAAATTATACTCCCTGTCAAAGTACTCTTTTATATTGAATATAATCACACAGGAAGTCCTCTTTAATAAAAAATATACTGCCTCTCAAAGTACTCTTTTATATTGAATATAATCACACAGGAAGTACTCTTTTACAAAAAATATACTCCCTCTCGAAGTACTCTTTTATAAAAAATATACTCCCTCTCAAAGTACTCTTTTATATTGAATATAATCACACAGGAAGTACTCTTTTATAAAAATTATACTCCCTCTCAAAGTACTCTTTTATATTGAATATAATCACACAGGAAGTCCTCTTTTATAAAAAATATACTGCCTCACAAAATACTCTTTTATATTGAATATAATCACACAGGAAGTACTCTTTTATAAAAAATATACTCCCTCTCAAAGTACTCTTTTATATTGAATATAATCACACAGGAAGTACTGTTTTATAAAAAATATACTCCCTCTCCAAGTACTCATTTATATTGAATATAATCACACAGGAAGTACTCTTTTACAAGAAATATACTCCCTCTCGAAGTACTCTTTTATAAAAAATATACTCCCTCTCAAAGTACTCTTTTATATTGAATATAATCACACAGGAAGTACTCTTTTATAAAAATTATACTCCCTCTCAAAGTACTCTTTTATATTGAATATAATCACACAGGAACTCCTCTTTTATAAAAAATATACTGCCTCACAAAATACTCTTTTATATTGAATATAATCACACAGGAAGTACTCTTTTATAAAAAATATACTCCCTCTCAAAGTACTCTTTTATAAAAAATATACTCCCTCTCAAAGTACTCTTTTATATTGAATATAATGACACAGGAAGTACTGTTTTATAAAAAATATACTCCCTCTCAATGTACTCTTTTATACTGAATACAATCACACAGGAAGTATTCTTTTATAAAAAATATACTGCCTCTCAAAGTACTCTTTTATATTGAATATAATCACACAGGAAATACTCTTTTATAAAAATTATACTCCCTCTCAAAGTACTCTTTTATATTGAATATAATCACACAGGAAGTACTCTTTAATAAAAAATATACTCCCTCTCAAAGTACTCTTTTATATTGAATATAATCACACAGGAAGTACTCTTTTATAAAAATTATACTCCCTCTCAAAGTACTCTTTTATATTGTATATAATCACACAGGATGTCCTCTTTTATAAAAAATATACTGCCTCACAAAATACTCTTTTATATTGAATATAATCACACAGGAAGTACTCTTTTACAAAAAATATACTCCCTCTCGAAGTACTCTTTTATAAAAAATATACTCCCTCTCAAACTACTCTTTTATATTGAATATAATCACACAGGAAGTACTCTTTTATAAAAATTATACTCCCTCTCAAAGTACTCTTTTATATTGAATATAATCACACAGGAAGTCCTCTTTTATAAAAAATATACTGCCTCGCAAAATACTCTTTGATATTGAATATAATCACACAGGAACTACTCTTTTACAAAAAATATACTCCCTCTCGAAGTACTCTTTTATAAAAAATATACTACCTCTCAAAGTACTCTTTTATATTGAATATAATCACACAGGAAGTACTGTTTTATAAAAAATATACTCCCTCTCCAAGTACTCATTATAATGAATATAATCACACAGGAAGTAGTCTTTAATAAAAAATATACTGCCTCTCAAAGTACTCTTTTATATTGAATATAATCACACAGGAAGTACTCTTTTACAAAAAATATACTCCCTCTCGAAGTACTCTTTTATAAAAAATATACTCCCTCTCAAAGTACTCTTTTATATTGAATATAATCACACAGGAAGTACTCTTTTATAAAAATTATACTCCCTCTCAAAGTACTCTTTTATATTGAATATAATCACACAGGAAGTCCTCTTTTATAAAAAATATACGGCCTCACAGAATACTCTTTTATATTGAATATAATCACACAGGAAGTACTCTTTTATAAAAAATATACTCCCTCTCAAAGTACTCTTTTATAAAAAATATACTCCCTCTCAAAGTACTCTTTTATATTGAATATAATGACACAGGAAGTACTGTTTTATAAAAAATATACTCCCTCTCAATGTACTCTTTTATACTGAATATAATCACACAGGAAGTATTCTTTTATAAAAAATATACTGCCTCTCAAAATACTCTTTTATATTGAATAAAATCACACAGGAAGTCCTCTTTTATACAAAATATACTGCCTCACAAAATACTCTTTTATATTGAATATAATCACACAGGAAGTACTCTTTTATAAAAAATATACTCCCTCTCAAAGTACTCTTGTATAAAAAATATACTCCCTCTCAAAGTACTCTTTTATATTGAATATAATGACACAGGAAGTACTATTTTATAAAAAATATACTCCCTCTCAATGTACTCTTTTATACTGAATATAATCACACAGGAAGTATTCTTTTATAAAAAATATACTGCCTCTCAAAGTACTCTTTTATATTGAATATAATCACACAGGAAATACTCTTTTATAAAAATTATACTCCCTCTCAAAGTACTCTTTTATATTGAATATAATCACACAGGAAGTACTCTTTAATAAAAAATATACTGCCTCTCAAAGTACTCTTTTATATTGAATATAATCACACAGGAAGTACTCTTTTATAAAAAATATACTCCCTCTCAAAGTACTCTTTTATAAAAAATATACTCCCTCTCAAAGTACTCTTTTATATTGAATATAATGACACAGGAAGTACTGTTTTATAAAAAATATACTCCCTCTCAATGTACTCTTTTATACTGAATACAATCACACAGGAAGTATTCTTTTATAAAAAATATACTGCCTCTCAAAGTACTCTTTTATATTGAATATAATCACACAGGAAATACTCTTTTATAAAAATTATACTCCCTCTCAAAGTACTCTTTTATATTGAATATAATCACACAGGAAGTACTCTTTAATAAAAAATATACTCCCTCTCAAAGTACTCTTTTATATTGAATATAATCACACAGGAAGTACTCTTTTATAAAAATTATACTCCCTCTCAAAGTACTCTTTTATATTGTATATAATCACACAGGATGTCCTCTTTTATAAAAAATATACTGCCTCACAAAATACTCTTTTATATTGAATATAATCACACAGGAAGTACTCTTTTACAAAAAATATACTCCCTCTCGAAGTACTCTTTTATAAAAAATATACTCCCTCTCAAACTACTCTTTTATATTGAATATAATCACACAGGAAGTACTCTTTTATAAAAATTATACTCCCTCTCAAAGTACTCTTTTATATTGAATATAATCACACAGGAAGTCCTCTTTTATAAAAAATATACTGCCTCGCAAAATACTCTTTGATATTGAATATAATCACACAGGAACTACTCTTTTACAAAAAATATACTCCCTCTCGAAGTACTCTTTTATAAAAAATATACTACCTCTCAAAGTACTCTTTTATATTGAATATAATCACACAGGAAGTACTGTTTTATAAAAAATATACTCCCTCTCCAAGTACTCATTATAATGAATATAATCACACAGGAAGTAGTCTTTAATAAAAAATATACTGCCTCTCAAAGTACTCTTTTATATTGAATATAATCACACAGGAAGTACTCTTTTACAAAAAATATACTCCCTCTCGAAGTACTCTTTTATAAAAAATATACTCCCTCTCAAAGTACTCTTTTATATTGAATATAATCACACAGGAAGTACTCTTTTATAAAAATTATACTCCCTCTCAAAGTACTCTTTTATATTGAATATAATCACACAGGAAGTCCTCTTTTATAAAAAATATACGGCCTCACAGAATACTCTTTTATATTGAATATAATCACACAGGAAGTACTCTTTTATAAAAAATATACTCCCTCTCAAAGTACTCTTTTATAAAAAATATACTCCCTCTCAAAGTACTCTTTTATATTGAATATAATGACACAGGAAGTACTGTTTTATAAAAAATATACTCCCTCTCAATGTACTCTTTTATACTGAATATAATCACACAGGAAGTATTCTTTTATAAAAAATATACTGCCTCTCAAAATACTCTTTTATATTGAATAAAATCACACAGGAAGTCCTCTTTTATACAAAATATACTGCCTCACAAAATACTCTTTTATATTGAATATAATCACACAGGAAGTACTCTTTTATAAAAAATATACTCCCTCTCAAAGTACTCTTGTATAAAAAATATACTCCCTCTCAAAGTACTCTTTTATATTGAATATAATGACACAGGAAGTACTATTTTATAAAAAATATACTCCCTCTCAATGTACTCTTTTATACTGAATATAATCACACAGGAAGTATTCTTTTATAAAAAATATACTGCCTCTCAAAGTACTCTTTTATATTGAATATAATCACACAGGAAATACTCTTTTATAAAAATTATACTCCCTCTCAAAGTACTCTTTTATATTGAATATAATCACACAGGAAGTACTCTTTAATAAAAAATATACTGCCTCTCAAAGTACTCTTTTATATTGAATATAATCACACAGGAAGTACTCTTTTACAAAAAATATACTCCCTCTCGAAGTACTCTTTTATAAAACATATACTCCCTCTCAAAGTACTCTTTTATATTCAATATAATCACACAGGAAGTACTCTTTTATAAAAATTATCCTCCCTCTCAAAGTACTATTTTATATTGAATATAATCACACAGGATGTCCTCTTTTATAAAAAATATACTGCCTCACAAAATACTCTTTTATATTGAATATAATCACACAGGAAGTACTCTTTTACAAAAAATATACTCCCTCTCAAAGTACTCTTTTACAAAAAATATACTCCCTCTCAAAGTACTCTTTTATATTTTATATAATCACACAGGAAGTACTGTTTTATAAAAAATATACTCCCTCTCCAAGTACTCATTTATAATGAATATAATCACACGAGAAATACTCTTTTATAAAAAATATACTCCCTCTCAAAGTACTCTTTTATATTGAATATAATCACACAGGAAGTACTCTTTTACAAAAAATATACTCCCTCTCGAAGTACTCTTTTATAAAAAATATACTCCCTCTCAAAGTACTCTTTTATATTGAATATAATCACACAGGAAGTACTCTTTTATAAAAATTATACTCCCTCTCAAAGTACTCTTTTATATTGAATATAATCACACAGGAAGTCCTCTTTTATAAAAAATATACTGCCTCACAAAATACTCTTTTATATTGAATATAATCACACAGGAAGTACTCTTTTATAAAAAATATATTCCCTCTCAAAGTACTCTTTTATAAAAAATATACTCCCTCTCAAAATACTCTTTTATAAAAAATATACTCCCTCTCAAAGTACTCTTTTATATTGAATATAATGACACAGGAAGTACTGTTTTATAAAAAATATACTCCCTCTCAATGTACTCTTTTATACTGAATATAATCACACAGGAAGTATTCTTTTATAAAAAATATACTGCCTCTCAAAGTACTCTTTTATATTGAATATAATCACACAGGAAATACTGTTTTATAAAAATTATACTCCCTCTCAAAGTACTCTTTTATATTGAATATAATCACACAGGAAGTACTCTTTAATAAAAAATATATTGCCTCTCAAAGTACTCTTTTATATTGAATATAATCACACAGGAAGTACTCTTTTACAAAAAATATACTCCCTCTCGAAGTACTCTTTTATAAAAAATATACTCCCTCTCAAAGTACTCTTTTATATTGAATATAATCACACAGGAAATACTGTTGTATAAAAAATATACTCCCTCTCCAAGTACTCATTTATAATGAATATAATCACACGAGAAATACTCTTTTATAAAAAATATACTCCCTCTCAAAGTACTCTTTTATATTGAATATAATCACACAGGAAGTACTGTTTTATAAAAAATATACTCCCTCTCAATGTACTCTTTTACAAAAAATATACTCCCTCTCGAAGTACTCTTTTATAAAAAAAATACTCCCTCTCAAAGTACTCTTTTATATTGAATATAATCACACAGGAAGTACTGTTGTATAAAAAATATACTCCCTCTCCAAGTACTCATTTATAATGAATATAATCACACGAGAAATACTCTTTTATAAAAAATATACTCCCTCTCAAAGTACTCTTTTATATTGAATATAATCACACAGGATGTACTGTTTTATAAAAAATATACTCCCTCTCAATGTACTCTTTTATACTGAATATAATCACACAGGAAGTATTCTTTTATAAAAAATATGCTGCCTCTCAAAGTACTCTTTTATATTGAATATAATCACACAGGAAATACTCTTTTATAAAAATTATACTCCCTCTCAAAGTACTCTTTTATATTGAATATAATCACACAGGAAGTACTCTTTAATAAAAAATATACTGCCCCTCAAAGTACTCTTTTATATTGAATATAATCACACAGGAAGTACTCTTTTACAAAAAATATACTCCCTCTCGAAGTACTCTTTTATAAAATATATACTCCCTCTCAAAGTACTCTTTTATATTGAATATAATCACACAGGAAGTACTCTTTTATAAAAATTATACTCCCTCTCAAAGTACTCTTTCATATTGAATATAATCACACAGGAAGTCCTCTTTTATAAAAAATATACTGCCTCACAAAATACTCTTTTATATTGAATATAATCACACAGGAAGTACTCTTTTATAAAAAATATACTCCCTCTCAAAGTACTCTTTTATAAAAAATATACTCCCTCTCAAAGTACTCTTTTATATTGAATATAATCACAAAGGAAGTACTGTTTTATAAAAAATATACTCCCTCTACAAGTACTCATTTATAATGAATATAATCACACAAGAAATACTCTTTTATAAAAAATATACTCCCTCTCAAAGTACTCTTTTATATTGAATATAATCACACAGGAAGTACTCTTTTACAAAAAATATACTCCCTCTCGAAGTACTCTTTTATAAAAAATATACTCCCTCTCGAAGTACTCTTTTATATTGAATATAATCACACAGGAAGTACTCTTTTATAAAAATTATACTCCCTCTGAAAGTACTCTTTTATATTGAATATAATCACACAGGAAGTCCTCTTTTATAAAAAATATACTGCCTCACAAAATACTCTTTTATATTGAATATAATCACACAGGAAGTACTCTTTTATAAAAAATATACTCCCTCTCAAAGTACTCTTTTATATTGAATATAATCACACAGGAAGTACTCTTTTATAAAAAATATACTCCCTCTCCAAGTACTCATTTATAATGAATATAATCACACGAGAAATACTCTTTTATAAAAAATATACTCCCTCTCAAAGTACTCTTTTATTTTGAATATAATCACACAGGAAGTACTCTTTTATAAAAATTATACTCCCTCTCAAAGTACTCTTTTATATTGAATATAATCAGACAGGAAGTCCTCTTTTATAAAAAATATACTGCCTCACAAAATACTCTTTTATATTGAATATAATCACACAGGAAGTACTCTTTTATAAAAAATATACTCCCTCTCAAAGTACTCTTTTATATTGAATATAATCACACAGGAAGTACTCTTTTATAAAAATTATACTCCCTCTCAGAGTACTCTTTTATATTGAATATAATCACACAGGAAGTCCTCTTTTATAAAAAATATACTGCCTCACAAAATACTCTTTTATATTGAATATAATCACACAGGAAGTACTCTTTTATAAAACATATACTCCCTCTCAAAGTACTCTTTTATAAAAAATATACTCCCTCTCAAAGTACTCTTTTATAAAAAATATACTCCCTCTCAAAGTACTCTTTTATATTGAATATAATGACACAGGAAGTACTATTTTATAAAAAATATACTCCCTCTCAATGTACTTTTTTATACTGAATATAATCACACAGGAAGTATTCTTTTATAAAAAATATACTGCCTCTCAAAGTACTCTTTTCTATTGAATATAATCACACAGGAAGTCCTCTTTTATACAAAATATACTGCCTCACAAAATACTCTTTTATATTGAATATAATCACACAGGAAGTACTCTTTTATAAAAAATATACTCCCTCTCAAGGTACTCTTTTATAAAAAATATACTCCCTCTCAAAGTACTCTTTTATAAAAAATATACTCCCTCTCAAAGTACTCTTTTATATTGAATATAATGACACAGGAAGTACTGTTTTATAAAAAATATACTCCCTCTCAATGTACTCTTTTATACTGAATATAATCACACAGGAAGTATTCTTTTATAAAAAATATACTGCCTCTCAAAGTGCTCTTTTATATTGAATATAATCACACAGGAAATACTCTTTTACAAAAATTATACTCCCTCTCAATGTACTCTTTTATATTGAATATAATCACACAGGAAGTACTCTTTAATAAAAAATATACTGCCTCTCAAAGTACTCTTTTATATTGAATATAATCACACAGGAAGTACTCTTTTACAAAAAATATACTCCCTCTCGAAGTACTCTTTTATAAAAAATATACTCCCTCTCAAAGTACTCTTTTATATTGAATATAATCACACAGGAAGTACTCTTTTATAAAAATTATACTCCCTCTCAAAGTACTCTTTTATATTGAATATAATCACACAGGAAGTCCTCTTTTATAAAAAATATACTGCCTCACAAAATACTCTTTTATATTGAATATAATCACACAGGAAGTACTCTTTTATAAAAAATATACTCCCTCTCAAAGCACTCTTTTATAAAAAATATACTCCCTCTCAAAGTACTCTTTTATAAAAAATATACTCCCTCTCCAAGTACCCTTTTATATTGAATATAATGACACAGGAAGTACTGTTTTATAGAAAATATACTCCCTCTCAATGTACTCTTTTATACTGAACATAATCACACAGGAAGTATTCTTTTATAAAAAATATACTGCCTCTCAAAGTACTCTTTTATATTGAATATAATCACACAGGAAGTACTCTTTAATAAAAAATAAACTGCCTCTCAAAGTACTCTTTTATATTGAATATAATCACACAGGAAGTATTCTTTTACAAAAAATATACTCCCTCTCGAAGTACTCTTTTATAAAAAATATACTCCCTCTCAAAGTACTCTTTTATATTGAATATAATCACACATGAAGTACTCTTTTATAAAAAATATACTGCCTCTCAAAATACTCTTTTATATTGAATATAATCACACAGGAAGTACTCGTCTACAAAAAATATACTCCCTCTCGAAGTACTCTTTTATAAAAAATATACTCCATCTCAAAGTACTCTTTTATATTGAATATAATCACACAGGAAGTACTGTTTTATAAAAAATATACTCCCTCTCCAAGTACTCTTTTATATTGAATATAATCACACAGGAAGTACTCTTTTATAAAAAATATTCTGCCTCTGAAAGTACTCTTTTATATTGAATATAATCACACAGGAAGTACTCTTTTATAAAAAATACAATCCCTCTCAAAGTACTCTTTTATATTGAATATAATCACACAGGAAGTACTCTTTTATAAAAAATATACTGCCTCTAAAAGTACTCTTTTATATTGAATATAATCACACAGGAAGTATTCTTTTATAAAAAATATACTCCCTCTGGAAGTCCTCTTTTATACGGAATATAATCACACTGTATGAATTCTTTTATACTGAATATAATCACATAAGATGTACTCTATTATAAAAAATATTCTCCCTCTCAATGTACTCGTTTATATTGAATATAATCACACAGGAAGTACTGTTTCATAAAAAATATACTCCCTCTCAAAGTACTCTTTTATATTGAATATAATCACACAGGAAGTACTCTTTTATAAAAAATGTACTGCCTCTCAAAATACTCTTTTATATTGAATATAATCACACTGGAAGTACTCTTTTATAAAAAATATACTCCCTCTCGAAGTACTCTTTTATAAAAAATATTCTCCCTCTCAAAATACTCTTTTATATTGAATATAATCACACAGGATTTATTCTTTTATAAAAAATATACTCTCACTGATAGTACTCTTTTATATTGAATACAATCCCACAGGGAGCATTCTTTTGTTAAAAAATATACTCCCTCTCAAAGTACTCTTTTATATTGAATATAATAACACAGGAAGTCGTCTTTTATAAAAAATATACTTCCTCACAAAATACTCTTTTATATTGAATATAATCACACAGGAAGTACTCTTTTATAAAAAATATACTCCCTCTCAAAGTACTCTTTTATAAAAAATATACTCCCTCTCAAAGTACTCTTTTATATTGAATATAATGACACAGGAAGTACTGTTTTATAAAAAATATACTCCCTCTCAATGTACTCTTTTATACTGAATATAATCACACAGGAAGTATTCTTTTATAAAAAATATACTGACTCTCAAAGTACTCTTTTATATTGAATATAATCACACAGGAAATACTCTTTTATAAAAATTATACTCCCTCTCAAAGTACTCTTTTATATTGAATATAATCACACAGGAAGTACTATTTAATAAAAAATATACTGCCTCTCAAAGTACTCTTTTATATTGAATATAATCACACAGGAAGTACTCTTTTACAAAAAATATACTCCCTCTCGAAGGACTCTTTTATAAAAAATATACTCCCTCTCAAAGTACTCTTTTATATTGATTATAATCACTCAGGATGTATTCTTTTATAAAAAATATACTCCTTCTCATAGTACTCTTTTATATTGAATATAATCACACAGGAAGCATTCTTTTATAAAAAATATACTCCCTCTCAAAGCACTCTTTTATATTGATTATAATCACACAGGAATTACTCTTTTATAAAAAATATACTGCCTCTCAACGTACTCTTTTATATTGAATATAATCACACAGGAAGTACTCTTTTATAAAAAATATACACCCTCTCGAAGTCCTCTTTTATACGGAATATAATCATACAGGAAGTACTGTTGTATAAAAAATATACTCGCTCTCCAAGTACTCATTTATAATGAATATAATCACATGAGAAATACTCTTTTATAAAAAATATACTCCCTCTCAAAGTACTCTTTTATATTGAATATAATGACACAGGAAGTAATGTTTTATAAAAAATATACTCCCTCTCAATGTACTCTTTTATACTGAATATAATCACACAGGAAGTGTTCTTTTATGAAAAATATACTGCCTCTCAAAGTACTCTTTTATATTGAATATAATCACACAGGAAATACTCTTTTATAAAAATTATACTCCCTGTCAAAGTACTCTTTTATATTGAATATAATCACACAGGAAGTCCTCTTTAATAAAAAATATACTGCCTCTCAAAGTACTCTTTTATATTGAATATAATCACACAGGAAGTACTCTTTTACAAAAAATATACTCCCTCTCGAAGTACTCTTTTATAAAAAATATACTCCCTCTCAAAGTACTCTTTTATATTGAATATAATCACACAGGAAGTACTCTTTTATAAAAATTATACTCCCTCTCAAAGTACTCTTTTATATTGAATATAATCACACAGGAAGTCCTCTTTTATAAAAAATATACTGCCTCACAAAATACTCTTTTATATTGAATATAATCACACAGGAAGTACTCTTTTATAAAAAATATACTCCCTCTCAAAGTACTCTTTTATATTGAATATAATCACACAGGAAGTACTGTTTTATAAAAAATATACTCCCTCTCCAAGTACTCATTTATATTGAATATAATCACACAGGAAGTACTCTTTTACAAGAAATATACTCCCTCTCGAAGTACTCTTTTATAAAAAATATACTCCCTCTCAAAGTACTCTTTTATATTGAATATAATCACACAGGAAGTACTCTTTTATAAAAATTATACTCCCTCTCAAAGTACTCTTTTATATTGAATATAATCACACAGGAACTCCTCTTTTATAAAAAATATACTGCCTCAAAAATACTCTTTTATATTGAATATAATCACACAGGAAGTACTCTTTTATAAAAAATATACTCCCTCTCAAAGTACTCTTTTATAAAAAATATACTCCCTCTCAAAGTACTCTTTTATAAAAAATATACTCCCTCTCAAAGTACTCTTTTATATTGAATATAATGACACAGGAAGTACTGTTTTATAAAAAATATACTCCCTCTCAATGTACTCTTTTATACTGAATATAATCACACAGGAAGTATTCTTTTATAAAAAATATACTGCCTCTCAAAGTACTCTTTTATATTGAATATAATCACACAGGAAGTCCTTTTTTATAAAAAATATACTGCCTCACAAAATAATCTTTTATATTGAATACAATCACACAGGAAGTACTCTTTTATAAAAAATATACTCCCTCTCAAATTACTCTTTTATAAAAAATATACTCCCTCTCAATGTACTCTTTTATAAAAAATATACTCCCTCTCAAAGTACTCTTTTATATTGAATATAATGACACAGGAAGTACTGTTTTATAAAAAATATACTCCCTCTCAATGTACTCTTTTATACTGAATATAATCACACAGGAAGTATTCTTTTATAAAAAATATACTGCCTCTCAAAGTACTCTTTTATATTGAATATAATCACACAGGAAATACTCTTTTATAAAAATTATACTCCCTCTCAAAGTACTCTTTTATATTGAATATAATCACACAGGAAGTACTCTTTAATAAAAAATATACTGCCTCTCAAAGTACTCTTTTATATTGAATATAATCACACAGGAAGTACTCTTTTACAAAAAATATACTCCCTCTCGAAGGACTCTTTTATAAAAAATATACTCCCTCTCAAAGTACTCTTTTATATTGATTATAATCACTCAGGATGTATTCTTTTATAAAAAATATAATCCCTCTCGAAGTACTCTTTTATAAAAAATATACTCTTTTATATTGAATATAATCACACAGGAAGTACTCTTTTACAAAAAATATACTCCCTCTCGAAGGACTCTTTTATAAAAAATATACTCCCTCTCAAAGTACTCTTTTATATTGAATGTAATCACACATGAAGTACTCTTTTATAAAAAATATACTGCCTCTCAAAATACTCTTTTATATTGAATATAATCACACAGGAAGTACTCTTCTACAAAAAATATACTCCCTCTCGAAGTACTCTTTTATAAAAAATATACTCCATCTCAAAGTACTCTTTTATATTGAATATAATCACACAGGAAGTATTGTTTTATAAAAAATATACTCCCTCTCCAAGTACTCTTTTATATTGAATATAATCACACAGGAAGTACTCTTTTATAAAAAATATACTGCCTCTGAAAGTACTCTTTTATATTGAATATAATCACACAGGAAGTACTCTTTTATAAAAAATACAATCCCTCTCAAAGTACTCTTTTATATTGAATATAATCACACAGGAAGTACTCTTTTATAAAAAATATACTGCCTCTAAAAGTACTCTTTATATTGAATATAATCACACAGGAAGTATTCTTTTATAAAAAATATACTCCCTCTGGAAGTCCTCTTTAATACGGAATATAATCACACTGTAAGTATTCTTTTATACTGAATATAATCACATAAGATGTACTCTATTATAAAAAATATTCTCCCTCTCAATGTACTCGTTTATATTGAATATAATCACACAGGAAGTACTGTTTCATAAAAAATATACTCCCTCTCAAAGTACTCTTTTATATTGAGTATAATCACACAGGAGGTACTCTTTTATAAAAAATGTACTGCCTCTCAAAATACTGTTTTATATTGAATATAATCACACTGGAAATACTCTTTTATTAAAAATATACTCCCTCTCGAAGTACTCTTTTATAAAAAATATTCTCCCTCTCAAAATACTCTTTTATATTGAATATAATCACACAGGATGTATTCTTTTATAAAAAATATACTCCCTCTCCAAGTACTCATTTATAATGAATATAATCACACGAGAAATACTCTTTTATAAAAAATATACTCCCTCTCAAAGTACTCTTTTATATTGAATATAATCACACAGGAAGTACTCTTTTACAAAAAATATACTCCCTCTTGAAGTACTCTTTTATAAAAAATATACTCCCTCTCAAAGTACTCTTTTATATTGAATATAATCACACAGGAAGTACTCTTTTATAAAAATTATACTCCCTCTCAAAGTACTCTTTTATATTGAATATAATCACACAGTAATCCTCTTTTATAAAAAATATACTGCCTCACAAAATACTCTTTTATATTGAATATAATCACACAGGAAGTACTCTTTTATAAAAAATATACTCCCTCTCAAAGTACTCTTTTATAAAAAATATACTCCCTCTCAAAATACTCTTTTATAAAAAATATACTCCCTCTCAAAGTACTCTTTTATATTGAATATAATGACACAGGAAGTACTGTTTTATAAAAAATATACTCCCTCTCAATGTACTCTTTTATACTGAATATAATCACACAGGAAGTATTCTTTTATAAAAAATATACTGCCTCTCAAAGTACTCTTTTTTATTGAATATAATCACACAGGAAATACTCTTTTATAAAAATTATACTCCCTCTCAAAGTACTCTTTTATATTGAATATAATCACACAGGAAGTACTCTTTAATAAAAAATATACTGCCTCTCAAAGTACTCTTTTATATTAAATATAATCACACAGGAAGTACTCTTTTATAAAAATTATACTCCCTCTCAAAGTACTCTTTTATATTGAATATAATCACACAGGATGTCCTCTTTTATAAAAAATATACTGCCTCACAAAATACTCTTTTATATTGAATATAATCACACAGGAAGTACTCTTTTACAAAAAATATACTCCCTCTCGAAGTACTCTTTTATAAAAAATATACTCCCTCTCAAAGTACTCTTTTATATTGAATATAATCACACAGGAAGTACTCTTTTATAAAAATTATACTCCCTCTCAAAGTACTCTTTTATATTGAATATAATCACACAGGGAGTCCTCTTTTATAAAAAATATACTGCCTCACAAAATACTCTTTGATATTGAATATAATCACACAGGAACTACTCTTTTACAAAAAATATACTCCCTCTCGAAGTACTCTTTTATAAAAAATATACTACCTCTCAATGTACTCTTTTATATTGAATATAATCACACAGGAAGTACTGTTTTATAAAAAATATACTCCCTCTCCAAGTACTCATTTATAATGAATATAATCACACAGGAAGTACTCTTTAATAAAAAATATACTCCCTCTCAAAGTACTCTTTTATATTGAATATAATCACACAGGAAGTACTCTTTTACAAAAAATATACTCCCTCTCGAAGTACTCTTTTATAAAAAATATACTCCCTCTGAAAGTACTCTTTTATATTGAATATAATCACACAGGAAGTACTCTTTTATAAAAATTATACTCCCTCTCAAAGTACTCTTTTATATTGAATATAATCACACAGGAAATCCTCTTTTATAAAAAATATACTGCCTCACAGAATACTCTTTTATATTGAATATAATCACACAGGAAGTACTCTTTTATAAAAAATATACTCCCTCTCAAAGTACTCTTTTATAAAAAATATACTCCCTCTCAAAGTACTCTTTTATAAAAAATATACTCCCTCTCAAAGTACTCTTTTATATTGAATATAATGACACAGGAAGTACTGTTTTATAAAAAATATACTCCCTCTCAATGTACTCTTTTATACTGAATATAATCACACAGGAAGTATTCTTTTATAAAAAATATACTGCCTCTCAAAATACTCTTTTATATTGAATAAAATCACACAGGAAGTCCTCTTTTATACAAAATATACTGCCTCAAAAAATACTCTTTTATATTGAATATAATCACACAGGAAGTACTCTTTTATAAAAAATATACTCCCTCTCAAAGTACTCTTGTATAAAAAATATACTCCCTCTCAAAGTACTCTTTTATATTGAATATAATGACACAGGAAGTACTGTTTTATAAAAAATATACTCCCTCTCAATGTACTCTTTTATACTGAATATAATCACACAGGAAGTATTCTTTTATAAAAAATATACTGCCTCTCAAAGTACTCTTTTATATTGAATATATTCACACAGGAAATACTCTTTTATAAAAATTATACTCCCTCTCAAAGTACTCTTTTATATTGAATATAATCACACAGGAAGTACTCTTTAATAAAAAATATACTGCCTCTCAAAGTACTCTTTTATATTGAATATAATCACACAGGAAGTACTCTTTTACAAAAAATATACTCCCTCTCGAAGTACTCTTTTATAAAAAATATACTCCCTCTCAAAGTACTCTTTTATATTGAATATAATCACACAGGAAGTACTCTTTTATAAAAATTATACTCCCTCTCAAAGTACTCTTTTATATTGAATATAATCACACAGGATGTCCTCTTTTATAAAAAATATACTGCCTCACAAAATACTCTTTTATATTGAATATAATCACACAGGAAGTACTCTTTTACAAAAAATATACTCCCTCTCAAAGTACTCTTTTATAAAAAATATACTCCCTCTCAAAGTACTCTTTTATATTGAATATAATCACACAGGAAGTACTGTTTTATAAAAAATATACTCCCTCTCAATGTACTCTTTTATACTGAATACAATCACACAGGAAGTATTCTTTTATAAAAAATATACTGCCTCTCAAAGTACTCTTTTATATTGAATATAATCACACAGGAAATACTCTTTTATAAAAATTATACTCCCTCTCAAAGTACTCTTTTATATTGAATATAATCACACAGGAAGTACTCTTTAATAAAAAATATACTCCCTCTCAAAGTACTCTTTTATATTGAATATAATCACACAGGAAGTACTCTTTTATAAAAATTATACTCCCTCTCAAAGTACTCTTTTATATTGTATATAATCACACAGGATGTCCTCTTTTATAAAAAATATACTGCCTCACAAAATACTCTTTTATATTGAATATAATCACACAGGAAGTACTCTTTTACAAAAAATATACTCCCTCTCGAAGTACTCTTTTATAAAAAATATACTCCCTCTCAAAGTACTCTTTTATATTGAATATAATCACACAGGAAGTACTCTTTTATAAAAATTATACTCCCTCTCAAAGTACTCTTTTATATTGAATATAATCACACAGGAAGTCCTCTTTTATAAAAAATATACTGCCTCACAAAATACTCTTTGATATTGAATATAATCACACAGGAACTACTCTTTTACAAAAAATATACTCCCTCTCGAAGTACTCTTTTATAAAAAATATACTACCTCTCAAAGTACTCTTTTATATTGAATATAATCACACAGGAAGTACTGTTTTATAAAAAATATACTCCCTCTCCAAGTACTCATTATAATGAATATAATCACACAGGAAGTAGTCTTTAATAAAAAATATACTGCCTCTCAAAGTACTCTTTTATATTGAATATAATCACACAGGAAGTACTCTTTTACAAAAAATATACTCCCTCTCGAAGTACTCTTTTATAAAAAATATACTCCCTCTCAAAGTACTCTTTTATATTGAATATAATCACACAGGAAGTACTCTTTTATAAAAATTATACTCCCTCTCAAAGTACTCTTTTATATTGAATATAATCACACAGGAAGTCCTCTTTTATAAAAAATATACGGCCTCACAGAATACTCTTTTATATTGAATATAATCACACAGGAAGTACTCTTTTATAAAAAATATACTCCCTCTCAATGTACTCTTTTATACTGAATACAATCACACAGGAAGTATTCTTTTATAAAAAATATACTGCCTCTCAAAGTACTCTTTTATATTGAATATAATCACACAGGAAATACTCTTTTATAAAAATTATACTCCCTCTCAAAGTACTCTTTTATATTGAATATAATCACACAGGAAGTACTCTTTAATAAAAAATATACTCCCTCTCAAAGTACTCTTTTATATTGAATATAATCACACAGGAAGTACTCTTTTATAAAAATTATACTCCCTCTCAAAGTACTCTTTTATATTGAATATAATCACACAGGAAGTACTCTTTAATAAAAAATATACTGCCTCTCAAAGTACTCTTTTATATTGAATATAATCACACAGGAAGTACTCTTTTACAAAAAATATACTCCCTCTCGAAGTACTCTTTTATAAAACATATACTCCCTCTCAAAGTACTCTTTTATATTGAATATAATCACACAGGAAGTACTCTTTTATAAAAATTATCCTCCCTCTCAAAGTACTATTTTATATTGAATATAATCACACAGGATGTCCTCTTTTATAAAAAATATACTGCCTCACAAAATACTCTTTTATATTGAATATAATCACACAGGAAGTACTCTTTTACAAAAAATATACTCCCTCTCAAAGTACTCTTTTATAAAAAATATACTCCCTCTCAAAGTACTCTTTTATATTGAATATAATCACACAGGAAGTACTGTTTTATAAAAAATATACTCCCTCTCCAAGTACTCATTTATAATGAATATAATCACACGAGAAATACTCTTTTATAAAAAATATACTCCCTCTCAAAGTACTCTTTTATATTGAATATAATCACACAGGAAGTACTCTTTTACAAAAAATATACTCCCTCTCGAAGTACTCTTTTATAAAAAATATACTCCCTCTCAAAGTACTCTTTTATATTGAATATAATCACACAGGAAGTACTCTTTTATAAAAATTATACTCCCTCTCAAAGTACTATTTTATATTGAATATAATCACACAGGATGTCCTCTTTTATAAAAAATATACTGCCTCACAAAATACTCTTTTATATTGAATATAATCACACAGGAAGTACTCTTTTACAAAAAATATACTCCCTCTCAAAGTACTCTTTTACAAAAAATATACTCCCTCTCAAAGTACTCTTTTATATTTTATATAATCACACAGGAAGTACTGTTTTATAAAAAATATACTCCCTCTCCAAGTACTCATTTATAATGAATATAATCACACGAGAAATACTCTTTTATAAAAAATATACTCCCTCTCAAAGTACTCTTTTATATTGAATATAATCACACAGGAAGTACTCTTTTACAAAAAATATACTCCCTCTCGAAGTACTCTTTTATAAAAAATATACTCCCTCTCAAAGTACTCTTTTATATTGAATATAATCACACAGGAAGTACTGTTTTATAAAAAATATACTCCCTCTCAATGTACTCTTTTATACTGAATATAATCACACAGGAAGTATTCTTTTATAAAAAATATACTGCCTCTCAAAATACTCTTTTATATTGAATAAAATCACACAGGAAGTCCTCTTTTATACAAAATATACTGCCTCAAAAAATACTCTTTTATATTGAATATAATCACACAGGAAGTACTCTTTTATAAAAAATATACTCCCTCTCAAAGTACTCTTGTATAAAAAATATACTCCCTCTCAAAGTACTCTTTTATATTGAATATAATGACACAGGAAGTACTGTTTTATAAAAAATATACTCCCTCTCAATGTACTCTTTTATACTGAATATAATCACACAGGAAGTATTCTTTTATAAAAAATATACTGCCTCTCAAAGTACTCTTTTATATTGAATATATTCACACAGGAAATACTCTTTTATAAAAATTATACTCCCTCTCAAAGTACTCTTTTATATTGAATATAATCACACAGGAAGTACTCTTTAATAAAAAATATACTGCCTCTCAAAGTACTCTTTTATATTGAATATAATCACACAGGAAGTACTCTTTTACAAAAAATATACTCCCTCTCGAAGTACTCTTTTATAAAAAATATACTCCCTCTCAAAGTACTCTTTTATATTGAATATAATCACACAGGAAGTACTCTTTTATAAAAATTATACTCCCTCTCAAAGTACTCTTTTATATTGAATATAATCACACAGGATGTCCTCTTTTATAAAAAATATACTGCCTCACAAAATACTCTTTTATATTGAATATAATCACACAGGAAGTACTCTTTTACAAAAAATATACTCCCTCTCAAAGTACTCTTTTACAAAAAATATACTCCCTCTCAAAGTACTCTTTTATATTTTATATAATCACACAGGAAGTACTGTTTTATAAAAAATATACTCCCTCTCCAAGTACTCATTTATAATGAATATAATCACACGAGAAATACTCTTTTATAAAAAATATACTCCCTCTCAAAGTACTCTTTTATATTGAATATAATCACACAGGAAGTACTCTTTTACAAAAAATATACTACCTCTCGAAGTACTCTTTTATAAAAAATATACTCCCTCTCAAAGTACTCTTTTATATTGAATATAATCACACAGGAAGTACTCTTTTATAAAAATTATACTCCCTCTCAAAGTACTCTTTTATATTGAATATAATCACACAGGAAGTCCTCTTTTATAAAAAATATACTGCCTCACAAAATACTCTTTTATATTGAATATAATCACACAGGAAGTACTCTTTTATAAAAAATATACTCCCTCTCAAAGTACTCTTTTATAAAAAATATACTCCCTCTCAAAGTACTCTTTTATAAAAAATATACTCCCTCTCAAAGTACTCTTTTATATTGAATATAATGACACAGGAAGTACTGTTTTATAAAAAATATACTCCCTCTCAATGTACTCTTTTATACTGAATACAATCACACAGGAAGTATTCTTTTATAAAAAATATACTGCCTCTCAAAGTACTCTTTTATATTGAATATAATCACACAGGAAATACTCTTTTATAAAAATTATACTCCCTCTCAAAGTACTCTTTTATATTGAATATAATCACACAGGAAGTACTCTTTAATAAAAAATATACTCCCTCTCAAAGTACTCTTTTATATTGAATATAATCACACAGGAAGTACTCTTTTATAAAAATTATACTCCCTCTCAAAGTACTCTTTTATATTGTATATAATCACACAGGATGTCCTCTTTTATAAAAAATATACTGCCTCACAAAATACTCTTTTATATTGAATATAATCACACAGGAAGTACTCTTTTACAAAAAATATACTCCCTCTCGAAGTACTCTTTTATAAAAAATATACTCCCTCTCAAAGTACTCTTTTATATTGAATATAATCACACAGGAAGTACTCTTTTATAAAAATTATACTCCCTCTCAAAGTACTCTTTTATATTGAATATAATCACACAGGAAGTCCTCTTTTATAAAAAATATACTGCCTCGCAAAATACTCTTTGATATTGAATATAATCACACAGGAACTACTCTTTTACAAAAAATATACTCCCTCTCGAAGTACTCTTTTATAAAAAATATACAACCTCTCAAAGTACTCTTTTATATTGAATATAATCACACAGGAAGTACTGTTTTATAAAAAATATACTCCCTCTCCAAGTACTCATTATAATGAATATAATCACACAGGAAGTAGTCTTTAATAAAAAATATACTGCCTCTAAAAGTACTCTTTTATATTGAATATAATCACACAGGAAGTACTCTTTTACAAAAAATATACTCCCTCTCGAAGTACTCTTTTATAAAAAATATACTCCCTCTCAAAGTACTCTTTTATATTGAATATAATCACACAGGAAGTACTCTTTTATAAAAATTATACTCCCTCTCAAAGTACTCTTTTATATTGAATATAATCACACACGAAGTCCTCTTTTATAAAAAATATACGGCCTCACAGAATACTCTTTTATATTGAATATAATCACACAGGAAGTACTCTTTTATAAAAAATATACTCCCTCTCAAAGTACTCTTTTATAAAAAATATACTCCCTCTCAAAGTACTCTTTTATATTGAATATAATGACACAGGAAGTACTGTTTTATAAAAAATATACTCCCTCTCAATGTACTCTTTTATACTGAATATAATCACACAGGAAGTATTCTTTTATAAAAAATATACTGCCTCTCAAAATACTCTTTTATATTGAATAAAATCACACAGGAAGTCCTCTTTTATACAAAATATACTGCCTCACAAAATACTCTTTTATATTGAATATAATCACACAGGAAGTACTCTTTTATAAAAAATATACTCCCTCTCAAAGTACTCTTGTATAAAAAATATACTCCCTCTCAAAGTACTCTTTTATATTGAATATAATGACACAGGAAGTACTATTTTATAAAAAATATACTCCCTCTCAATGTACTCTTTTATACTGAATATAATCACACAGGAAGTATTCTTTTATAAAAAATATACTGCCTCTCAAAGTACTCTTTTATATTGAATATAATCACACAGGAAATACTCTTTTATAAAAATTATACTCCCTCTCAAAGTACTCTTTTATATTGAATATAATCACACAGGAAGTACTCTTTAATAAAAAATATACTGCCTCTCAAAGTACTCTTTTATATTGAATATAATCACACAGGAAGTACTCTTTTACAAAAAATATACTCCCTCTCGAAGTACTCTTTTATAAAACATATACTCCCTCTCAAAGTACTCTTTTATATTGAATATAATCACACAGGAAGTACTCTTTTATAAAAATTATCCTCCCTCTCAAAGTAGTATTTTATATTGAATATAATCACACAGGATGTCCTCTTTTATAAAAAATATACTGCCTCACAAAATACTCTTTTATATTGAATATAATCACACAGGAAGTACTCTTTTACAAAAAATATACTCCCTCTCAAAGTACTCTTTTATAAAAAATATACTCCCTCTCAAAGTACTCTTTTATATTGAATATAATCACACAGGAAGTACTGTTTTATAAAAAATATACTCCCTCTCCAAGTACTCATTTATAATGAATATAATCACACGAGAAATACTCTTTTATAAAAAATATTCTCCCTCTCAAAGTACTCTTTTATATTGAATATAATCACACAGGAAGTACTCTTTTACAAAAAATATACTCCCTCTCGAAGTACTCTTTTATAAAAAATATACTCCCTCTCAAAGTACTCTTTTATATTGAATATAATCACACAGGAAGTACTCTTTTCTAAAAATTATACTCCCTCTCAAAGTACTATTTTATATTGAATATAATCACACAGGATGTCCTCTTTTATAAAAAATATACTGCCTCACAAAATACTCTTTTATATTGAATATAATCACACAGGAAGTACTCTTTTACAAAAAATATACTCCCTCTCAAAGTACTCTTTTACAAAAAATATACTCCCTCTCAAAGTACTCTTTTATATTTTATATAATCACACAGGAAGTACTGTTTTATAAAAAATATACTCCCTCTCCAAGTACTCATTTATAATGAATATAATCACACGAGAAATACTCTTTTATAAAAAATATACTCCCTCTCAAAGTACTCTTTTATATTGAATATAATCACACAGGAAGTACTCTTTTACAAAAAATATACTCCCTCTCGAAGTACTCTTTTATAAAAAATATACTCCCTCTCAAAGTACTCTTTTATATTGAATATAATCACACAGGAAGTACTCTTTTATAAAAATTATACTCCCTCTCAAAGTACTCTTTTATATTGAATATAATCACACAGGAAGTCCTCTTTTATAAAAAATATACTGCCTCACAAAATACTCTTTTATATTGAATATAATCACACAGGAAGTACTCTTTTATAAAAAATATACTCCCTCTCAAAGTACTCTTTTATAAAAAATATACTCCCTCTCAAAATACTCTTTTATAAAAAATATACTCCCTCTCAAAGTACTCTTTTATATTGAATATAATGACACAGGAAGTACTGTTTTATAAAAAATATACTCCCTCTCAATGTACTCTTTTATACTGAATATAATCACACAGGAAGTATTCTTTTATAAAAAATATACTGCCTCTCAAAGTACTCTTTTATATTGAATATAATCACACAGGAAATACTGTTTTATAAAAATTATACTCCCTCTCAAAGTACTCTTTTATATTGAATATAATCACACAGGAAGTACTCTTTAATAAAAAATATATTGCCTCTCAAAGTACTCTTTTATATTGAATATAATCACACAGGAAGTACTCTTTTACAAAAAATATACTCCCTCTCGAAGTACTCTTTTATAAAAAATATACTCCCTCTCAAAGTACTCTTTTATATTGAATATAATCACACAGGAAGTACTGTTGTATAAAAAAAAAAACACCCTCTCCAAGTACTCATTTATAATGAATATAATCACACGAGAAATACTCTTTTATAAAAAATATACTCCCTCTCAAAGTACTCTTTTATATTGAATATAATCACACAGGAAGTACTGTTTTATAAAAAATATACTCCCTCTCAATGTACTCTTTTACAAAAAATATACTCCCTCTCGAAGTACTCTTTTATAAAAAAAATACTCCCTCTCAAAGTACTCTTTTATATTGAATATAATCACACAGGAAGTACTGTTGTATAAAAAATATACTCCCTCTCCAAGTACTCATTTATAATGAATATAATCACACGAGAAATACTCTTTTATAAAAATATACTCCCTCTCAAAGTACTCTTTTATATTGAATATAATCACACAGGAAGTACTGTTTTATAAAAAATATACTCCCTCTCAATGTACTCTTTTATACTGAATATAATCACACAGGAAGTATTCTTTTATAAAAAATATGCTGCCTCTCAAAGTACTCTTTTATATTGAATATAATCACACAGGAAATACTCTTTTATAAAAATTATACTCCCTCTCAAAGTACTCTTTTATATTGAATATAATCACACAGGAAGTACTATTTAATAAAAAATATACTGCCTCTCAAAGTACTCTTTTATATTGAATATAATCACACAGGAAGTACTCTTTTACAAAAAATATACTCCCTCTCGAAGGACTCTTTTATAAAAAATATACTCCCTCTCAAAGTACTCTTTTATATTGATTATAATCACTCAGGATGTATTCTTTTATAAAAAATATACTCCTTCTCATAGTACTCTTTTATATTGAATATAATCACACAGGAAGCATTCTTTTATAAAAAATATACTCCCTCTCAAAGCACTCTTTTATATTGATTATAATCACACAGGAATTACTCTTTTATAAAAAATATACTGCCTCTCAACGTACTCTTTTATATTGAATATAATCACACAGGAAGTACTCTTTTATAAAAAATATACACCCTCTCGAAGTCCTCTTTTATACGGAATATAATCATACAGGAAGTACTGTTGTATAAAAAATATACTCGCTCCCCAAGTACTCATTTATAATGAATATAATCACATGAGAAATACTCTTTTATAAAAAATATACTCCCTCTCAAAGTACTCTTTTATATTGAATATAATGACACAGGAAGTAATGTTTTATAAAAAATATACTCCCTCTCAATGTACTCTTTTATACTGAATATAATCACACAGGAAGTGTTCTTTATGAAAAATATACTGCCTCTCAAAGTACTCTTTTATATTGAATATAATCACACAGGAAATACTCTTTTATAAAAATTATACTCCCTGTCAAAGTACTCTTTTATATTGAATATAATCACACAGGAAGTCCTCTTTAATAAAAAATATACTGCCTCTCAAAGTACTCTTTTATATTGAATATAATCACACAGGAAGTACTCTTTTACAAAAAATATACTCCCTCTCGAAGTACTCTTTTATAAAAAATATACTCCCTCTCAAAGTACTCTTTTATATTGAATATAATCACACAGGAAGTACTCTTTTATAAAAATTATACTCCCTCTCAAAGTACTCTTTTATATTGAATATAATCACACAGGAAGTCCTCTTTTATAAAAAATATACTGCCTCACAAAATACTCTTTTATATTGAATATAATCACACAGGAAGTACTCTTTTATAAAAAATATACTCCCTCTCAAAGTACTCTTTTATATTGAATATAATCACACAGGAAGTACTGTTTTATAAAAAATATACTCCCTCTCCAAGTACTCATTTATATTGAATATAATCACACAGGAAGTACTCTTTTACAAGAAATATACTCCCTCTCGAAGTACTCTTTTATAAAAAATATACTCCCTCTCAAAGTACTCTTTTATATTGAATATAATCACACAGGAAGTACTCTTTTATAAAAATTATACTCCCTCTCAAAGTACTCTTTTATATTGAATATAATCACACAGGAACTCCTCTTTTATAAAAAATATACTGCCTCAAAAATACTCTTTTATATTGAATATAATCACACAGGAAGTACTCTTTTATAAAAAATATACTCCCTCTCAAAGTACTCTTTTATAAAAAATATACTCCCTCTCAAAGTACTCTTTTATAAAAAATATACTCCCTCTCAAAGTACTCTTTTATATTGAATATAATGACACAGTAAGTACTGTTTTATAAAAAATATACTCCCTCTCAATGTACTCTTTTATACTGAATATAATCACACAGGAAGTATTCTTTTATAAAAAATATACTGCCTCTCAAAGTACTCTTTTATATTGAATATAATCACACAGGAAGTCCTTTTTTATAAAAAATATACTGCCTCACAAAATAATCTTTTATATTGAATACAATCACACAGGAAGTACTCTTTTATAAAAAATATACTCCCTCTCAAATTACTCTTTTATAAAAAATATACTCCCTCTCAATGTACTCTTTTATAAAAAATATACTCCCTCTCAAAGTACTCTTTTATATTGAATATAATGACACAGGAAGTACTGTTTTATAAAAAATATACTCCCTCTCAATGTACTCTTTTATACTGAATATAATCACACAGGAAGTATTCTTTTATAAAAAATATACTGCCTCTCAAAGTACTCTTTTATATTGAATATAATCACACAGGAAATACTCTTTTATAAAAATTATACTCCCTCTCAAAGTACTCTTTTATATTGAATATAATCACACAGGAAGTACTCTTTAATAAAAAACATACTGCCTCTCAAAGTACTCTTTTATATTGAATATAATCACACAGGAAGTACTCTTTTACAAAAAATATACTCCCTCTCGAAGTACTCTTTTATAAAAAATATACTCCCTCTCAAAGTACTCTTTTATATTGAATATAATCACACAGGAAGTACTCTTTTATAAAAATTATACTCCCTCTCAAAGTACTCTTTTATATTGAATATAATCACACAGGAAGTCCTCTTTTATAAAAAATATACTGCCTCACAAAATACTCTTTTATATTGAATATAATCACACAGGAAGTACTCTTTTATAAAAAATATACTCCCTCTCAAAGTACTCTTTTATAAAAAATATACTCCATCTCAAAGTACTCTTTTATAAAAAATATACTCCCTCTCAAAGTACTCTTTTATATTGAATATAATGACACAGGAAGTACTGTTTTATAAAAAATATACTCCCTCTCAATGTACTCTTTTATACTGAATATAATCACACAGGAAGTATTCTTTTATAAAAAATATACTGCCTCTCAAAGTACTCTTTTATATTCAATATAATCACACAGGAAATACTCTTTTATAAAAATTATACTCCCTCTCAAAGTACTCTTTTATATTGAATATAATCACACAGGAAGTACTCTTTTATAAAAAATATACTCCCTCTCAAATTACTCTTTTATAAAAAATAAACTCCCTCTCAATGTACTCTTGTATAAAAAATATACTCCCTCTCAAAGTACTCTTTTATATTGAATATAATGACACAGGAAGTACTGTTTTATAAAAAATATACTCCCTCTCAATGTACTCTTTTATACTGAATATAATCACACAGGAAGTATTCTTTTATAAAAAATATACTGCCTCTCAAAGTACTCTTTTATATTGAATATAATCACACAGGAAATACTCTTTTATAAAAATTATACTCCCTCTCAAAGTACTCTTTTATATTGAATATAATCACACAGGAAGTACTCTTTTACAAAAAATATAATCCCTCTCGAAGTACTCTTTTATAAAAAATATACTCCCTCTCAAAGTACTCTTTTATATTGAATGTAATCACACATGAAGTACTCTTTTATAAAAAATATACTGCCTCTCAAAATACTCTTTTATATTGAATATAATCACACAGGAAGTACTCTTCTACAAAAAATATACTCCCTCTCGAAGTACTCTTTTATAAAAAATATACTCCATCTCAAAGTACTCTTTTATATTGAATATAATCACACAGGAAGTATTGTTTTATAAAAAATATACTCCCTCTCCAAGTACTCTTTTATATTGAATATAATCACACAGGAAGTACTCTTTTATAAAAAATATACTGCCTCTGAAAGTACTCTTTTATATTGAATATAATCACACAGGAAGTACTCTTTTATAAAAAATACAATCCCTCTCAAAGTACTCTTTTATATTGAATATAATCACACAGGAAGTACTCTTTTATAAAAAATATACTGCCTCTAAAAGTACTCTTTATATTGAATATAATCACACAGGAAGTATTCTTTTATAAAAAATATACTCCCTCTGGAAGTCCTCTTTAATACGGAATATAATCACACTGTAAGTATTCTTTTATACTGAATATAATCACATAAGATGTACTCTATTATAAAAAATATTCTCCCTCTCAATGTACTCGTTTATATTGAATATAATCACACAGGAAGTACTGTTTCATAAAAAATATACTCCCTCTCAAAGTACTCTTTTATATTGAGTATAATCACACAGGAGGTACTCTTTTATAAAAAATGTACTGCCTCTCAAAATACTGTTTTATATTGAATATAATCACACTGGAAATACTCTTTTATTAAAAATATACTCCCTCTCGAAGTACTCTTTTATAAAAAATATTCTCCCTCTCAAAATACTCTTTTATATTGAATATAATCACACAGGATGTATTCTTTTATAAAAAATATACTCCCTCTCCAAGTACTCATTTATAATGAATATAATCACACGAGAAATACTCTTTTATAAAAAATATACTCCCTCTCAAAGTACTCTTTTATATTGAATATAATCACACAGGAAGTACTCTTTTACAAAAAATATACTCCCTCTTGAAGTACTCTTTTATAAAAAATATACTCCCTCTCAAAGTACTCTTTTATATTGAATATAATCACACAGGAAGTACTCTTTTATAAAAATTATACTCCCTCTCAAAGTACTCTTTTATATTGAATATAATCACACAGTAATCCTCTTTTATAAAAAATATACTGCCTCACAAAATACTCTTTTATATTGAATATAATCACACAGGAAGTACTCTTTTATAAAAAATATACTCCCTCTCAAAGTACTCTTTTATAAAAAATATACTCCCTCTCAAAATACTCTTTTATAAAAAATATACTCCCTCTCAAAGTACTCTTTTATATTGAATATAATGACACAGGAAGTACTGTTTTATAAAAAATATACTCCCTCTCAATGTACTCTTTTATACTGAATATAATCACACAGGAAGTATTCTTTTATAAAAAATATACTGCCTCTCAAAGTACTCTTTTTTATTGAATATAATCACACAGGAAATACTCTTTTATAAAAATTATACTCCCTCTCAAAGTACTCTTTTATATTGAATATAATCACACAGGAAGTACTCTTTAATAAAAAATATACTGCCTCTCAAAGTACTCTTTTATATTAAATATAATCACACAGGAAGTACTCTTTTATAAAAATTATACTCCCTCTCAAAGTACTCTTTTATATTGAATATAATCACACAGGATGTCCTCTTTTATAAAAAATATACTGCCTCACAAAATACTCTTTTATATTGAATATAATCACACAGGAAGTACTCTTTTACAAAAAATATACTCCCTCTCGAAGTACTCTTTTATAAAAAATATACTCCCTCTCAAAGTACTCTTTTATATTGAATATAATCACACAGGAAGTACTCTTTTATAAAAATTATACTCCCTCTCAAAGTACTCTTTTATATTGAATATAATCACACAGGGAGTCCTCTTTTATAAAAAATATACTGCCTCACAAAATACTCTTTGATATTGAATATAATCACACAGGAACTACTCTTTTACAAAAAATATACTCCCTCTCGAAGTACTCTTTTATAAAAAATATACTACCTCTCAAAGTACTCTTTTATATTGAATATAATCACACAGGAAGTACTGTTTTATAAAAAATATACTCCCTCTCCAAGTACTCATTTATAATGAATATAATCACACAGGAAGTACTCTTTAATAAAAAATATACTCCCTCTCAAAGTACTCTTTTATATTGAATATAATCACACAGGAAGTACTCTTTTATAAAAATTATACTCCCTCTCAAAGTACTCTTTTATATTGAATATAATCACACAGGAACTCCTCTTTTATAAAAAATATACTGCCTCAAAAATACTCTTTTATATTGAATATAATCACACAGGAAGTACTCTTTTATAAAAAATATACTCCCTCTCAAAGTACTCTTTTATAAAAAATATACTCCCTCTCAAAGTACTCTTTTATAAAAAATATACTCCCTCTCAAAGTACTCTTTTATATTGAATATAATGACACAGTAAGTACTGTTTTATAAAAAATATACTCCCTCTCAATGTACTCTTTTATACTGAATATAATCACACAGGAAGTATTCTTTTATAAAAAATATACTGCCTCTCAAAGTACTCTTTTATATTGAATATAATCACACAGGAAGTCCTTTTTTATAAAAAATATACTGCCTCACAAAATAATCTTTTATATTGAATACAATCACACAGGAAGTACTCTTTTATAAAAAATATACTCCCTCTCAAATTACTCTTTTATAAAAAATATACTCCCTCTCAATGTACTCTTTTATAAAAAATATACTCCCTCTCAAAGTACTCTTTTATATTGAATATAATGACACAGGAAGTACTGTTTTATAAAAAATATACTCCCTCTCAATGTACTCTTTTATACTGAATATAATCACACAGGAAGTATTCTTTTATAAAAAATATACTGCCTCTCAAAGTACTCTTTTATATTGAATATAATCACACAGGAAATACTCTTTTATAAAAATTATACTCCCTCTCAAAGTACTCTTTTATATTGAATATAATCACACAGGAAGTACTCTTTAATAAAAAACATACTGCCTCTCAAAGTACTCTTTTATATTGAATATAATCACACAGGAAGTACTCTTTTACAAAAAATATACTCCCTCTCGAAGTACTCTTTTATAAAAAATATACTCCCTCTCAAAGTACTCTTTTATATTGAATATAATCACACAGGAAGTACTCTTTTATAAAAATTATACTCCCTCTCAAAGTACTCTTTTATATTGAATATAATCACACAGGAAGTCCTCTTTTATAAAAAATATACTGCCTCACAAAATACTCTTTTATATTGAATATAATCACACAGGAAGTACTCTTTTATAAAAAATATACTCCCTCTCAAAGTACTCTTTTATAAAAAATATACTCCATCTCAAAGTACTCTTTTATAAAAAATATACTCCCTCTCAAAGTACTCTTTTATATTGAATATAATGACACAGGAAGTACTGTTTTATAAAAAATATACTCCCTCTCAATGTACTCTTTTATACTGAATATAATCACACAGGAAGTATTCTTTTATAAAAAATATACTGCCTCTCAAAGTACTCTTTTATATTCAATATAATCACACAGGAAATACTCTTTTATAAAAATTATACTCCCTCTCAAAGTACTCTTTTATATTGAATATAATCACACAGGAAGTACTCTTTTATAAAAAATATACTCCCTCTCAAATTACTCTTTTATAAAAAATAAACTCCCTCTCAATGTACTCTTGTATAAAAAATATACTCCCTCTCAAAGTACTCTTTTATATTGAATATAATGACACAGGAAGTACTGTTTTATAAAAAATATACTCCCTCTCAATGTACTCTTTTATACTGAATATAATCACACAGGAAGTATTCTTTTATAAAAAATATACTGCCTCTCAAAGTACTCTTTTATATTGAATATAATCACACAGGAAATACTCTTTTATAAAAATTATACTCCCTCTCAAAGTACTCTTTTATATTGAATATAATCACACAGGAAGTACTCTTTTACAAAAAATATAATCCCTCTCGAAGTACTCTTTTATAAAAAATATACTCCCTCTCAAAGTACTCTTTTATATTGAATGTAATCACACATGAAGTACTCTTTTATAAAAAATATACTGCCTCTCAAAATACTCTTTTATATTGAATATAATCACACAGGAAGTACTCTTCTACAAAAAATATACTCCCTCTCGAAGTACTCTTTTATAAAAAATATACTCCATCTCAAAGTACTCTTTTATATTGAATATAATCACACAGGAAGTATTGTTTTATAAAAAATATACTCCCTCTCCAAGTACTCTTTTATATTGAATATAATCACACAGGAAGTACTCTTTTATAAAAAATATACTGCCTCTGAAAGTACTCTTTTATATTGAATATAATCACACAGGAAGTACTCTTTTATAAAAAATACAATCCCTCTCAAAGTACTCTTTTATATTGAATATAATCACACAGGAAGTACTCTTTTATAAAAAATATACTGCCTCTAAAAGTACTCTTTATATTGAATATAATCACACAGGAAGTATTCTTTTATAAAAAATATACTCCCTCTGGAAGTCCTCTTTAATACGGAATATAATCACACTGTAAGTATTCTTTTATACTGAATATAATCACATAAGATGTACTCTATTATAAAAAATATTCTCCCTCTCAATGTACTCGTTTATATTGAATATAATCACACAGGAAGTACTGTTTCATAAAAAATATACTCCCTCTCAAAGTACTCTTTTATATTGAGTATAATCACACAGGAGGTACTCTTTTATAAAAAATGTACTGCCTCTCAAAATACTGTTTTATATTGAATATAATCACACTGGAAATACTCTTTTATTAAAAATATACTCCCTCTCGAAGTACTCTTTTATAAAAAATATTCTCCCTCTCAAAATACTCTTTTATATTGAATATAATCACACAGGATGTATTCTTTTATAAAAAATATACTACCTCTCCAAGTACTCATTTATAATGAATATAATCACACGAGAAATACTCTTTTATAAAAAATATACTCCCTCTCAAAGTACTCTTTTATATTGAATATAATCACACAGGAAGTACTCTTTTACAAAAAATATACTCCCTCTTGAAGTACTCTTTTATAAAAAATATACTCCCTCTCAAAGTACTCTTTTATATTGAATATAATCACACAGGAAGTACTCTTTTATAAAAATTATACTCCCTCTCAAAGTACTCTTTTATATTGAATATAATCACACAGTAATCCTCTTTTATAAAAAATATACTGCCTCACAAAATACTCTTTTATATTGAATATAATCACACAGGAAGTACTCTTTTATAAAAAATATACTCCCTCTCAAAGTACTCTTTTATAAAAAATATACTCCCTCTCAAAATACTCTTTTATAAAAAATATACTCCCTCTCAAAGTACTCTTTTATATTGAATATAATGACACAGGAAGTACTGTTTTATAAAAAATATACTCCCTCTCAATGTACTCTTTTATACTGAATATAATCACACAGGAAGTATTCTTTTATAAAAAATATACTGCCTCTCAAAGTACTCTTTTTTATTGAATATAATCACACAGGAAATACTCTTTTATAAAAATTATACTCCCTCTCAAAGTACTCTTTTATATTGAATATAATCACACAGGAAGTACTCTTTAATAAAAAATATACTGCCTCTCAAAGTACTCTTTTATATTAAATATAATCACACAGGAAGTACTCTTTTATAAAAATTATACTCCCTCTCAAAGTACTCTTTTATATTGAATATAATCACACAGGATGTCCTCTTTTATAAAAAATATACTGCCTCACAAAATACTCTTTTATATTGAATATAATCACACAGGAAGTACTCTTTTACAAAAAATATACTCCCTCTCGAAGTACTCTTTTATAAAAAATATACTCCCTCTCAAAGTACTCTTTTATATTGAATATAATCACACAGGAAGTACTCTTTTATAAAAATTATACTCCCTCTCAAAGTACTCTTTTATATTGAATATAATCACACAGGGAGTCCTCTTTTATAAAAAATATACTGCCTCACAAAATACTCTTTGATATTGAATATAATCACACAGGAACTACTCTTTTACAAAAAATATACTCCCTCTCGAAGTACTCTTTTATAAAAAATATACTACCTCTCAAAGTACTCTTTTATATTGAATATAATCACACAGGAAGTACTGTTTTATAAAAAATATACTCCCTCTCCAAGTACTCATTTATAATGAATATAATCACACAGGAAGTACTCTTTAATAAAAAATATACTCCCTCTCAAAGTACTCTTTTATATTGAATATAATCACACAGGAAGTACTCTTTTACAAAAAATATACTCCCTCTCGAAGTACTCTTTTATAAAAAATATACTCCCTCTGAAAGTACTCTTTTATATTGAATATAATCACACAGGAAGTACTCTTTTATAAAAATTATACTCCCTCTCAAAGTACTCTTTTATATTGAATATAATCACACAGGAAATCCTCTTTTATAAAAAATATACTGCCTCACAGAATACTCTTTTATATTGAATATAATCACACAGGAAGTACTCTTTTATAAAAAATATACTCCCTCTCAAAGTACTCTTTTATAAAAAATATACTCCCTCTCAAAGTACTCTTTTATAAAAAATATACTCCCTCTCAAAGTACTCTTTTATATTGAATATAATGACACAGGAAGTACTGTTTTATAAAAAATATACTCCCTCTCAATGTACTCTTTTATACTGAATATAATCACACAGGAAGTATTCTTTTATAAAAAATATACTGCCTCTCAAAATACTCTTTTATATTGAATAAAATCACACAGGAAGTCCTCTTTTATACAAAATATACTGCCTCAAAAAATACTCTTTTATATTGAATATAATCACACAGGAAGTACTCTTTTATAAAAAATATACTCCCTCTCAAAGTACTCTTGTATAAAAAATATACTCCCTCTCAAAGTACTCTTTTATATTGAATATAATGACACAGGAAGTACTGTTTTATAAAAAATATACTCCCTCTCAATGTACTCTTTTATACTGAATATAATCACACAGGAAGTATTCTTTTATAAAAAATATACTGCCTCTCAAAGTACTCTTTTATATTGAATATATTCACACAGGAAATACTCTTTTATAAAAATTATACTCCCTCTCAAAGTACTCTTTTATATTGAATATAATCACACAGGAAGTACTCTTTAATAAAAAATATACTGCCTCTCAAAGTACTCTTTTATATTGAATATAATCACACAGGAAGTACTCTTTTACAAAAAATATACTCCCTCTCGAAGTACTCTTTTATAAAAAATATACTCCCTCTCAAAGTACTCTTTTATATTGAATATAATCACACAGGAAGTACTCTTTTATAAAAATTATACTCCCTCTCAAAGTACTCTTTTATATTGAATATAATCACACAGGATGTCCTCTTTTATAAAAAATATACTGCCTCACAAAATACTCTTTTATATTGAATATAATCACACAGGAAGTACTCTTTTACAAAAAATATACTCCCTCTCAAAGTACTCTTTTACAAAAAATATACTCCCTCTCAAAGTACTCTTTTATATTTTATATAATCACACAGGAAGTACTGTTTTATAAAAAATATACTCCCTCTCCAAGTACTCATTTATAATGAATATAATCACACGAGAAATACTCTTTTATAAAAAATATACTCCCTCTCAAAGTACTCTTTTATATTGAATATAATCACACAGGAAGTACTCTTTTACAAAAAATATACTCCCTCTCGAAGTACTCTTTTATAAAAAATATACTCCCTCTCAAAGTACTCTTTTATATTGAATATAATCACACAGGAAGTACTCTTTTATAAAAATTATACTCCCTCTCAAAGTACTCTTTTATATTGAATATAATCACACAGGAAGTCCTCTTTTATAAAAAATATACTGCCTCACAAAATACTCTTTTATATTGAATATAATCACACAGGAAGTACTCTTTTATAAAAAATATACTCCCTCTCAAAGTACTCTTTTATATTGAATATAATCACACAGGAAGTACTGTTTTATAAAAAATATACTCCCTCTCCAAGTACTCATTTATATTGAATATAATCACACAGGAAGTACTCTTTTACAAGAAATATACTCCCTCTCGAAGTACTCTTTTATAAAAAATATACTCCCTCTCAAAGTACTCTTTTATATTGAATATAATCACACAGGAAGTACTCTTTTATAAAAATTATACTCCCTCTCAAAGTACTCTTTTATATTGAATATAATCACACAGGAACTCCTCTTTTATAAAAAATATACTGCCTCAAAAATACTCTTTTATATTGAATATAATCACACAGGAAGTACTCTTTTATAAAAAATATACTCCCTCTCAAAGTACTCTTTTATAAAAAATATACTCCCTCTCAAAGTACTCTTTTATAAAAAATATACTCCCTCTCAAAGTACTCTTTTATATTGAATATAATGACACAGGAAGTACTGTTTTATAAAAAATATACTCCCTCTCAATGTACTCTTTTATACTGAATATAATCACACAGGAAGTATTCTTTTATAAAAAATATACTGCCTCTCAAAGTACTCTTTTATATTGAATATAATCACACAGGAAGTCCTTTTTTATAAAAAATATACTGCCTCACAAAATAATCTTTTATATTGAATACAATCACACAGGAAGTACTCTTTTATAAAAAATATACTCCCTCTCAAATTACTCTTTTATAAAAAATATACTCCCTCTCAATGTACTCTTTTATAAAAAATATACTCCCTCTCAAAGTACTCTTTTATATTGAATATAATGACACAGGAAGTACTGTTTTATAAAAAATATACTCCCTCTCAATGTACTCTTTTATACTGAATATAATCACACAGGAAGTATTCTTTTATAAAAAATATACTGCCTCTCAAAGTACTCTTTTATATTGAATATAATCACACAGGAAATACTCTTTTATAAAAATTATACTCCCTCTCAAAGTACTCTTTTATATTGAATATAATCACACAGGAAGTACTCTTTAATAAAAAATATACTGCCTCTCAAAGTACTCTTTTATATTGAATATAATCACACAGGAAGTACTCTTTTACAAAAAATATACTCCCTCTCGAAGTACTCTTTTATAAAAAATATACTCCCTCTCAAAGTACTCTTTTATATTGAATATAATCACACAGGAAGTACTCTTTTATAAAAATTATACTCCCTCTCAAAGTACTCTTTTATATTGAATATAATCACACAGGAAGTCCTCTTTTATAAAAAATATACTGCCTCACAAAATACTCTTTTATATTGAATATAATCACACAGGAAGTACTCTTTTATAAAAAATATACTCCCTCTCAAAGTACTCTTTTATAAAAAATATACTCCATCTCAAAGTACTCTTTTATAAAAAATATACTCCCTCTCAAAGTACTCTTTTATATTGAATATAATGACACAGGAAGTACTGTTTTATAAAAAATATACTCCCTCTCAATGTACTCTTTTATACTGAATATAATCACACAGGAAGTATTCTTTTATAAAAAATATACTGCCTCTCAAAGTACTCTTTTATATTGAATATAATCACACAGGAAATACTCTTTTATAAAAATTATACTCCCTCTCAAAGTACTCTTTTATATTGAATATAATCACACAGGAAGTACTCTTTTATAAAAAATATACTCCCTCTCAAATTACTCTTTTATAAAAAATAAACTCCCTCTCAATGTACTCTTGTATAAAAAATATACTCCCTCTCAAAGTACTCTTTTATATTGAATATAATGACACAGGAAGTACTGTTTTATAAAAAATATACTCCCTCTCAATGTACTCTTTTATACTGAATATAATCACACAGGAAGTATTCTTTTATAAAAAATATACTGCCTCTCAAAGTACTCTTTTATATTGAATATAATCACACAGGAAATACTCTTTTATAAAAATTATACTCCCTCTCAAAGTACTCTTTTATATTGAATATAATCACACAGGAAGTACTCTTTTACAAAAAATATAATCCCTCTCGAAGTACTCTTTTATAAAAAATATACTCCCTCTCAAAGTACTCTTTTATATTGAATGTAATCACACATGAAGTACTCTTTTATAAAAAATATACTGCCTCTCAAAATACTCTTTTATATTGAATATAATCACACAGGAAGTACTCTTCTACAAAAAATATACTCCCTCTCGAAGTACTCTTTTATAAAAAATATACTCCATCTCAAAGTACTCTTTTATATTGAATATAATCACACAGGAAGTATTGTTTTATAAAAAATATACTCCCTCTCCAAGTACTCTTTTATATTGAATATAATCACACAGGAAGTACTCTTTTATAAAAAATATACTGCCTCTGAAAGTACTCTTTTATATTGAATATAATCACACAGGAAGTACTCTTTTATAAAAAATACAATCCCTCTCAAAGTACTCTTTTATATTGAATATAATCACACAGGAAGTACTCTTTTATAAAAAATATACTGCCTCTAAAAGTACTCTTTATATTGAATATAATCACACAGGAAGTATTCTTTTATAAAAAATATACTCCCTCTGGAAGTCCTCTTTAATACGGAATATAATCACACTGTAAGTATTCTTTTATACTGAATATAATCACATAAGATGTACTCTATTATAAAAAATATTCTCCCTCTCAATGTACTCGTTTATATTGAATATAATCACACAGGAAGTACTGTTTCATAAAAAATATACTCCCTCTCAAAGTACTCTTTTATATTGAGTATAATCACACAGGAGGTACTCTTTTATAAAAAATGTACTGCCTCTCAAAATACTGTTTTATATTGAATATAATCACACTGGAAATACTCTTTTATTAAAAATATACTCCCTCTCGAAGTACTCTTTTATAAAAAATATTCTCCCTCTCAAAATACTCTTTTATATTGAATATAATCACACAGGATGTATTCTTTTATAAAAAATATACTCCCTCTCCAAGTACTCATTTATAATGAATATAATCACACGAGAAATACTCTTTTATAAAAAATATACTCCCTCTCAAAGTACTCTTTTATATTGAATATAATCACACAGGAAGTACTCTTTTACAAAAAATATACTCCCTCTTGAAGTACTCTTTTATAAAAAATATACTCCCTCTCAAAGTACTCTTTTATATTGAATATAATCACACAGGAAGTACTCTTTTATAAAAATTATACTCCCTCTCAAAGTACTCTTTTATATTGAATATAATCACACAGTAATCCTCTTTTATAAAAAATATACTGCCTCACAAAATACTCTTTTATATTGAATATAATCACACAGGAAGTACTCTTTTATAAAAAATATACTCCCTCTCAAAGTACTCTTTTATAAAAAATATACTCCCTCTCAAAATACTCTTTTATAAAAAATATACTCCCTCTCAAAGTACTCTTTTATATTGAATATAATGACACAGGAAGTACTGTTTTATAAAAAATATACTCCCTCTCAATGTACTCTTTTATACTGAATATAATCACACAGGAAGTATTCTTTTATAAAAAATATACTGCCTCTCAAAGTACTCTTTTTTATTGAATATAATCACACAGGAAATACTCTTTTATAAAAATTATACTCCCTCTCAAAGTACTCTTTTATATTGAATATAATCACACAGGAAGTACTCTTTAATAAAAAATATACTGCCTCTCAAAGTACTCTTTTATATTAAATATAATCACACAGGAAGTACTCTTTTATAAAAATTATACTCCCTCTCAAAGTACTCTTTTATATTGAATATAATCACACAGGATGTCCTCTTTTATAAAAAATATACTGCCTCACAAAATACTCTTTTATATTGAATATAATCACACAGGAAGTACTCTTTTACAAAAAATATACTCCCTCTCGAAGTACTCTTTTATAAAAAATATACTCCCTCTCAAAGTACTCTTTTATATTGAATATAATCACACAGGAAGTACTCTTTTATAAAAATTATACTCCCTCTCAAAGTACTCTTTTATATTGAATATAATCACACAGGGAGTCCTCTTTTATAAAAAATATACTGCCTCACAAAATACTCTTTGATATTGAATATAATCACACAGGAACTACTCTTTTACAAAAAATATACTCCCTCTCGAAGTACTCTTTTATAAAAAATATACTACCTCTCAAAGTACTCTTTTATATTGAATATAATCACACAGGAAGTACTGTTTTATAAAAAATATACTCCCTCTCCAAGTACTCATTTATAATGAATATAATCACACAGGAAGTACTCTTTAATAAAAAATATACTCCCTCTCAAAGTACTCTTTTATATTGAATATAATCACACAGGAAGTACTCTTTTACAAAAAATATACTCCCTCTCGAAGTACTCTTTTATAAAAAATATACTCCCTCTGAAAGTACTCTTTTATATTGAATATAATCACACAGGAAGTACTCTTTTATAAAAATTATACTCCCTCTCAAAGTACTCTTTTATATTGAATATAATCACACAGGAAATCCTCTTTTATAAAAAATATACTGCCTCACAGAATACTCTTTTATATTGAATATAATCACACAGGAAGTACTCTTTTATAAAAAATATACTCCCTCTCAAAGTACTCTTTTATAAAAAATATACTCCCTCTCAAAGTACTCTTTTATAAAAAATATACTCCCTCTCAAAGTACTCTTTTATATTGAATATAATGACACAGGAAGTACTGTTTTATAAAAAATATACTCCCTCTCAATGTACTCTTTTATACTGAATATAATCACACAGGAAGTATTCTTTTATAAAAAATATACTGCCTCTCAAAATACTCTTTTATATTGAATAAAATCACACAGGAAGTCCTCTTTTATACAAAATATACTGCCTCAAAAAATACTCTTTTATATTGAATATAATCACACAGGAAGTACTCTTTTATAAAAAATATACTCCCTCTCAAAGTACTCTTGTATAAAAAATATACTCCCTCTCAAAGTACTCTTTTATATTGAATATAATGACACAGGAAGTACTGTTTTATAAAAAATATACTCCCTCTCAATGTACTCTTTTATACTGAATATAATCACACAGGAAGTATTCTTTTATAAAAAATATACTGCCTCTCAAAGTACTCTTTTATATTGAATATATTCACACAGGAAATACTCTTTTATAAAAATTATACTCCCTCTCAAAGTACTCTTTTATATTGAATATAATCACACAGGAAGTACTCTTTAATAAAAAATATACTGCCTCTCAAAGTACTCTTTTATATTGAATATAATCACACAGGAAGTACTCTTTTACAAAAAATATACTCCCTCTCGAAGTACTCTTTTATAAAAAATATACTCCCTCTCAAAGTACTCTTTTATATTGAATATAATCACACAGGAAGTACTCTTTTATAAAAATTATACTCCCTCTCAAAGTACTCTTTTATATTGAATATAATCACACAGGATGTCCTCTTTTATAAAAAATATACTGCCTCACAAAATACTCTTTTATATTGAATATAATCACACAGGAAGTACTCTTTTACAAAAAATATACTCCCTCTCAAAGTACTCTTTTACAAAAAATATACTCCCTCTCAAAGTACTCTTTTATATTTTATATAATCACACAGGAAGTACTGTTTTATAAAAAATATACTCCCTCTCCAAGTACTCATTTATAATGAATATAATCACACGAGAAATACTCTTTTATAAAAAATATACTCCCTCTCAAAGTACTCTTTTATATTGAATATAATCACACAGGAAGTACTCTTTTACAAAAAATATACTCCCTCTTGAAGTACTCTTTTATAAAAAATATACTGCCTCACAAAATACTCTTTTATATTGAATATAATCACACAGGAAGTACTCTTTTATAAAAAATATACTGCCTCACAAAATACTCTTTTATATTGAATATAATCACACAGGAAGTACTCTTTTATAAAAAATATACTCCCTCTCAAAGTACTCTTTTATAAAAAATATACTCCATCTCAAAGTACTCTTTTATAAAAAATATACTCCCTCTCAAAGTACTCTTTTATATTGAATATAATGACACAGGAAGTACTGTTTTATAAAAAATATACTCCCTCTCAATGTACTCTTTTATACTGAATATAATCACACAGGAAGTATTCTTTTATAAAAAATATACTGCCTCTCAAAGTACTCTTTTATATTCAATATAATCACACAGGAAATACTCTTTTATAAAAATTATACTCCCTCTCAAAGTACTCTTTTATATTGAATATAATCACACAGGAAGTACTCTTTTATAAAAAATATACTCCCTCTCAAATTACTCTTTTATAAAAAATAAACTCCCTCTCAATGTACTCTTGTATAAAAAATATACTCCCTCTCAAAGTACTCTTTTATATTGAATATAATGACACAGGAAGTACTGTTTTATAAAAAATATACTCCCTCTCAATGTACTCTTTTATACTGAATATAATCACACAGGAAGTATTCTTTTATAAAAAATATACTGCCTCTCAAAGTACTCTTTTATATTGAATATAATCACACAGGAAATACTCTTTTATAAAAATTATACTCCCTCTCAAAGTACTCTTTTATATTGAATATAATCACACAGGAAGTACTCTTTTACAAAAAATATAATCCCTCTCGAAGTACTCTTTTATAAAAAATATACTCCCTCTCAAAGTACTCTTTTATATTGAATGTAATCACACATGAAGTACTCTTTTATAAAAAATATACTGCCTCTCAAAATACTCTTTTATATTGAATATAATCACACAGGAAGTACTCTTCTACAAAAAATATACTCCCTCTCGAAGTACTCTTTTATAAAAAATATACTCCATCTCAAAGTACTCTTTTATATTGAATATAATCACACAGGAAGTATTGTTTTATAAAAAATATACTCCCTCTCCAAGTACTCTTTTATATTGAATATAATCACACAGGAAGTACTCTTTTATAAAAAATATACTGCCTCTGAAAGTACTCTTTTATATTGAATATAATCACACAGGAAGTACTCTTTTATAAAAAATACAATCCCTCTCAAAGTACTCTTTTATATTGAATATAATCACACAGGAAGTACTCTTTTATAAAAAATATACTGCCTCTAAAAGTACTCTTTATATTGAATATAATCACACAGGAAGTATTCTTTTATAAAAAATATACTCCCTCTGGAAGTCCTCTTTAATACGGAATATAATCACACTGTAAGTATTCTTTTATACTGAATATAATCACATAAGATGTACTCTATTATAAAAAATATTCTCCCTCTCAATGTACTCGTTTATATTGAATATAATCACACAGGAAGTACTGTTTCATAAAAAATATACTCCCTCTCAAAGTACTCTTTTATATTGAGTATAATCACACAGGAGGTACTCTTTTATAAAAAATGTACTGCCTCTCAAAATACTGTTTTATATTGAATATAATCACACTGGAAATACTCTTTTATTAAAAATATACTCCCTCTCGAAGTACTCTTTTATAAAAAATATTCTCCCTCTCAAAATACTCTTTTATATTGAATATAATCACACAGGATGTATTCTTTTATAAAAAATATACTCCCTCTCCAAGTACTCATTTATAATGAATATAATCACACGAGAAATACTCTTTTATAAAAAATATACTCCCTCTCAAAGTACTCTTTTATATTGAATATAATCACACAGGAAGTACTCTTTTACAAAAAATATACTCCCTCTTGAAGTACTCTTTTATAAAAAATATACTCCCTCTCAAAGTACTCTTTTATATTGAATATAATCACACAGGAAGTACTCTTTTATAAAAATTATACTCCCTCTCAAAGTACTCTTTTATATTGAATATAATCACACAGTAATCCTCTTTTATAAAAAATATACTGCCTCACAAAATACTCTTTTATATTGAATATAATCACACAGGAAGTACTCTTTTATAAAAAATATACTCCCTCTCAAAGTACTCTTTTATAAAAAATATACTCCCTCTCAAAATACTCTTTTATAAAAAATATACTCCCTCTCAAAGTACTCTTTTATATTGAATATAATGACACAGGAAGTACTGTTTTATAAAAAATATACTCCCTCTCAATGTACTCTTTTATACTGAATATAATCACACAGGAAGTATTCTTTTATAAAAAATATACTGCCTCTCAAAGTACTCTTTTTTATTGAATATAATCACACAGGAAATACTCTTTTATAAAAATTATACTCCCTCTCAAAGTACTCTTTTATATTGAATATAATCACACAGGAAGTACTCTTTAATAAAAAATATACTGCCTCTCAAAGTACTCTTTTATATTAAATATAATCACACAGGAAGTACTCTTTTATAAAAATTATACTCCCTCTCAAAGTACTCTTTTATATTGAATATAATCACACAGGATGTCCTCTTTTATAAAAAATATACTGCCTCACAAAATACTCTTTTATATTGAATATAATCACACAGGAAGTACTCTTTTACAAAAAATATACTCCCTCTCGAAGTACTCTTTTATAAAAAATATACTCCCTCTCAAAGTACTCTTTTATATTGAATATAATCACACAGGAAGTACTCTTTTATAAAAATTATACTCCCTCTCAAAGTACTCTTTTATATTGAATATAATCACACAGGGAGTCCTCTTTTATAAAAAATATACTGCCTCACAAAATACTCTTTGATATTGAATATAATCACACAGGAACTACTCTTTTACAAAAAATATACTCCCTCTCGAAGTACTCTTTTATAAAAAATATACTACCTCTCAAAGTACTCTTTTATATTGAATATAATCACACAGGAAGTACTGTTTTATAAAAAATATACTCCCTCTCCAAGTACTCATTTATAATGAATATAATCACACAGGAAGTACTCTTTAATAAAAAATATACTCCCTCTCAAAGTACTCTTTTATATTGAATATAATCACACAGGAAGTACTCTTTTACAAAAAATATACTCCCTCTCGAAGTACTCTTTTATAAAAAATATACTCCCTCTGAAAGTACTCTTTTATATTGAATATAATCACACAGGAAGTACTCTTTTATAAAAATTATACTCCCTCTCAAAGTACTCTTTTATATTGAATATAATCACACAGGAAATCCTCTTTTATAAAAAATATACTGCCTCACAGAATACTCTTTTATATTGAATATAATCACACAGGAAGTACTCTTTTATAAAAAATATACTCCCTCTCAAAGTACTCTTTTATAAAAAATATACTCCCTCTCAAAGTACTCTTTTATAAAAAATATACTCCCTCTCAAAGTACTCTTTTATATTGAATATAATGACACAGGAAGTACTGTTTTATAAAAAATATACTCCCTCTCAATGTACTCTTTTATACTGAATATAATCACACAGGAAGTATTCTTTTATAAAAAATATACTGCCTCTCAAAATACTCTTTTATATTGAATAAAATCACACAGGAAGTCCTCTTTTATACAAAATATACTGCCTCAAAAAATACTCTTTTATATTGAATATAATCACACAGGAAGTACTCTTTTATAAAAAATATACTCCCTCTCAAAGTACTCTTGTATAAAAAATATACTCCCTCTCAAAGTACTCTTTTATATTGAATATAATGACACAGGAAGTACTGTTTTATAAAAAATATACTCCCTCTCAATGTACTCTTTTATACTGAATATAATCACACAGGAAGTATTCTTTTATAAAAAATATACTGCCTCTCAAAGTACTCTTTTATATTGAATATATTCACACAGGAAATACTCTTTTATAAAAATTATACTCCCTCTCAAAGTACTCTTTTATATTGAATATAATCACACAGGAAGTACTCTTTAATAAAAAATATACTGCCTCTCAAAGTACTCTTTTATATTGAATATAATCACACAGGAAGTACTCTTTTACAAAAAATATACTCCCTCTCGAAGTACTCTTTTATAAAAAATATACTCCCTCTCAAAGTACTCTTTTATATTGAATATAATCACACAGGAAGTACTCTTTTATAAAAATTATACTCCCTCTCAAAGTACTCTTTTATATTGAATATAATCACACAGGATGTCCTCTTTTATAAAAAATATACTGCCTCACAAAATACTCTTTTATATTGAATATAATCACACAGGAAGTACTCTTTTACAAAAAATATACTCCCTCTCAAAGTACTCTTTTACAAAAAATATACTCCCTCTCAAAGTACTCTTTTATATTTTATATAATCACACAGGAAGTACTGTTTTATAAAAAATATACTCCCTCTCCAAGTACTCATTTATAATGAATATAATCACACGAGAAATACTCTTTTATAAAAAATATACTCCCTCTCAAAGTACTCTTTTATATTGAATATAATCACACAGGAAGTACTCTTTTACAAAAAATATACTCCCTCTCGAAGTACTCTTTTATAAAAAATATACTCCCTCTCAAAGTACTCTTTTATATTGAATATAATCACACAGGAAGTACTCTTTTATAAAAATTATACTCCCTCTCAAAGTACTCTTTTATATTGAATATAATCACACAGGAAGTCCTCTTTTATAAAAAATATACTGCCTCACAAAATACTCTTTTATATTGAATATAATCACACAGGAAGTACTCTTTTATAAAAAATATACTCCCTCTCAAAGTACTCTTTTATAAAAAATATACTCCCTCTCAAAGTACTCTTTTATAAAAAATATACTCCCTCTCAAAGTACTCTTTTATATTGAATATAATGACACAGGAAGTACTGTTTTATAAAAAATATACTCCCTCTCAATGTACTCTTTTATACTGAATACAATCACACAGGAAGTATTCTTTTATAAAAAATATACTGCCTCTCAAAGTACTCTTTTATATTGAATATAATCACACAGGAAATACTCTTTTATAAAAATTATACTCCCTCTCAAAGTACTCTTTTATATTGAATATAATCACACAGGAAGTACTCTTTAATAAAAAATATACTCCCTCTCAAAGTACTCTTTTATATTGAATATAATCACACAGGAAGTACTCTTTTATAAAAATTATACTCCCTCTCAAAGTACTCTTTTATATTGTATATAATCACACAGGATGTCCTCTTTTATAAAAAATATACTGCCTCACAAAATACTCTTTTATATTGAATATAATCACACAGGAAGTACTCTTTTACAAAAAATATACTCCCTCTCGAAGTACTCTTTTATAAAAAATATACTCCCTCTCAAAGTACTCTTTTATATTGAATATAATCACACAGGAAGTACTCTTTTATAAAAATTATACTCCCTCTCAAAGTACTCTTTTATATTGAATATAATCACACAGGAAGTCCTCTTTTATAAAAAATATACTGCCTCACAAAATACTCTTTGATATTGAATATAATCACACAGGAACTACTCTTTTACAAAAAATATACTCCCTCTCGAAGTACTCTTTTATAAAAAATATACTACCTCTCAAAGTACTCTTTTATATTGAATATAATCACACAGGAAGTACTGTTTTATAAAAAATATACTCCCTCTCCAAGTACTCATTATAATGAATATAATCACACAGGAAGTAGTCTTTAATAAAAAATATACTGCCTCTCAAAGTACTCTTTTATATTGAATATAATCACACAGGAAGTACTCTTTTACAAAAAATATACTCCCTCTCGAAGTACTCTTTTATAAAAAATATACTCCCTCTCAAAGTACTCTTTTATATTGAATATAATCACACAGGAAGTACTCTTTTATAAAAATTATACTCCCTCTCAAAGTACTCTTTTATATTGAATATAATCACACAGGAAGTCCTCTTTTATAAAAAATATACGGCCTCACAGAATACTCTTTTATATTGAATATAATCACACAGGAAGTACTCTTTTATAAAAAATATACTCCCTCTCAAAGTACTCTTTTATAAAAAATATACTCCCTCTCAAAGTACTCTTTTATATTGAATATAATGACACAGGAAGTACTGTTTTATAAAAAATATACTCCCTCTCAATGTACTCTTTTATACTGAATATAATCACACAGGAAGTATTCTTTTATAAAAAATATACTGCCTCTCAAAATACTCTTTTATATTGAATAAAATCACACAGGAAGTCCTCTTTTATACAAAATATACTGCCTCACAAAATACTCTTTTATATTGAATATAATCACACAGGAAGTACTCTTTTATAAAAAATATACTCCCTCTCAAAGTACTCTTGTATAAAAAATATACTCCCTCTCAAAGTACTCTTTTATATTGAATATAATGACACAGGAAGTACTATTTTATAAAAAATATACTCCCTCTCAATGTACTCTTTTATACTGAATATAATCACACAGGAAGTATTCTTTTATAAAAAATATACTGCCTCTCAAAGTACTCTTTTATATTGAATATAATCACACAGGAAATACTCTTTTATAAAAATTATACTCCCTCTCAAAGTACTCTTTTATATTGAATATAATCACACAGGAAGTACTCTTTAATAAAAAATATACTGCCTCTCAAAGTACTCTTTTATATTGAATATAATCACACAGGAAGTACTCTTTTACAAAAAATATACTCCCTCTCGAAGTACTCTTTTATAAAACATATACTCCCTCTCAAAGTACTCTTTTATATTGAATATAATCACACAGGAAGTACTCTTTTATAAAAATTATCCTCCCTCTCAAAGTACTATTTTATATTGAATATAATCACACAGGATGTCCTCTTTTATAAAAAATATACTGCCTCACAAAATACTCTTTTATATTGAATATAATCACACAGGAAGTACTCTTTTACAAAAAATATACTCCCTCTCAAAGTACTCTTTTATAAAAAATATACTCCCTCTCAAAGTACTCTTTTATATTGAATATAATCACACAGGAAGTACTGTTTTATAAAAAATATACTCCCTCTCCAAGTACTCATTTATAATGAATATAATCACACGAGAAATACTCTTTTATAAAAAATATACTCCCTCTCAAAGTACTCTTTTATATTGAATATAATCACACAGGAAGTACTCTTTTACAAAAAATATACTCCCTCTCGAAGTACTCTTTTATAAAAAATATACTCCCTCTCAAAGTACTCTTTTATATTGAATATAATCACACAGGAAGTACTCTTTTATAAAAATTATACTCCCTCTCAAAGTACTATTTTATATTGAATATAATCACACAGGATGTCCTCTTTTATAAAAAATATACTGCCTCACAAAATACTCTTTTATATTGAATATAATCACACAGGAAGTACTCTTTTACAAAAAATATACTCCCTCTCAAAGTACTCTTTTACAAAAAATATACTCCCTCTCAAAGTACTCTTTTATATTTTATATAATCACACAGGAAGTACTGTTTTATAAAAAATATACTCCCTCTCCAAGTACTCATTTATAATGAATATAATCACACGAGAAATACTCTTTTATAAAAAATATACTCCCTCTCAAAGTACTCTTTTATATTGAATATAATCACACAGGAAGTACTCTTTTACAAAAAATATACTCCCTCTCGAAGTACTCTTTTATAAAAAATATACTCCCTCTCAAAGTACTCTTTTATATTGAATATAATCACACAGGAAGTACTGTTTTATAAAAAATATACTCCCTCTCAATGTACTCTTTTATACTGAATATAATCACACAGGAAGTATTCTTTTATAAAAAATATACTGCCTCTCAAAATACTCTTTTATATTGAATAAAATCACACAGGAAGTCCTCTTTTATACAAAATATACTGCCTCAAAAAATACTCTTTTATATTGAATATAATCACACAGGAAGTACTCTTTTATAAAAAATATACTCCCTCTCAAAGTACTCTTGTATAAAAAATATACTCCCTCTCAAAGTACTCTTTTATATTGAATATAATGACACAGGAAGTACTGTTTTATAAAAAATATACTCCCTCTCAATGTACTCTTTTATACTGAATATAATCACACAGGAAGTATTCTTTTATAAAAAATATACTGCCTCTCAAAGTACTCTTTTATATTGAATATATTCACACAGGAAATACTCTTTTATAAAAATTATACTCCCTCTCAAAGTACTCTTTTATATTGAATATAATCACACAGGAAGTACTCTTTAATAAAAAATATACTGCCTCTCAAAGTACTCTTTTATATTGAATATAATCACACAGGAAGTACTCTTTTACAAAAAATATACTCCCTCTCGAAGTACTCTTTTATAAAAAATATACTCCCTCTCAAAGTACTCTTTTATATTGAATATAATCACACAGGAAGTACTCTTTTATAAAAATTATACTCCCTCTCAAAGTACTCTTTTATATTGAATATAATCACACAGGATGTCCTCTTTTATAAAAAATATACTGCCTCACAAAATACTCTTTTATATTGAATATAATCACACAGGAAGTACTCTTTTACAAAAAATATACTCCCTCTCAAAGTACTCTTTTACAAAAAATATACTCCCTCTCAAAGTACTCTTTTATATTTTATATAATCACACAGGAAGTACTGTTTTATAAAAAATATACTCCCTCTCCAAGTACTCATTTATAATGAATATAATCACACGAGAAATACTCTTTTATAAAAAATATACTCCCTCTCAAAGTACTCTTTTATATTGAATATAATCACACAGGAAGTACTCTTTTACAAAAAATATACTCCCTCTCGAAGTACTCTTTTATAAAAAATATACTCCCTCTCAAAGTACTCTTTTATATTGAATATAATCACACAGGAAGTACTCTTTTATAAAAATTATACTCCCTCTCAAAGTACTCTTTTATATTGAATATAATCACACAGGAAGTCCTCTTTTATAAAAAATATACTGCCTCACAAAATACTCTTTTATATTGAATATAATCACACAGGAAGTACTCTTTTATAAAAAATATACTCCCTCTCAAAGTACTCTTTTATAAAAAATATACTCCCTCTCAAAGTACTCTTTTATAAAAAATATACTCCCTCTCAAAGTACTCTTTTATATTGAATATAATGACACAGGAAGTACTGTTTTATAAAAAATATACTCCCTCTCAATGTACTCTTTTATACTGAATACAATCACACAGGAAGTATTCTTTTATAAAAAATATACTGCCTCTCAAAGTACTCTTTTATATTGAATATAATCACACAGGAAATACTCTTTTATAAAAATTATACTCCCTCTCAAAGTACTCTTTTATATTGAATATAATCACACAGGAAGTACTCTTTAATAAAAAATATACTCCCTCTCAAAGTACTCTTTTATATTGAATATAATCACACAGGAAGTACTCTTTTATAAAAATTATACTCCCTCTCAAAGTACTCTTTTATATTGTATATAATCACACAGGATGTCCTCTTTTATAAAAAATATACTGCCTCACAAAATACTCTTTCATATTGAATATAATCACACAGGAAGTACTCTTTTACAAAAAATATACTCCCTCTCGAAGTACTCTTTTATAAAAAATATACTCCCTCTCAAAGTACTCTTTTATATTGAATATAATCACACAGGAAGTACTCTTTTATAAAAATTATACTCCCTCTCAAAGTACTCTTTTATATTGAATATAATCACACAGGAAGTCCTCTTTTATAAAAAATATACTGCCTCGCAAAATACTCTTTGATATTGAATATAATCACACAGGAACTACTCTTTTACAAAAAATATACTCCCTCTCGAAGTACTCTTTTATAAAAAATATACAACCTCTCAAAGTACTCTTTTATATTGAATATAATCACACAGGAAGTACTGTTTTATAAAAAATATACTCCCTCTCCAAGTACTCATTATAATGAATATAATCACACAGGAAGTAGTCTTTAATAAAAAATATACTGCCTCTCAAAGTACTCTTTTATATTGAATATAATCACACAGGAAGTACTCTTTTACAAAAAATATACTCCCTCTCGAAGTACTCTTTTATAAAAAATATACTCCCTCTCAAAGTACTCTTTTATATTGAATATAATCACACAGGAAGTACTCTTTTATAAAAATTATACTCCCTCTCAAAGTACTCTTTTATATTGAATATAATCACACACGAAGTCCTCTTTTATAAAAAATATACGGCCTCACAGAATACTCTTTTATATTGAATATAATCACACAGGAAGTACTCTTTTATAAAAAATATACTCCCTCTCAAAGTACTCTTTTATAAAAAATATACTCCCTCTCAAAGTACTCTTTTATATTGAATATAATGACACAGGAAGTACTGTTTTATAAAAAATATACTCCCTCTCAATGTACTCTTTTATACTGAATATAATCACACAGGAAGTATTCTTTTATAAAAAATATACTGCCTCTCAAAATACTCTTTTATATTGAATAAAATCACACAGGAAGTCCTCTTTTATACAAAATATACTGCCTCACAAAATACTCTTTTATATTGAATATAATCACACAGGAAGTACTCTTTTATAAAAAATATACTCCCTCTCAAAGTACTCTTGTATAAAAAATATACTCCCTCTCAAAGTACTCTTTTATATTGAATATAATGACACAGGAAGTACTATTTTATAAAAAATATACTCCCTCTCAATGTACTCTTTTATACTGAATATAATCACACAGGAAGTATTCTTTTATAAAAAATATACTGCCTCTCAAAGTACTCTTTTATATTGAATATAATGACACAGGAAGTAATGTTTTATAAAAAATATACTCCCTCTCAATGTACTCTTTTATACTGAATATAATCACACAGGAAGTGTTCTTTTATGAAAAATATACTGCCTCTCAAAGTACTCTTTTATATTGAATATAATCACACAGGAAATACTCTTTTATAAAAATTATACTCCCTGTCAAAGTACTCTTTTATATTGAATATAATCACACAGGAAGTCCTCTTTAATAAAAAATATACTGCCTCTCAAAGTACTCTTTTATATTGAATATAATCACACAGGAAGTACTCTTTTACAAAAAATATACTCCCTCTCGAAGTACTCTTTTATAAAAAATATACTCCCTCTCAAAGTACTCTTTTATATTGAATATAATCACACAGGAAGTACTCTTTTATAAAAATTATACTCCCTCTCAAAGTACTCTTTTATATTGAATATAATCACACAGGAAGTCCTCTTTTATAAAAAATATACTGCCTCACAAAATACTCTTTTATATTGAATATAATCACACAGGAAGTACTCTTTTATAAAAAATATACTCCCTCTCAAAGTACTCTTTTATATTGAATATAATCACACAGGAAGTACTGTTTTATAAAAAATATACTCCCTCTCCAAGTACTCATTTATATTGAATATAATCACACAGGAAGTACTCTTTTACAAGAAATATACTCCCTCTCGAAGTACTCTTTTATAAAAAATATACTCCCTCTCAAAGTACTCTTTTATATTGAATATAATCACACAGGAAGTACTCTTTTATAAAAATTATACTCCCTCTCAAAGTACTCTTTTATATTGAATATAATCACACAGGAACTCCTCTTTTATAAAAAATATACTGCCTCAAAAATACTCTTTTATATTGAATATAATCACACAGGAAGTACTCTTTTATAAAAAATATACTCCCTCTCAAAGTACTCTTTTATAAAAAATATACTCCCTCTCAAAGTACTCTTTTATAAAAAATATACTCCCTCTCAAAGTACTCTTTTATATTGAATATAATGACACAGGAAGTACTGTTTTATAAAAAATATACTCCCTCTCAATGTACTCTTTTATACTGAATATAATCACACAGGAAGTATTCTTTTATAAAAAATATACTGCCTCTCAAAGTACTCTTTTATATTGAATATAATCACACAGGAAGTCCTTTTTTATAAAAAATATACTGCCTCACAAAATAATCTTTTATATTGAATACAATCACACAGGAAGTACTCTTTTATAAAAAATATACTCCCTCTCAAATTACTCTTTTATAAAAAATATACTCCCTCTCAATGTACTCTTTTATAAAAAATATACTCCCTCTCAAAGTACTCTTTTATATTGAATATAATGACACAGGAAGTACTGTTTTATAAAAAATATACTCCCTCTCAATGTACTCTTTTATACTGAATATAATCACACAGGAAGTATTCTTTTATAAAAAATATACTGCCTCTCAAAGTACTCTTTTATATTGAATATAATCACACAGGAAATACTCTTTTATAAAAATTATACTCCCTCTCAAAGTACTCTTTTATATTGAATATAATCACACAGGAAGTACTCTTTAATAAAAAATATACTGCCTCTCAAAGTACTCTTTTATATTGAATATAATCACACAGGAAGTACTCTTTTACAAAAAATATACTCCCTCTCGAAGTACTCTTTTATAAAAAATATACTCCCTCTCAAAGTACTCTTTTATATTGAATATAATCACACAGGAAGTACTCTTTTATAAAAATTATACTCCCTCTCAAAGTACTCTTTTATATTGAATATAATCACACAGGAAGTCCTCTTTTATAAAAAATATACTGCCTCACAAAATACTCTTTTATATTGAATATAATCACACAGGAAGTACTCTTTTATAAAAAATATACTCCCTCTCAAAGTACTCTTTTATAAAAAATATACTCCATCTCAAAGTACTCTTTTATAAAAAATATACTCCCTCTCAAAGTACTCTTTTATATTGAATATAATGACACAGGAAGTACTGTTTTATAAAAAATATACTCCCTCTCAATGTACTCTTTTATACTGAATATAATCACACAGGAAGTATTCTTTTATAAAAAATATACTGCCTCTCAAAGTACGCTTTTATATTGAATATAATCACACAGGAAATACTCTTTTATAAAAATTATACTCCCTCTCAAAGTACTCTTTTATATTGAATATAATCACACAGGAAGTACTCTTTTATAAAAAATATACTCCCTCTCAAATTACTCTTTTATAAAAAATAAACTCCCTCTCAATGTACTCTTGTATAAAAAATATACTCCCTCTCAAAGTACTCTTTTATATTGAATATAATGACACAGGAAGTACTGTTTTATAAAAAATATACTCCCTCTCAATGTACTCTTTTATACTGAATATAATCACACAGGAAGTATTCTTTTATAAAAAATATACTGCCTCTCAAAGTACTCTTTTATATTGAATATAATCACACAGGAAATACTCTTTTATAAAAATTATACTCCCTCTCAAAGTACTCTTTTATATTGAATATAATCACACAGGAAGTACTCTTTTACAAAAAATATAATCCCTCTCGAAGTACTCTTTTATAAAAAATATACTCCCTCTCAAAGTACTCTTTTATATTGAATGTAATCACACATGAAGTACTCTTTTATAAAAAATATACTGCCTCTCAAAATACTCTTTTATATTGAATATAATCACACAGGAAGTACTCTTCTACAAAAAATATACTCCCTCTCGAAGTACTCTTTTATAAAAAATATACTCCATCTCAAAGTACTCTTTTATATTGAATATAATCACACAGGAAGTATTGTTTTATAAAAAATATACTCCCTCTCCAAGTACTCTTTTATATTGAATATAATCACACAGGAAGTACTCTTTTATAAAAAATATACTGCCTCTGAAAGTACTCTTTTATATTGAATATAATCACACAGGAAGTACTCTTTTATAAAAAATACAATCCCTCTCAAAGTACTCTTTTATATTGAATATAATCACACAGGAAGTACTCTTTTATAAAAAATATACTGCCTCTAAAAGTACTCTTTATATTGAATATAATCACACAGGAAGTATTCTTTTATACTGAATATAATCACATAAGATGTACTCTATTATAAAAAATATTCTCCCTCTCAATGTACTCGTTTATATTGAATATAATCACACAGGAAGTACTGTTTCATAAAAAATATACTCCCTCTCAAAGTACTCTTTTATATTGAGTATAATCACACAGGAGGTACTCTTTTATAAAAAATGTACTGCCTCTCAAAATACTGTTTTATATTGAATATAATCACACTGGAAATACTCTTTTATTAAAAATATACTCCCTCTCGAAGTACTCTTTTATAAAAAATATTCTCCCTCTCAAAATACTCTTTTATATTGAATATAATCACACAGGATGTATTCTTTTATAAAAAATATACTCCCTCTCCAAGTACTCATTTATAATGAATATAATCACACGAGAAATACTCTTTTATAAAAAATATACTCCCTCTCAAAGTACTCTTTTATATTGAATATAATCACACAGGAAGTACTCTTTTACAAAAAATATACTCCCTCTTGAAGTACTCTTTTATAAAAAATATACTCCCTCTCAAAGTACTCTTTTATATTGAATATAATCACACAGGAAGTACTCTTTTATAAAAATTATACTCCCTCTCAAAGTACTCTTTTATATTGAATATAATCACACAGTAATCCTCTTTTATAAAAAATATACTGCCTCACAAAATACTCTTTTATATTGAATATAATCACACAGGAAGTACTCTTTTATAAAAAATATACTCCCTCTCAAAGTACTCTTTTATAAAAAATATACTCCCTCTCAAAATACTCTTTTATAAAAAATATACTCCCTCTCAAAGTACTCTTTTATATTGAATATAATGACACAGGAAGTACTGTTTTATAAAAAATATACTCCCTCTCAATGTACTCTTTTATACTGAATATAATCACACAGGAAGTATTCTTTTATAAAAAATATACTGCCTCTCAAAGTACTCTTTTTTATTGAATATAATCACACAGGAAATACTCTTTTATAAAAATTATACTCCCTCTCAAAGTACTCTTTTATATTGAATATAATCACACAGGAAGTACTCTTTAATAAAAAATATACTGCCTCTCAAAGTACTCTTTTATATTAAATATAATCACACAGGAAGTACTCTTTTATAAAAATTATACTCCCTCTCAAAGTACTCTTTTATATTGAATATAATCACACAGGATGTCCTCTTTTATAAAAAATATACTGCCTCACAAAATACTCTTTTATATTGAATATAATCACACAGGAAGTACTCTTTTACAAAAAATATACTCCCTCTCGAAGTACTCTTTTATAAAAAATATACTCCCTCTCAAAGTACTCTTTTATATTGAATATAATCACACAGGAAGTACTCTTTTATAAAAATTATACTCCCTCTCAAAGTACTCTTTTATATTGAATATAATCACACAGGGAGTCCTCTTTTATAAAAAATATACTGCCTCACAAAATACTCTTTGATATTGAATATAATCACACAGGAACTACTCTTTTACAAAAAATATACTCCCTCTCGAAGTACTCTTTTATAAAAAATATACTACCTCTCAAAGTACTCTTTTATATTGAATATAATCACACAGGAAGTACTGTTTTATAAAAAATATACTCCCTCTCCAAGTACTCATTTATAATGAATATAATCACACAGGAAGTACTCTTTAATAAAAAATATACTCCCTCTCAAAGTACTCTTTTATATTGAATATAATCACACAGGAAGTACTCTTTTACAAAAAATATACTCCCTCTCGAAGTACTCTTTTATAAAAAATATACTCCCTCTGAAAGTACTCTTTTATATTGAATATAATCACACAGGAAGTACTCTTTTATAAAAATTATACTCCCTCTCAAAGTACTCTTTTATATTGAATATAATCACACAGGAAATCCTCTTTTATAAAAAATATACTGCCTCACAGAATACTCTTTTATATTGAATATAATCACACAGGAAGTACTCTTTTATAAAAAATATACTCCCTCTCAAAGTACTCTTTTATAAAAAATATACTCCCTCTCAAAGTACTCTTTTATAAAAAATATACTCCCTCTCAAAGTACTCTTTTATATTGAATATAATGACACAGGAAGTACTGTTTTATAAAAAATATACTCCCTCTCAATGTACTCTTTTATACTGAATATAATCACACAGGAAGTATTCTTTTATAAAAAATATACTGCCTCTCAAAATACTCTTTTATATTGAATAAAATCACACAGGAAGTCCTCTTTTATACAAAATATACTGCCTCAAAAAATACTCTTTTATATTGAATATAATCACACAGGAAGTACTCTTTTATAAAAAATATACTCCCTCTCAAAGTACTCTTGTATAAAAAATATACTCCCTCTCAAAGTACTCTTTTATATTGAATATAATGACACAGGAAGTACTGTTTTATAAAAAATATACTCCCTCTCAATGTACTCTTTTATACTGAATATAATCACACAGGAAGTATTCTTTTATAAAAAATATACTGCCTCTCAAAGTACTCTTTTATATTGAATATATTCACACAGGAAATACTCTTTTATAAAAATTATACTCCCTCTCAAAGTACTCTTTTATATTGAATATAATCACACAGGAAGTACTCTTTAATAAAAAATATACTGCCTCTCAAAGTACTCTTTTATATTGAATATAATCACACAGGAAGTACTCTTTTACAAAAAATATACTCCCTCTCGAAGTACTCTTTTATAAAAAATATACTCCCTCTCAAAGTACTCTTTTATATTGAATATAATCACACAGGAAGTACTCTTTTATAAAAATTATACTCCCTCTCAAAGTACTCTTTTATATTGAATATAATCACACAGGATGTCCTCTTTTATAAAAAATATACTGCCTCACAAAATACTCTTTTATATTGAATATAATCACACAGGAAGTACTCTTTTACAAAAAATATACTCCCTCTCAAAGTACTCTTTTACAAAAAATATACTCCCTCTCAAAGTACTCTTTTATATTTTATATAATCACACAGGAAGTACTGTTTTATAAAAAATATACTCCCTCTCCAAGTACTCATTTATAATGAATATAATCACACGAGAAATACTCTTTTATAAAAAATATACTCCCTCTCAAAGTACTCTTTTATATTGAATATAATCACACAGGAAGTACTCTTTTACAAAAAATATACTCCCTCTCGAAGTACTCTTTTATAAAAAATATACTCCCTCTCAAAGTACTCTTTTATATTGAATATAATCACACAGGAAGTACTCTTTTATAAAAATTATACTCCCTCTCAAAGTACTCTTTTATATTGAATATAATCACACAGGAAGTCCTCTTTTATAAAAAATATACTGCCTCACAAAATACTCTTTTATATTGAATATAATCACACAGGAAGTACTCTTTTATAAAAAATATACTCCCTCTCAAAGTACTCTTTTATAAAAAATATACTCCCTCTCAAAGTACTCTTTTATAAAAAATATACTCCCTCTCAAAGTACTCTTTTATATTGAATATAATGACACAGGAAGTACTGTTTTATAAAAAATATACTCCCTCTCAATGTACTCTTTTATACTGAATACAATCACACAGGAAGTATTCTTTTATAAAAAATATACTGCCTCTCAAAGTACTCTTTTATATTGAATATAATCACACAGGAAATACTCTTTTATAAAAATTATACTCCCTCTCAAAGTACTCTTTTATATTGAATATAATCACACAGGAAGTACTCTTTAATAAAAAATATACTCCCTCTCAAAGTACTCTTTTATATTGAATATAATCACACAGGAAGTACTCTTTTATAAAAATTATACTCCCTCTCAAAGTACTCTTTTATATTGTATATAATCACACAGGATGTCCTCTTTTATAAAAAATATACTGCCTCACAAAATACTCTTTTATATTGAATATAATCACACAGGAAGTACTCTTTTACAAAAAATATACTCCCTCTCGAAGTACTCTTTTATAAAAAATATACTCCCTCTCAAAGTACTCTTTTATATTGAATATAATCACACAGGAAGTACTCTTTTATAAAAATTATACTCCCTCTCAAAGTACTCTTTTATATTGAATATAATCACACAGGAAGTCCTCTTTTATAAAAAATATACTGCCTCACAAAATACTCTTTGATATTGAATATAATCACACAGGAACTACTCTTTTACAAAAAATATACTCCCTCTCGAAGTACTCTTTTATAAAAAATATACTACCTCTCAAAGTACTCTTTTATATTGAATATAATCACACAGGAAGTACTGTTTTATAAAAAATATACTCCCTCTCCAAGTACTCATTATAATGAATATAATCACACAGGAAGTAGTCTTTAATAAAAAATATACTGCCTCTCAAAGTACTCTTTTATATTGAATATAATCACACAGGAAGTACTCTTTTACAAAAAATATACTCCCTCTCGAAGTACTCTTTTATAAAAAATATACTCCCTCTCAAAGTACTCTTTTATATTGAATATAATCACACAGGAAGTACTCTTTTATAAAAATTATACTCCCTCTCAAAGTACTCTTTTATATTGAATATAATCACACAGGAAGTCCTCTTTTATAAAAAATATACGGCCTCACAGAATACTCTTTTATATTGAATATAATCACACAGGAAGTACTCTTTTATAAAAAATATACTCCCTCTCAAAGTACTCTTTTATAAAAAATATACTCCCTCTCAAAGTACTCTTTTATATTGAATATAATGACACAGGAAGTACTGTTTTATAAAAAATATACTCCCTCTCAATGTACTCTTTTATACTGAATATAATCACACAGGAAGTATTCTTTTATAAAAAATATACTGCCTCTCAAAATACTCTTTTATATTGAATAAAATCACACAGGAAGTCCTCTTTTATACAAAATATACTGCCTCACAAAATACTCTTTTATATTGAATATAATCACACAGGAAGTACTCTTTTATAAAAAATATACTCCCTCTCAAAGTACTCTTGTATAAAAAATATACTCCCTCTCAAAGTACTCTTTTATATTGAATATAATGACACAGGAAGTACTATTTTATAAAAAATATACTCCCTCTCAATGTACTCTTTTATACTGAATATAATCACACAGGAAGTATTCTTTTATAAAAAATATACTGCCTCTCAAAGTACTCTTTTATATTGAATATAATCACACAGGAAATACTCTTTTATAAAAATTATACTCCCTCTCAAAGTACTCTTTTATATTGAATATAATCACACAGGAAGTACTCTTTAATAAAAAATATACTGCCTCTCAAAGTACTCTTTTATATTGAATATAATCACACAGGAAGTACTCTTTTACAAAAAATATACTCCCTCTCGAAGTACTCTTTTATAAAACATATACTCCCTCTCAAAGTACTCTTTTATATTGAATATAATCACACAGGAAGTACTCTTTTATAAAAATTATCCTCCCTCTCAAAGTACTATTTTATATTGAATATAATCACACAGGATGTCCTCTTTTATAAAAAATATACTGCCTCACAAAATACTCTTTTATATTGAATATAATCACACAGGAAGTACTCTTTTACAAAAAATATACTCCCTCTCAAAGTACTCTTTTATAAAAAATATACTCCCTCTCAAAGTACTCTTTTATATTGAATATAATCACACAGGAAGTACTGTTTTATAAAAAATATACTCCCTCTCCAAGTACTCATTTATAATGAATATAATCACACGAGAAATACTCTTTTATAAAAAATATACTCCCTCTCAAAGTACTCTTTTATATTGAATATAATCACACAGGAAGTACTCTTTTACAAAAAATATACTCCCTCTCGAAGTACTCTTTTATAAAAAATATACTCCCTCTCAAAGTACTCTTTTATATTGAATATAATCACACAGGAAGTACTCTTTTATAAAAATTATACTCCCTCTCAAAGTACTATTTTATATTGAATATAATCACACAGGATGTCCTCTTTTATAAAAAATATACTGCCTCACAAAATACTCTTTTATATTGAATATAATCACACAGGAAGTACTCTTTTACAAAAAATATACTCCCTCTCAAAGTACTCTTTTACAAAAAATATACTCCCTCTCAAAGTACTCTTTTATATTTTATATAATCACACAGGAAGTACTGTTTTATAAAAAATATACTCCCTCTCCAAGTACTCATTTATAATGAATATAATCACACGAGAAATACTCTTTTATAAAAAATATACTCCCTCTCAAAGTACTCTTTTATATTGAATATAATCACACAGGAAGTACTCTTTTACAAAAAATATACTCCCTCTCGAAGTACTCTTTTATAAAAAATATACTCCCTCTCAAAGTACTCTTTTATATTGAATATAATCACACAGGAAGTACTGTTTTATAAAAAATATACTCCCTCTCAATGTACTCTTTTATACTGAATATAATCACACAGGAAGTATTCTTTTATAAAAAATATACTGCCTCTCAAAATACTCTTTTATATTGAATAAAATCACACAGGAAGTCCTCTTTTATACAAAATATACTGCCTCAAAAAATACTCTTTTATATTGAATATAATCACACAGGAAGTACTCTTTTATAAAAAATATACTCCCTCTCAAAGTACTCTTGTATAAAAAATATACTCCCTCTCAAAGTACTCTTTTATATTGAATATAATGACACAGGAAGTACTGTTTTATAAAAAATATACTCCCTCTCAATGTACTCTTTTATACTGAATATAATCACACAGGAAGTATTCTTTTATAAAAAATATACTGCCTCTCAAAGTACTCTTTTATATTGAATATATTCACACAGGAAATACTCTTTTATAAAAATTATACTCCCTCTCAAAGTACTCTTTTATATTGAATATAATCACACAGGAAGTACTCTTTAATAAAAAATATACTGCCTCTCAAAGTACTCTTTTATATTGAATATAATCACACAGGAAGTACTCTTTTACAAAAAATATACTCCCTCTCGAAGTACTCTTTTATAAAAAATATACTCCCTCTCAAAGTACTCTTTTATATTGAATATAATCACACAGGAAGTACTCTTTTATAAAAATTATACTCCCTCTCAAAGTACTCTTTTATATTGAATATAATCACACAGGATGTCCTCTTTTATAAAAAATATACTGCCTCACAAAATACTCTTTTATATTGAATATAATCACACAGGAAGTACTCTTTTACAAAAAATATACTCCCTCTCAAAGTACTCTTTTACAAAAAATATACTCCCTCTCAAAGTACTCTTTTATATTTTATATAATCACACAGGAAGTACTGTTTTATAAAAAATATACTCCCTCTCCAAGTACTCATTTATAATGAATATAATCACACGAGAAATACTCTTTTATAAAAAATATACTCCCTCTCAAAGTACTCTTTTATATTGAATATAATCACACAGGAAGTACTCTTTTACAAAAAATATACTCCCTCTCGAAGTACTCTTTTATAAAAAATATACTCCCTCTCAAAGTACTCTTTTATATTGAATATAATCACACAGGAAGTACTCTTTTATAAAAATTATACTCCCTCTCAAAGTACTCTTTTATATTGAATATAATCACACAGGAAGTCCTCTTTTATAAAAAATATACTGCCTCACAAAATACTCTTTTATATTGAATATAATCACACAGGAAGTACTCTTTTATAAAAAATATACTCCCTCTCAAAGTACTCTTTTATAAAAAATATACTCCCTCTCAAAGTACTCTTTTATAAAAAATATACTCCCTCTCAAAGTACTCTTTTATATTGAATATAATGACACAGGAAGTACTGTTTTATAAAAAATATACTCCCTCTCAATGTACTCTTTTATACTGAATACAATCACACAGGAAGTATTCTTTTATAAAAAATATACTGCCTCTCAAAGTACTCTTTTATATTGAATATAATCACACAGGAAATACTCTTTTATAAAAATTATACTCCCTCTCAAAGTACTCTTTTATATTGAATATAATCACACAGGAAGTACTCTTTAATAAAAAATATACTCCCTCTCAAAGTACTCTTTTATATTGAATATAATCACACAGGAAGTACTCTTTTATAAAAATTATACTCCCTCTCAAAGTACTCTTTTATATTGTATATAATCACACAGGATGTCCTCTTTTATAAAAAATATACTGCCTCACAAAATACTCTTTTATATTGAATATAATCACACAGGAAGTACTCTTTTACAAAAAATATACTCCCTCTCGAAGTACTCTTTTATAAAAAATATACTCCCTCTCAAAGTACTCTTTTATATTGAATATAATCACACAGGAAGTACTCTTTTATAAAAATTATACTCCCTCTCAAAGTACTCTTTTATATTGAATATAATCACACAGGAAGTCCTCTTTTATAAAAAATATACTGCCTCGCAAAATACTCTTTGATATTGAATATAATCACACAGGAACTACTCTTTTACAAAAAATATACTCCCTCTCGAAGTACTCTTTTATAAAAAATATACAACCTCTCAAAGTACTCTTTTATATTGAATATAATCACACAGGAAGTACTGTTTTATAAAAAATATACTCCCTCTCCAAGTACTCATTATAATGAATATAATCACACAGGAAGTAGTCTTTAATAAAAAATATACTGCCTCTCAAAGTACTCTTTTATATTGAATATAATCACACAGGAAGTACTCTTTTACAAAAAATATACTCCCTCTCGAAGTACTCTTTTATAAAAAATATACTCCCTCTCAAAGTACTCTTTTATATTGAATATAATCACACAGGAAGTACTCTTTTATAAAAATTATACTCCCTCTCAAAGTACTCTTTTATATTGAATATAATCACACACGAAGTCCTCTTTTATAAAAAATATACGGCCTCACAGAATACTCTTTTATATTGAATATAATCACACAGGAAGTACTCTTTTATAAAAAATATACTCCCTCTCAAAGTACTCTTTTATAAAAAATATACTCCCTCTCAAAGTACTCTTTTATATTGAATATAATGACACAGGAAGTACTGTTTTATAAAAAATATACTCCCTCTCAATGTACTCTTTTATACTGAATATAATCACACAGGAAGTATTCTTTTATAAAAAATATACTGCCTCTCAAAATACTCTTTTATATTGAATAAAATCACACAGGAAGTCCTCTTTTATACAAAATATACTGCCTCACAAAATACTCTTTTATATTGAATATAATCACACAGGAAGTACTCTTTTATAAAAAATATACTCCCTCTCAAAGTACTCTTGTATAAAAAATATACTCCCTCTCAAAGTACTCTTTTATATTGAATATAATGACACAGGAAGTACTATTTTATAAAAAATATACTCCCTCTCAATGTACTCTTTTATACTGAATATAATCACACAGGAAGTATTCTTTTATAAAAAATATACTGCCTCTCAAAGTACTCTTTTATATTGAATATAATCACACAGGAAATACTCTTTTATAAAAATTATACTCCCTCTCAAAGTACTCTTTTATATTGAATATAATCACACAGGAAGTACTCTTTAATAAAAAATATACTGCCTCTCAAAGTACTCTTTTATATTGAATATAATCACACAGGAAGTACTCTTTTACAAAAAATATACTCCCTCTCGAAGTACTCTTTTATAAAACATATACTCCCTCTCAAAGTACTCTTTTATATTGAATATAATCACACAGGAAGTACTCTTTTATAAAAATTATCCTCCCTCTCAAAGTAGTATTTTATATTGAATATAATCACACAGGATGTCCTCTTTTATAAAAAATATACTGCCTCACAAAATACTCTTTTATATTGAATATAATCACACAGGAAGTACTCTTTTACAAAAAATATACTCCCTCTCAAAGTACTCTTTTATAAAAAATATACTCCCTCTCAAAGTACTCTTTTATATTGAATATAATCACACAGGAAGTACTGTTTTATAAAAAATATACTCCCTCTCCAAGTACTCATTTATAATGAATATAATCACACGAGAAATACTCTTTTATAAAAAATATTCTCCCTCTCAAAGTACTCTTTTATATTGAATATAATCACACAGGAAGTACTCTTTTACAAAAAATATACTCCCTCTCGAAGTACTCTTTTATAAAAAATATACTCCCTCTCAAAGTACTCTTTTATATTGAATATAATCACACAGGAAGTACTCTTTTATAAAAATTATACTCCCTCTCAAAGTACTATTTTATATTGAATATAATCACACAGGATGTCCTCTTTTATAAAAAATATACTGCCTCACAAAATACTCTTTTATATTGAATATAATCACACAGGAAGTACTCTTTTACAAAAAATATACTCCCTCTCAAAGTACTCTTTTACAAAAAATATACTCCCTCTCAAAGTACTCTTTTATATTTTATATAATCACACAGGAAGTACTGTTTTATAAAAAATATACTCCCTCTCCAAGTACTCATTTATAATGAATATAATCACACGAGAAATACTCTTTTATAAAAAATATACTCCCTCTCAAAGTACTCTTTTATATTGAATATAATCACACAGGAAGTACTCTTTTACAAAAAATATACTCCCTCTCGAAGTACTCTTTTATAAAAAATATACTCCCTCTCAAAGTACTCTTTTATATTGAATATAATCACACAGGAAGTACTCTTTTATAAAAATTATACTCCCTCTCAAAGTACTCTTTTATATTGAATATAATCACACAGGAAGTCCTCTTTTATAAAAAATATACTGCCTCACAAAATACTCTTTTATATTGAATATAATCACACAGGAAGTACTCTTTTATAAAAAATATACTCCCTCTCAAAGTACTCTTTTATAAAAAATATACTCCCTCTCAAAATACTCTTTTATAAAAAATATACTCCCTCTCAAAGTACTCTTTTATATTGAATATAATGACACAGGAAGTACTGTTTTATAAAAAATATACTCCCTCTCAATGTACTCTTTTATACTGAATATAATCACACAGGAAGTATTCTTTTATAAAAAATATACTGCCTCTCAAAGTACTCTTTTATATTGAATATAATCACACAGGAAATACTGTTTTATAAAAATTATACTCCCTCTCAAAGTACTCTTTTATATTGAATATAATCACACAGGAAGTACTCTTTAATAAAAAATATATTGCCTCTCAAAGTACTCTTTTATATTGAATATAATCACACAGGAAGTACTCTTTTACAAAAAATATACTCCCTCTCGAAGTACTCTTTTATAAAAAATATACTCCCTCTCAAAGTACTCTTTTATATTGAATATAATCACACAGGAAGTACTGTTGTATAAAAAAAAAAACACCCTCTCCAAGTACTCATTTATAATGAATATAATCACACGAGAAATACTCTTTTATAAAAAATATACTCCCTCTCAAAGTACTCTTTTATAATGAATATAATCACACAGGAAGTACTGTTTTATAAAAAATATACTCCCTCTCAATGTACTCTTTTACAAAAAATATACTCCCTCTCGAAGTACTCTTTTATAAAAAAAATACTCCCTCTCAAAGTACTCTTTTATATTGAATATAATCACACAGGAAGTACTGTTGTATAAAAAATATACTCCCTCTCCAAGTACTCATTTATAATGAATATAATCACACGAGAAATACTCTTTTATAAAAAATATACTCCCTCTCAAAGTACTCTTTTATATTGAATATAATCACACAGGAAGTACTGTTTTATAAAAAATATACTCCCTCTCAATGTACTCTTTTATACTGAATATAATCACACAGGAAGTATTCTTTTATAAAAAATATGCTGCCTCTCAAAGTACTCTTTTATATTGAATATAATCACACAGGAAATACTCTTTTATAAAAATTATACTCCCTCTCAAAGTACTCTTTTATATTGAATATAATCACACAGGAAGTACTCTTTAATAAAAAATATACTGCCCCTCAAAGTACTCTTTTATATTGAATATAATCACACAGGAAGTACTCTTTTACAAAAAATATACTCCCTCTCGAAGTACTCTTTTATAAAATATATACTCCCTCTCAAAGTACTCTTTTATATTGAATATAATCACACAGGAAGTACTCTTTTATAAAAATTATACTCCCTCTCAAAGTACTCTTTCATATTGAATATAATCACACAGGAAGTCCTCTTTTATAAAAAATATACTGCCTCACAAAATACTCTTTTATATTGAATATAATCACACAGGAAGTACTCTTTTATAAAAAATATACTCCCTCTCAAAGTACTCTTTTATAAAAAATATACTCCCTCTCAAAGTACTCTTTTATATTGAATATAATCACACAGGAACTACTGTTTTATAAAAAATATACTCCCTCTACAAGTACTCATTTATAATGAATATAATCACACAAGAAATACTCTTTTATAAAAAATATACTCCCTCTCAAAGTACTCTTTTATATTGAATATAATCACACAGGAAGTACTCTTTTACAAAAAATATACTCCCTCTCGAAGTACTCTTTTATAAAAAATATACTCCCTCTCGAAGTACTCTTTTATATTGAATATAATCACACAGGAAGTACTCTTTTATAAAAATTATACTCCCTCTGAAAGTACTCTTTTATATTGAATATAATCACACAGGAAGTCCTCTTTTATAAAAAATATACTGCCTCACAAAATACTCTTTTATATTGAATATAATCACACAGGAAGTACTCTTTTATAAAAAATATACTCCCTCTCAAAGTACTCTTTTATATTGAATATAATCACACAGGAAGTACTGTTTTATAAAAAATATACTCCCTCTCCAAGTACTCATTTATAATGAATATAATCACACGAGAAATACTCTTTTATAAAAAATATACTCCCTCTCAAAGTACTCTTTTATTTTGAATATAATCACACAGGAAGTACTCTTTTATAAAAATTATACTCCCTCTCAAAGTACTCTTTTATATTGAATATAATCAGACAGGAAGTCCTCTTTTATAAAAAATATACTGCCTCACAAAATACTCTTTTATATTGAATATAATCACACAGGAAGTACTCTTTTATAAAAAATATACTCCCTCTCAAAGTACTCTTTTATATTGAATATAATCACACAGGAAGTACTCTTTTATAAAAATTATACTCCCTCTCAGAGTACTCTTTTATATTGAATATAATCACACAGGAAGTCCTCTTTTATAAAAAATATACTGCCTCACAAAATACTCTTTCATATTGAATATAATCACACAGGAAGTACTCTTTTATAAAACATATACTCCCTCTCAAAGTACTCTTTTATAAAAAATATACTCCCTCTCAAACTACTCTTTTATAAAAAATATACTCCCTCTCAAAGTACTCTTTTATATTGAATATAATGACACAGGAAGTACTATTTTATAAAAAATATACTCCCTCTCAATGTACTTTTTTATACTGAATATAATCACACAGGAAGTATTCTTTTATAAAAAATATACTGCCTCTCAAAGTACTCTTTTCTATTGAATATAATCACACAGGAAGTCCTCTTTTATACAAAATATACTGCCTCACAATATACTCTTTTATATTGAATATAATCACACAGGAAGTACTCTTTTATAAAAAATATACTCCCTCTCAAGGTACTCTTTTATAAAAAATATACTCCCTCTCAAAGTACTCTTATAAAAAATATACTCCCTCTCAAAGTACTCTTTTATATTGAATATAATGACACAGGAAGTACTGTTTTATAAAAAATATACTCCCTCTCAATGTACTCTTTTATACTGAATATAATCACACAGGAAGTATTCTTTTATAAAAAATATACTGCCTCTCAAAGTGCTCTTTTATATTGAATATAATCACACAGGAAATACTCTTTTACAAAAATTATACTCCCTCTCAATGTACTCTTTTATATTGAATATAATCACACAGGAAGTACTCTTTAATAAAAAATATACTGCCTCTCAAAGTACTCTTTTATATTGAATATAATCACACAGGAAGTACTCTTTTACAAAAAATATACTCCCTCTCGAAGTACTCTTTTATAAAAAATATACTCCCTCTCAAAGTACTCTTTTATATTGAATATAATCACACAGGAAGTACTCTTTTATAAAAATTATACTCCCTCTCAAAGTACTCTTTTATATTGAATATAATCACACAGGAAGTCCTCTTTTATAAAAAATATACTGCCTCACAAAATACTCTTTTATATTGAATATAATCACACAGGAAGTACTCTTTTATAAAAAATATACTCCCTCTCAAAGTACTCTTTTATAAAAAATATACTCCCTCTCAAAGTACTCTTTTATAAAAAATATACTCCCTCTCCAAGTACTCTTTTATATTGAATATAATGACACAGGAAGTACTGTTTTATAGAAAATATACTCCCTCTCAATGTACTCTTTTATACTGAACATAATCACACAGGAAGTATTATTTTATAAAAAATATACTGCCTCTCAAAGTACTCTTTTATATTGAATATAATCACACAGGAAGTACTCTTTAATAAAAAATAAACTGCCTCTCAAAGTACTCTTTTATATTGAATATAATCACACAGGAAGTACTCTTTTACAGAAAATATACTCCCTCTCGAAGTACTCTTTTATAAAAAATATACTCCCTCTCAAAGTACTCTTTTATATTGAATATAATCACACATGAAGTACTCTTTTATAAAAAATATACTGCCTCTCAAAATACTCTTTTATATTGAATATAATCACACAGGAAGTACTCGTCTACAAAAAATATACTCCCTCTCGAAGTACTCTTTTATAAAAAATATACTCCATCTCAAAGTACTCTTTTATATTGAATATAATCACACAGGAAGTACTGTTTTATAAAAAATATACTCCCTCTCCAAGTACTCTTTTATATTGAATATAATCACACAGGAAGTACTCTTTTATAAAAAATATACTGCCTCTGAAAGTACTCTTTTATATTGAATATAATCACACAGGAAGTATTCTTTTATAAAAAATACAATCCCTCTCAAAGTACTCTTTTATATTGAATATAATCACACAGGAAGTACTCTTTTATAAAAAATATACTGCCTCTAAAAGTACTCTTTTATATTGAATATAATCACACAGGAAGTATTCTTTTATAAAAAATATACTCCCTCTGGAAGTCCTCTTTTATACGGAATATAATCACACTGTATGAATTCTTTTATACTGAATATAATCACATAAGATGTACTCTATTATAAAAAATATTCTCCCTCTCAATGTACTCGTTTATATTGAATATAATCACACAGGAAGTACTGTTTCATAAAAAATATACTCCCTCTCAAAGTACTCTTTTATATTGAATATAATCGCACAGGAAGTACTCTTTTATAAAAAATGTACTGCCTCTCAAAATACTCTTTTATATTGAATATAATCACACTGGAAGTACTCTTTTATAAAAAATATACTCCCTCTCGAAGTACTCTTTTATAAAAAATATTCTCCCTCTCAAAATACTCTTTTATATTGAATATAATCACACAGGATTTATTCTTTTATAAAAAATATACTCTCACTGATAGTACTCTTTTATATTGAATACAATCCCACAGGGAGCATTCTTTTGTTAAAAAATATACTCCCTCTCAAAGTACTCTTTTATATTGAATATAATAACACAGGAAGTCGTCTTTTATAAAAAATATACTGCCTCACAAAATACTCTTTTATATTGAATATAATCACACAGGAAGTACTCTTTTATAAAAAATATACTCCCTCTCAAAGTACTCTTTTATAAAAAATATACTCCCTCTCAAAGTACTCTTTTATATTGAATATAATGACACAGGAAGTACTGTTTTATAAAAAATATACTCCCTCTCAATGTACTCTTTTATACTGAATATAATCACACAGGAAGTATTCTTTTATAAAAAATATACTGACTCTCAAAGTACTCTTTTATATTGAATATAATCACACAGGAAATACTCTTTTATAAAAATTATACTCCCTCTCAAAGTACTCTTTTATATTGAATATAATCACACAGGAAGTACTCTTTTGCAAAAAATATACTCCCTCTCGAAGGACTCTTTTATAAAAAATATACTCCCTCTCAAAGTACTCTTTTATATTGATTATAATCACTCAGGATGTATTCTTTTATAAAAAATATACTCCTTCTCATAGTACTCTTTTATATTGAATATAATCACACAGGAAGCATTCTTTTATAAAAAATATACTCCCTCTCAAAGCACTCTTTTATATTGATTATAATCACACAGGAATTACTCTTTTATAAAAAATATACTGCCTCTCAACGTACTCTTTTATATTGAATATAATCACACAGGAAGTACTCTTTTATAAAAAATATACACCCTCTCGAAGTCCTCTTTTATACGGAATATAATCACACAGGAAGTACTGTTGTATAAAAAATATACTCGCTCTCCAAGTACTCATTTATAATGAATATAATCACATGAGAAATACACTTTTATAAAAAATATACTCCCTCTCAAAGTACTCTTTTATATTGAATATAATGACACAGGAAGTAATGTTTTATAAAAAATATACTCCCTCTCAATGTACTCTTTTATACTGAATATAATCACACAGGAAGTGTTCTTTTATGAAAAATATACTGCCTCTCAAAGTACTCTTTTATATTGAATATAATCACACAGGAAATACTCTTTTATAAAAATTATACTCCCTGTCAAAGTACTCTTTTATATTGAATATAATCACACAGGAAGTCCTCTTTAATAAAAAATATACTGCCTCTCAAAGTACTCTTTTATATTGAATATAATCACACAGGAAGTACTCTTTTACAAAAAATATACTCCCTCTCGAAGTACTCTTTTATAAAAAATATACTCCCTCTCAAAGTACTCTTTTATATTGAATATAATCACACAGGAAGTACTCTTTTATAAAAATTATACTCCCTCTCAAAGTACTCTTTTATATTGAATATAATCACACAGGAAGTCCTCTTTTATAAAAAATATACTGCCTCACAAAATACTCTTTTATATTGAATATAATCACACAGGAAGTACTCTTTTATAAAAAATATACTCCCTCTCAAAGTACTCTTTTATATTGAATATAATCACACAGGAAGTACTGTTTTATAAAAAATATACTCCCTCTCCAAGTACTCATTTATATTGAATATAATCACACAGGAAGTACTCTTTTACAAGAAATATACTCCCTCTCGAAGTACTCTTTTATAAAAAATATACTCCCTCTCAAAGTACTCTTTTATATTGAATATAATCACACAGGAAGTACTCTTTTATAAAAATTATACTCCCTCTCAAAGTACTCTTTTATATTGAATATAATCACACAGGAACTCCTCTTTTATAAAAAATATACTGCCTCACAAAATACTCTTTTATATTGAATATAATCACACAGGAAGTACTCTTTTATAAAAAATATACTCCCTCTCAAAGTACTCTTTTATAAAAAATATACTCCCTCTCAAAGTACTCTTTTATAAAAAATATACTCCCTCTCAAAGTACTCTTTTATATTGAATATAATGACACAGGAAGTACTGTTTTATAAAAAATATACTCCCTCTCAATGTACTCTTTTATACTGAATATAATCACACAGGAAGTATTCTTTTATAAAAAATATACTGCCTCTCAAAGTACTCTTTTATATTGAATATAATCACACAGGAAGTCCTTTTTTATAAAAAATATACTGCCTCACAAAATAATCTTTTATATTGAATACAATCACACAGGAAGTACTCTTTTATAAAAAATATACTCCCTCTCAAATTACTCTTTTATAAAAAATATACTCCCTCTCAATGTACTCTTTTATAAAAAATATACTCCCTCTCAAAGTACTCTTTTATATTGAATATAATGACACAGGAAGTACTGTTTTATAAAAAATATACTCCCTCTCAATGTACTCTTTTATACTGAATATAATCACACAGGAAGTATTCTTTTATAAAAAATATACTGCCTCTCAAAGTACTCTTTTATATTGAATATAATCACACAGGAAATACTCTTTTATAAAAATTATACTCCCTCTCAAAGTACTCTTTTATATTGAATATAATCACACAGGAAGTACTCTTTAATAAAAAATATACTGCCTCTCAAAGTACTCTTTTATATTGAATATAATCACACAGGAAGTACTCTTTTACAAAAAATATACTCCCTCTCGAAGTACTCTTTTATAAAAAATATACTCCCTCTCAAAGTACTCTTTTATATTGAATATAATCACACAGGAAGTACTCTTTTATAAAAATTATACTCCCTCTCAAAGTACTCTTTTATATTGAATATAATCACACAGGAAGTCCTCTTTTATAAAAAATATACTGCCTCACAAAATACTCTTTTATATTGAATATAATCACACAGGAAGTACTCTTTTATAAAAAATATACTCCCTCTCAAAGTACTCTTTTATAAAAAATATACTCCATCTCAAAGTACTCTTTTATAAAAAATATACTCCCTCTCAAAGTACTCTTTTATATTGAATATAATGACACAGGAAGTACTGTTTTATAAAAAATATACTCCCTCTCAATGTACTATTTTATACTGAATATAATCACACAGGAAGTATTCTTTTATAAAAAATATACTGCCTCTCAAAGTACTCTTTTATATTGAATATAATCACACAGGAAATACTCTTTTATAAAAATTATACTCCCTCTCAAAGTACTCTTTTATATTGAATATAATCACACAGGAAGTACTCTTTTATAAAAAATATACTCCCTCTCAAATTACTCTTTTATAAAAAATAAACTCCCTCTCAATGTACTCTTGTATAAAAAACATACTCCCTCTCAAAGTACTCTTTTATATTGAATATAATGACACAGGAAGTACTGTTTTATAAAAAATATACTCCCTCTCAATGTACTCTTTTATACTGAATATAATCACACAGGAAGTATTCTTTTATAAAAAATATACTGCCTCTCAAAGTACTCTTTTATATTGAATATAATCACACAGGAAATACTCTTTTATAAAAATTATACTCCCTCTCAAAGTACTCTTTTATATTGAATATAATCACACAGGAAGTCCTCTTTTACAAAAAATATAATCCCTCTCGAAGTACTCTTTTATATTGAATATAATCACACAGGAAGTACTCTTTTATAAAAAATATACTCCCTCTCAAAGTACTCTTGTATAAAAAATATACTCCCTCTCAAAGTACTCTTTTATATTGAATATAATGACACAGGAAGTACTGTTTTATAAAAAATATACTCCCTCTCAATGTACTCTTTTATACTGAATATAATCACACAGGAAGTATTCTTTTATAAAAAATATACTGCCTCTCAAAGTACTCTTTTATATTGAATATATTCACACAGGAAATACTCTTTTATAAAAATTATACTCCCTCTCAAAGTACTCTTTTATATTGAATATAATCACACAGGAAGTACTCTTTAATAAAAAATATACTGCCTCTCAAAGTACTCTTTTATATTGAATATAATCACACAGGAAGTACTCTTTTACAAAAAATATACTCCCTCTCGAAGTACTCTTTTATAAAAAATATACTCCCTCTCAAAGTACTCTTTTATATTGAGTATAATCACACAGGAAGTACTCTTTTATAAAAATTATACTCCCTCTCAAAGTACTCTTTTATATTGAATATAATCACACAGGATGTCCTCTTTTATAAAAAATATACTGCCTCACAAAATACTCTTTTATATTGAATATAATCACACAGGAAGTACTCTTTTACAAAAAATATACTCCCTCTCAAAGTACTCTTTTACAAAAAATATACTCCCTCTCAAAGTACTCTTTTATATTTTATATAATCACACAGGAAGTACTGTTTTATAAAAAATATACTCCCTTTCCAAGTACTCATTTATAATGAATATAATCACACGAGAAATACTCTTTTATAAAAAATATACTCCCTCTCAAAGTACTCTTTTATATTGAATATAATCACACAGGAAGTACTCTTTTACAAAAAATATATTCCCTCTCGAAGTACTCTTTTATAAAAAATATACTCCCTCTCAAAGTACTCTTTTATATTGAATATAATCACACAGGAAGTACTCTTTTATAAAAATTATACTCCCTCTCAAAGTACTCTTTTATATTGAATATAATCACACAGGAAGTCCTCTTTTATAAAAAATATACTGCCTCACAAAATACTCTTTTATATTGAATATAATCACACAGGAAGTACTCTTTTATAAAAAATATACTCCCTCTCAAAGTACTCTTTTATAAAAAATATACTCCCTCTCAAAGTACTCTTTTATAAAAAATATACTCCCTCTCAAAGTACTCTTTTATATTGAATATAATGACACAGGAAGTACTGTTTTATAAAAAATATACTCCCTCTCAATGTACTCTTTTATACTGAATACAATCACACAGGAAGTATTCTTTTATAAAAAATATACTGCCTCTCAAAGTACTCTTTTATATTGAATATAATCACACAGGAAATACTCTTTTATAAAAATTATACTCCCTCTCAAAGTACTCTTTTATATTGAATATAATCACACAGGAAGTACTCTTTAATAAAAAATATACTCCCTCTCAAAGTACTCTTTTATATTGAATATAATCACACAGGAAGTACTCTTTTATAAAAATTATACTCCCTCTCAAAGTACTCTTTTATATTGTATATAATCACACAGGATGTCCTCTTTATAAAAAATATACTGCCTCACAAAATACTCTTTTATATTGAATATAATCACACAGGAAGTACTCTTTTACAAAAAATATACTCCCTCTCGAAGTACTCTTTTATAAAAAATATACTCCCTCTCAAAGTACTCTTTTATATTGAATATAATCACACAGGAAGTACTCTTTTATAAAAATTATACTCCCTCTCAAAGTACTCTTTTATATTGAATATAATCACACAGGAAGTCCTCTTTTATAAAAAATATACTGCCTCGCAAAATACTCTTTGATATTGAATATAATCACACAGGAACTACTCTTTTACAAAAAATATACTCCCTCTCGAAGTACTCTTTTATAAAAAATATACTACCTCTCAAAGTACTCTTTTATATTGAATATAATCACACAGGAAGTACTGTTTTATAAAAAATATACTCCCTCTCCAAGTACTCATTATAATGAATATAATCACACAGGAAGTAGTCTTTAATAAAAAATATACTGCCTCTCAAAGTACTCTTTTATATTGAATATAATCACACAGGAAGTACTCTTTTACAAAAAATATACTCCCTCTCGAAGTACTCTTTTATAAAAAATATACTCCCTCTCAAAGTACTCTTTTATATTGAATATAATCACACAGGAAGTACTCTTTTATAAAAATTATACTCCCTCTCAAAGTACTCTTTTATATTGAATATAATCACACAGGAAGTCCTCTTTTATAAAAAATAAACGGCCTCACAGAATACTCTTTTATATTGAATATAATCACACAGGAAGTACTCTTTTATAAAAAATATACTCCCTCTCAAAGTACTCTTTTATAAAAAATATACTCCCTCTCAAAGTACTCTTTTATATTGAATATAATGACACAGGAAGTACTGTTTTATAAAAAATATACTCCCTCTCAATGTACTCTTTTATACTGAATATAATCACACAGGAAGTATTCTTTTATAAAAAATATACTGCCTCTCAAAATACTCTTTTATATTGAATAAAATCACACAGGAAGTCCTCTTTTATACAAAATATACTGCCTCACAAAATACTCTTTTATATTGAATATAATCACACAGGAAGTACTCTTTTATAAAAAATATACTCCCTCTCAAAGTACTCTTGTATAAAAAATATACTCCCTCTCAAAGTACTCTTTTATATTGAATATAATGACACAGGAAGTACTATTTTATAAAAAATATACTCCCTCTCAATGTACTCTTTTATACTGAATATAATCACACAGGAAGTATTCTTTTATAAAAAATATACTGCCTCTCAAAGTACTCTTTTATATTGAATATAATCACACAGGAAATACTCTTTTATAAAAATTATACTCCCTCTCAAAGTACTCTTTTATATTGAATATAATCACACAGGAAGTACTCTTTAATAAAAAATATACTGCCTCTCAAAGTACTCTTTTATATTGAATATAATCACACAGGAAGTACTCTTTTACAAAAAATATACTCCCTCTCGAAGTACTCTTTTATAAAACATATACTCCCTCTCAAAGTACTCTTTTATATTGAATATAATCACACAGGAAGTACTCTTTTATAAAAATTATCCTCCCTCTCAAAGTACTATTTTATATTGAATATAATCACACAGGATGTCCTCTTTTATAAAAAATATACTGCCTCACAAAATACTCTTTTATATTGAATATAATCACACAGGAAGTACTCTTTTACAAAAAATATACTCCCTCTCAAAGTACTCTTTTATAAAAAATATACTCCCTCTCAAAGTACTCTTTTATATTGAATATAATCACACAGGAAGTACTGTTTTATAAAAAATATACTCCCTCTCCAAGTACTCATTTATAATGAATATAATCACACGAGAAATACTCTTTTATAAAAAATATACTCCCTCTCAAAGTACTCTTTTATATTGAATATAATCACACAGGAAGTACTCTTTTACAAAAAATATACTCCCTCTCGAAGTACTCTTTTATAAAAAATATACTCCCTCTCAAAGTACTCTTTTATATTGAATATAATCACACAGGAAGTACTCTTTTATAAAAATTATACTCCCTCTCAAAGTACTATTTTATATTGAATATAATCACACAGGATGTCCTCTTTTATAAAAAATATACTGCCTCACAAAATACTCTTTTATATTGAATATAATCACACAGGAAGTACTCTTTTACAAAAAATATACTCCCTCTCAAAGTACTCTTTTACAAAAAATATACTCCCTCTCAAAGTACTCTTTTATATTTTATATAATCACACAGGAAGTACTGTTTTATAAAAAATATACTCCCTCTCCAAGTACTCATTTATAATGAATATAATCACACGAGAAATACTCTTTTATAAAAAATATACTCCCTCTCAAAGTACTCTTTTATATTGAATATAATCACACAGGAAGTACTCTTTTACAAAAAATATACTCCCTCTCGAAGTACTCTTTTATAAAAAATATACTCCCTCTCAAAGTACTCTTTTATATTGAATATAATCACACAGGAAGTACTGTTTTATAAAAAATATACTCCCTCTCAATGTACTCTTTTATACTGAATATAATCACACAGGAAGTATTCTTTTATAAAAAATATACTGCCTCTCAAAATACTCTTTTATATTGAATAAAATCACACAGGAAGTCCTCTTTTATACAAAATATACTGCCTCAAAAAATACTCTTTTATATTGAATATAATCACACAGGAAGTACTCTTTTATAAAAAATATACTCCCTCTCAAAGTACTCTTGTATAAAAAATATACTCCCTCTCAAAGTACTCTTTTATATTGAATATAATGACACAGGAAGTACTGTTTTATAAAAAATATACTCCCTCTCAATGTACTCTTTTATACTGAATATAATCACACAGGAAGTATTCTTTTATAAAAAATATACTGCCTCTCAAAGTACTCTTTTATATTGAATATATTCACACAGGAAATACTCTTTTATAAAAATTATACTCCCTCTCAAAGTACTCTTTTATATTGAATATAATCACACAGGAAGTACTCTTTAATAAAAAATATACTGCCTCTCAAAGTACTCTTTTATATTGAATATAATCACACAGGAAGTACTCTTTTACAAAAAATATACTCCCTCTCGAAGTACTCTTTTATAAAAAATATACTCCCTCTCAAAGTACTCTTTTATATTGAATATAATCACACAGGAAGTACTCTTTTATAAAAATTATACTCCCTCTCAAAGTACTCTTTTATATTGAATATAATCACACAGGATGTCCTCTTTTATAAAAAATATACTGCCTCACAAAATACTCTTTTATATTGAATATAATCACACAGGAAGTACTCTTTTACAAAAAATATACTCCCTCTCAAAGTACTCTTTTACAAAAAATATACTCCCTCTCAAAGTACTCTTTTATATTTTATATAATCACACAGGAAGTACTGTTTTATAAAAAATATACTCCCTCTCCAAGTACTCATTTATAATGAATATAATCACACGAGAAATACTCTTTTATAAAAAATATACTCCCTCTCAAAGTACTCTTTTATATTGAATATAATCACACAGGAAGTACTCTTTTACAAAAAATATACTCCCTCTCGAAGTACTCTTTTATAAAAAATATACTCCCTCTCAAAGTACTCTTTTATATTGAATATAATCACACAGGAAGTACTCTTTTATAAAAATTATACTCCCTCTCAAAGTACTCTTTTATATTGAATATAATCACACAGGAAGTCCTCTTTTATAAAAAATATACTGCCTCACAAAATACTCTTTTATATTGAATATAATCACACAGGAAGTACTCTTTTATAAAAAATATACTCCCTCTCAAAGTACTCTTTTATAAAAAATATACTCCCTCTCAAAGTACTCTTTTATAAAAAATATACTCCCTCTCAAAGTACTCTTTTATATTGAATATAATGACACAGGAAGTACTGTTTTATAAAAAATATACTCCCTCTCAATGTACTCTTTTATACTGAATACAATCACACAGGAAGTATTCTTTTATAAAAAATATACTGCCTCTCAAAGTACTCTTTTATATTGAATATAATCACACAGGAAATACTCTTTTATAAAAATTATACTCCCTCTCAAAGTACTCTTTTATATTGAATATAATCACACAGGAAGTACTCTTTAATAAAAAATATACTCCCTCTCAAAGTACTCTTTTATATTGAATATAATCACACAGGAAGTACTCTTTTATAAAAATTATACTCCCTCTCAAAGTACTCTTTTATATTGTATATAATCACACAGGATGTCCTCTTTTATAAAAAATATACTGCCTCACAAAATACTCTTTTATATTGAATATAATCACACAGGAAGTACTCTTTTACAAAAAATATACTCTCTCTCGAAGTACTCTTTTATAAAAAATATACTCCCTCTCAAAGTACTCTTTTATATTGAATATAATCACACAGGAAGTACTCTTTTATAAAAATTATACTCCCTCTCAAAGTACTCTTTTATATTGAATATAATCACACAGGAAGTCCTCTTTTATAAAAAATATACTGCCTCGCAAAATACTCTTTGATATTGAATATAATCACACAGGAACTACTCTTTTACAAAAAATATACTCCCTCTCGAAGTACTCTTTTATAAAAAATATACTACCTCTCAAAGTACTCTTTTATATTGAATATAATCACACAGGAAGTACTGTTTTATAAAAAATATACTCCCTCTCCAAGTACTCATTATAATGAATATAATCACACAGGAAGTAGTCTTTAATAAAAAATATACTGCCTCTCAAAGTACTCTTTTATATTGAATATAATCACACAGGAAGTACTCTTTTACAAAAAATATACTCCCTCTCGAAGTACTCTTTTATAAAAAATATACTCCCTCTCAAAGTACTCTTTTATATTGAATATAATCACACAGGAAGTACTCTTTTATAAAAATTATACTCCCTCTCAAAGTACTCTTTTATATTGAATATAATCACACAGGAAGTCCTCTTTTATAAAAAATATACGGCCTCACAGAATACTCTTTTATATTGAATATAATCACACAGGAAGTACTCTTTTATAAAAAATATACTCCCTCTCAAAGTACTCTTTTATAAAAAATATACTCCCTCTCAAAGTACTCTTTTATATTGAATATAATGACACAGGAAGTACTGTTTTATAAAAAATATACTCCCTCTCAATGTACTCTTTTATACTGAATATAATCACACAGGAAGTATTCTTTTATAAAAAATATACTGCCTCTCAAAATACTCTTTTATATTGAATAAAATCACACAGGAAGTCCTCTTTTATACAAAATATACTGCCTCACAAAATACTCTTTTATATTGAATATAATCACACAGGAAGTACTCTTTTATAAAAAATATACTCCCTCTCAAAGTACTCTTGTATAAAAAATATACTCCCTCTCAAAGTACTCTTTTATATTGAATATAATGACACAGGAAGTACTATTTTATAAAAAATATACTCCCTCTCAATGTACTCTTTTATACTGAATATAATCACACAGGAAGTATTCTTTTATAAAAAATATACTGCCTCTCAAAGTACTCTTTTATATTGAATATAATCACACAGGAAATACTCTTTTATAAAAATTATACTCCCTCTCAAAGTACTCTTTTATATTGAATATAATCACACAGGAAGTACTCTTTAATAAAAAATATACTGCCTCTCAAAGTACTCTTTTATATTGAATATAATCACACAGGAAGTACTCTTTTACAAAAAATATACTCCCTCTCGAAGTACTCTTTTATAAAACATATACTCCCTCTCAAAGTACTCTTTTATATTGAATATAATCACACAGGAAGTACTCTTTTATAAAAATTATCCTCCCTCTCAAAGTACTATTTTATATTGAATATAATCACACAGGATGTCCTCTTTTATAAAAAATATACTGCCTCACAAAATACTCTTTTATATTGAATATAATCACACAGGAAGTACTCTTTTACAAAAAATATACTCCCTCTCAAAGTACTCTTTTATAAAAAATATACTCCCTCTCAAAGTACTCTTTTATATTTTATATAATCACACAGGAAGTACTGTTTTATAAAAAATATACTCCCTCTCCAAGTACTCATTTATAATGAATATAATCACACGAGAAATACTCTTTTATAAAAAATATACTCCCTCTCAAAGTACTCTTTTATATTGAATATAATCACACAGGAAGTACTCTTTTACAAAAAATATACTCCCTCTCGAAGTACTCTTTTATAAAAAATATACTCCCTCTCAAAGTACTCTTTTATATTGAATATAATCACACAGGAAGTACTCTTTTATAAAAATTATAATCCCTCTCAAAGTACTCTTTTATATTGAATATAATCACACAGGAAGTCCTCTTTTATAAAAAATATACTGCCTCACAAAATACTCTTTTATATTGAATATAATCACACAGGAAGTACTCTTTTATAAAAAATATACTCCCTCTCAAAGTACTCTTTTATAAAAAATATACTCCCTCTCAAAATACTCTTTTATAAAAAATATACTCCCTCTCAAAGTACTCTTTTATATTGAATATAATGACACAGGAAGTACTGTTTTATAAAAAATATACTCCCTCTCAATGTACTCTTTTATACTGAATATAATCACACAGGAAGTATTCTTTTATAAAAAATATACTGCCTCTCAAAGTACTCTTTTATATTGAATATAATCACACAGGAAATACTGTTTTATAAAAATTATACTCCCTCTCAAAGTACTCTTTTATATTGAATATAATCACACAGGAAGTACTCTTTAATAAAAAATATATTGCCTCTCAAAGTACTCTTTTATATTGAATATAATCACACAGGAAGTACTCTTTTACAAAAAATATACTCCCTCTCGAAGTACTCTTTTATAAAAAAAATACTCCCTCTCAAAGTACTCTTTTATATTGAATATAATCACACAGGAAGTACTGTTGTATAAAAAATATACTCCCTCTCCAAGTACTCATTTATAATGAATATAATCACACGAGAAATACTCTTTTATAAAAAATATACTCCCTCTCAAAGTACTCTTTTATATTGAATATAATCACACAGGAAGTACTGTTTTATAAAAAATATACTCCCTCTCAATGTACTCTTTTATACTGAATATAATCACACAGGAAGTATTCTTTTATAAAAAATATGCTGCCTCTCAAAGTACTCTTTTATATTGAATATAATCACACAGGAAATACTCTTTTATAAAAATTATACTCCCTCTCAAAGTACTCTTTTATATTGAATATAATCACACAGGAAGTACTCTTTAATAAAAAATGTACTGCCCCTCAAAGTACTCTTTTATATTGAATATAATCACACAGGAAGTACTCTTTTACAAAAAATATACTCCCTCTCGAAGTACTCTTTTATAAAATATATACTCCCTCTCAAAGTACTCTTTTATATTGAATATAATCACACAGGAAGTACTCTTTTATAAAAATTATACTCCCTCTCAAAGTACTCTTTCATATTGAATATAATCACACAGGAAGTCCTCTTTTATAAAAAATATACTGCCTCACAAAATACTCTTTTATATTGAATATAATCACACAGGAAGTACTCTTTTATAAAAAATATACTCCCTCTCAAAGTACTCTTTTATAAAAAATATACTCCCTCTCAAAGTACTCTTTTATATTGAATATAATCACACAGGAAGTACTGTTTTATAAAAAATATACTCCCTCTACAAGTACTCATTTATAATGAATATAATCACACAAGAAATACTCTTTTATAAAAAATATACTCCCTCTCAAAGTACTCTTTTATATTGAATATAATCACACAGGAAGTACTCTTTTACAAAAAATATACTCCCTCTCGAAGTACTCTTTTATAAAAAATATACTCCCTCTCGAAGTACTCTTTTATATTGAATATAATCACACAGGAAGTACTCTTTTATAAAAATTATACTCCCTCTGAAAGTACTCTTTTATATTGAATATAATCACACAGGAAGTCCTCTTTTATAAAAAATATACTGCCTCACAAAATACTCTTTTATATTGAATATAATCACACAGGAAGTACTCTTTTATAAAAAATATACTCCCTCTCAAAGTACTCTTTTATATTGAATATAATCACACAGGAAGTACTGTTTTATAAAAAATATACTCCCTCTCCAAGTACTCATTTATAATGAATATAATCACACGAGAAATACTCTTTTATAGAAAATATACTCCCTCTCAAAGTACTCTTTTATTTTGAATATAATCACACAGGAAGTACTCTTTTATAAAAATTATACTCCCTCTCAAAGAACTCTTTTATATTGAATATAATCAGACAGGAAGTCCTCTTTTATAAAAAATATACTGCCTCACAAAATACTCTTTTATATTGAATATAATCACACAGGAAGTACTCTTTTATAAAAAATATACTCCCTCTCAAAGTACTCTTTTATATTGAATATAATCACACAGGAAGTACTCTTTTATAAAAATTATACTCCCTCTCAGAGTACTCTTTTATATTGAATATAATCACACAGGAAGTCCTCTTTTATAAAAAATATACTGCCTCACAAAATACTCTTTTATATTGAATATAATCACACAGGAAGTACTCTTTTATAAAACATATACTCCCTCTCAAAGTACTCTTTTATAAAAAATATACTCCCTCTCAAAGTACTCTTTTATAAAAAATATACTCCCTCTCAAAGTACTCTTTTATATTGAATATAATGACACAGGAAGTACTATTTTATAAAAAATATACTCCCTCTCAATGTACTTTTTTATACTGAATATAATCACACAGGAAGTATTCTTTTATAAAAAATATACTGCCTCTCAAGGTACTCTTTTCTATTGAATATAATCACACAGGAAGTCCTCTTTTACACAAAATATACTGCCTCACAAAATACTCTTTTATATTGAATATAATCACACAGGAAGTACTCTTTTATAAAAAATATACTCCCTCTCAAGGTACTCTTTTATAAAAAATATACTCCCTCTCAAAGTACTCTTTTATAAAAAATATACTCCCTCTCAAAGTACTCTTTTATATTGAATATAATGACACAGGAAGTACTGTTTTATAAAAAATATACTCCCTCTCAATGTACTCTTTTATACTGAATATAATCACACAGGAAGTATTCTTTTATAAAAAATATACTGCCTCTCAAAGTGCTCTTTTATATTGAATATAATCACACAGGAAATACTCTTTTACAAAAATTATACTCCCTCTCAATGTACTCTTTTATATTGAATATAATCACACAGGAAGTACTCTTTAATAAAAAATATACTGCCTCTCAAAGTACTCTTTTATATTGAATATAATCACACAGGAAGTACTCTTTTACAAAAAATATACTCCCTCTCGAAGTACTCTTTTATAAAAAATATACTCCCTCTCAAAGTACTCTTTTATATTGAATATAATCACACAGGAAGTACTCTTTTATAAAAATTATACTCCCTCTCAAAGTACTCTTTTATATTGAATATAATCACACAGGAAGTCCTCTTTTATAAAAAATATACTGCCTCACAAAATACTCTTTTATATTGAATATAATCACACAGGAAGTACTCTTTTATAAAAAATATACTCCCTCTCAAAGTACTCTTTTATAAAAAATATACTCCCTCTCAAAGTACTCTTTTATAAAAAATATACTCCCTCTCCAAGTACTCTTTTATATTGAATATAATGACACAGGAAGTACTGTTTTATAGAAAATATACTCCCTCTCAATGTACTCTTTTATACTGAACATAATCACACAGGAAGTATTCTTTTATAAAAAATATACTGCCTCTCAAAGTACTCTTTTATATTGAATATAATCACACAGGAAGTACTCTTTAATAAAAAATAAACTGCCTCTCAAAGTACTCTTTTATATTGAATATAATCACACAGGAAGTACTCTTTTACAAAAAATATACTCCCTCTCGAAGTACTCTTTTATAAAAAATATACTCCCTCTCAAAGTACTCTTTTATATTGAATATAATCACACATGAAGTACTCTTTTATAAAAAATATACTGCCTCTCAAAATACTCTTTTATATTGAATATAATCACACAGGAAGTACTCGTCTACAAAAAATATACTCCCTCTCGAAGTACTCTTTTATAAAAAATATACTCCATCTCAAAGTACTCTTTTATATTGAATATAATCACACAGGAAGTACTGTTTTATAAAAAATATACTCCCTCTCCAAGTACTCTTTTATATTGAATATAATCACACAGGAAGTACTCTTTTATAAAAAATATACTGCCTCTGAAAGTACTCTTTTATATTGAATATAATCACACAGGAAGTACTCTTTTATAAAAAATACAATCCCTCTCAAAGTACTCTTTTATATTGAATATAATCACACAGGAAGTACTCTTTTATAAAAAATATACTGCCTCTAAAAGTACTCTTTTATATTGAATATAATCACACAGGAAGTATTCTTTTATAAAAAATATACTCCCTCTGGAAGTCCTCTTTTATACGGAATATAATCACACTGTATGAATTCTTTTATACTGAATATAATCACATAAGATGTACTCTATTATAAAAAATATTCTCCCTCTCAATGTACTCGTTTATATTGAATATAATCACACAGGAAGTACTGTTTCATAAAAAATATACTCCCTCTCAAAGTACTCTTTTATATTGAATATAATCACACAGGAAGTACTCTTTTATAAAAAATGTACTGCCTCTCAAAATACTCTTTTATATTGAATATAATCACACTGGAAGTACTCTTTTATAAAAAATATACTCCCTCTCGAAGTACTCTTTTATAAAAAATATTCTCCCTCTCAAAATACTCTTTTATATTGAATATAATCACACAGGATTTATTCTTTTATAAAAAATATACTCTCACTGATAGTACTCTTTTATATTGAATACAATCCCACAGGGAGCATTCTTTTGTTAAAAAATATACTCCCTCTCAAAGTACTCTTTTATATTGAATATAATAACACAGGAAGTCGTCTTTTATAAAAAATATACTGCCTCACAAAATACTCTTTTATATTGAATATAATCACACAGGAAGTACTCTTTTATAAAAAATATACTCCCTCTCAAAGTACTCTTTTATAAAAAATATACTCCCTCTCAAAGTACTCTTTTATATTGAATATAATGACACAGGAAGTACTGTTTTATAAAAAATATACTCCCTCTCAATGTACTCTTTTATACTGAATATAATCACACAGGAAGTATTCTTTTATAAAAAATATACTGACTCTCAAAGTACTCTTTTATATTGAATATAATCACACAGGAAATACTCTTTTATAAAAATTATACTCCCTCTCAAAGTACTCTTTTATATTGAATATAATCACACAGGAAGTACTATTTAATAAAAAATATACTGCCTCTCAAAGTACTCTTTTATATTGAATATAATCACACAGGAAGTACTCTTTTGCAAAAAATATACTCCCTCTCGAAGGACTCTTTTATAAAAAATATACTCCCTCTCAAAGTACTCTTTTATATTGATTATAATCACTCAGGATGTATTCTTTTATAAAAAATATACTCCTTCTCATAGTACTCTTTTATATTGTATATAATCACACAGGAAGCATTCTTTTATAAAAAATATACTCCCTCTCAAAGCACTCTTTTATATTGATTATAATCACACAGGAATTACTCTTTTATAAAAAATATACTGCCTCTCAACGTACTCTTTTATATTGAATATAATCACACAGGAAGTACTCTTTTATAAAAAATATACACCCTCTCGAAGTCCTCTTTTATACGGAATATAATCACACAGGAAGTACTGTTGTATAAAAAATATACTCGCTCTCCAAGTACTCATTTATAATGAATATAATCACATGAGAAATACTCTTTTATAAAAAATATACTCCCTCTCAAAGTACTCTTTTATATTGAATATAATGACACAGGAAGTAATGTTTTATAAAAAATATACTCCCTCTCAATGTACTCTTTTATACTGAATATAATCACACAGGAAGTGTTCTTTTATGAAAAATATACTGCCTCTCAAAGTACTCTTTTATATTGAATATAATCACACAGGAAATACTGTTTTATAAAAATTATACTCCCTGTCAAAGTACTCTTTTATATTGAATATAATCACACAGGAAGTCCTCTTTAATAAAAAATATACTGCCTCTCAAAGTACTCTTTTATATTGAATATAATCACACAGGAAGTACTCTTTTACAAAAAATATACTCCCTCTCGAAGTACTCTTTTATAAAAAATATACTCCCTCTCAAAGTACTCTTTTATATTGAATATAATCACACAGGAAGTACTCTTTTATAAAAATTATACTCCCTCTCAAAGTACTCTTTTATATTGAATATAATCACACAGGAACTCCTCTTTTATAAAAAATATACTGCCTCACAAAATACTCTTTTATATTGAATATAATCACACAGGAAGTACTCTTTTATAAAAAATATACTCCCTCTCAAAGTACTCTTTTATATTGAATATAATCACACAGGAAGTACTGTTTTATAAAAAATATACTCCCTCTCCAAGTACTCATTTATATTGAATATAATCACACAGGAAGTACTCTTTTACAAGAAATATACTCCCTCTCGAAGTACTCTTTTATAAAAAATATACTCCCTCTCAAAGTACCCTTTTATATTGAATATAATCACACAGGAAGTACTCTTTTATAAAAATTATACTCCCTCTCAAAGTACTCTTTTATATTGAATATAATCACACAGGAAGTATTCTTTTATAAAAAATATACTCCCTCTGGAAGTCCTCTTTAATACGGAATATAATCACACTGTAAGTATTCTTTTATACTGAATATAATCACATAAGATGTACTCTATTATAAAAAATATTCTCCCTCTCAATGTACTCGTTTATATTGAATATAATCACACAGGAAGTACTGTTTCATAAAAAATATACTCCCTCTCAAAGTACTCTTTTATATTGAGTATAATCACACAGGAGGTACTCTTTTATAAAAAATGTACTGCCTCTCAAAATACTGTTTTATATTGAATATAATCACACTGGAAATACTCTTTTATTAAAAATATACTCCCTCTCGAAGTACTCTTTTATAAAAAATATTCTCCCTCTCAAAATACTCTTTTATATTGAATATAATCACACAGGATGTATTCTTTTATAAAAAATATACTCCCTCTCCAAGTACTCATTTATAATGAATATAATCACACGAGAAATACTCTTTTATAAAAAATATACTCCCTCTCAAAGTACTCTTTTATATTGAATATAATCACACAGGAAGTACTCTTTTACAAAAAATATACTCCCTCTTGAAGTACTCTTTTATAAAAAATATACTCCCTCTCAAAGTACTCTTTTATATTGAATATAATCACACAGGAAGTACTCTTTTATAAAAATTATACTCCCTCTCAAAGTACTCTTTTATATTGAATATAATCACACAGTAATCCTCTTTTATAAAAAATATACTGCCTCACAAAATACTCTTTTATATTGAATATAATCACACAGGAAGTACTCTTTTATAAAAAATATACTCCCTCTCAAAGTACTCTTTTATAAAAAATATACTCCCTCTCAAAATACTCTTTTATAAAAAATATACTCCCTCTCAAAGTACTCTTTTATATTGAATATAATGACACAGGAAGTACTGTTTTATAAAAAATATACTCCCTCTCAATGTACTCTTTTATACTGAATATAATCACACAGGAAGTATTCTTTTATAAAAAATATACTGCCTCTCAAAGTACTCTTTTTTATTGAATATAATCACACAGGAAATACTCTTTTATAAAAATTATACTCCCTCTCAAAGTACTCTTTTATATTGAATATAATCACACAGGAAGTACTCTTTAATAAAAAATATACTGCCTCTCAAAGTACTCTTTTATATTAAATATAATCACACAGGAAGTACTCTTTTATAAAAATTATACTCCCTCTCAAAGTACTCTTTTATATTGAATATAATCACACAGGATGTCCTCTTTTATAAAAAATATACTGCCTCACAAAATACTCTTTTATATTGAATATAATCACACAGGAAGTACTCTTTTACAAAAAATATACTCCCTCTCGAAGTACTCTTTTATAAAAAATATACTCCCTCTCAAAGTACTCTTTTATATTGAATATAATCACACAGGAAGTACTCTTTTATAAAAATTATACTCCCTCTCAAAGTACTCTTTTATATTGAATATAATCACACAGGGAGTCCTCTTTTATAAAAAATATACTGCCTCACAAAATACTCTTTGATATTGAATATAATCACACAGGAACTACTCTTTTACAAAAAATATACTCCCTCTCGAAGTACTCTTTTATAAAAAATATACTACCTCTCAAAGTACTCTTTTATATTGAATATAATCACACAGGAAGTACTGTTTTATAAAAAATATACTCCCTCTCCAAGTACTCATTTATAATGAATATAATCACACAGGAAGTACTCTTTAATAAAAAATATACTCCCTCTCAAAGTACTCTTTTATATTGAATATAATCACACAGGAAGTACTCTTTTACAAAAAATATACTCCCTCTCGAAGTACTCTTTTATAAAAAATATACTCCCTCTGAAAGTACTCTTTTATATTGAATATAATCACACAGGAAGTACTCTTTTATAAAAATTATACTCCCTCTCAAAGTACTCTTTTATATTGAATATAATCACACAGGAAATCCTCTTTTATAAAAAATATACTGCCTCACAGAATACTCTTTTATATTGAATATAATCACACAGGAAGTACTCTTTTATAAAAAATATACTCCCTCTCAAAGTACTCTTTTATAAAAAATATACTCCCTCTCAAAGTACTCTTTTATAAAAAATATACTCCCTCTCAAAGTACTCTTTTATATTGAATATAATGACACAGGAAGTACTGTTTTATAAAAAATATACTCCCTCTCAATGTACTCTTTTATACTGAATATAATCACACAGGAAGTATTCTTTTATAAAAAATATACTGCCTCTCAAAATACTCTTTTATATTGAATAAAATCACACAGGAAGTCCTCTTTTATACAAAATATACTGCCTCAAAAATACTCTTTTATATTGAATATAATCACACAGGAAGTACTCTTTTATAAAAAATATACTCCCTCTCAAAGTACTCTTGTATAAAAAATATACTCCCTCTCAAAGTACTCTTTTATATTGAATATAATGACACAGGAAGTACTGTTTTATAAAAAATATACTCCCTCTCAATGTACTCTTTTATACTGAATATAATCACACAGGAAGTATTCTTTTATAAAAAATATACTGCCTCTCAAAGTACTCTTTTATATTGAATATATTCACACAGGAAATACTCTTTTATAAAAATTATACTCCCTCTCAAAGTACTCTTTTATATTGAATATAATCACACAGGAAGTACTCTTTAATAAAAAATATACTGCCTCTCAAAGTACTCTTTTATATTGAATATAATCACACAGGAAGTACTCTTTTACAAAAAATATACTCCCTCTCGAAGTACTCTTTTATAAAAAATATACTCCCTCTCAAAGTACTCTTTTATATTGAATATAATCACACAGGAAGTACTCTTTTATAAAAATTATACTCCCTCTCAAAGTACTCTTTTATATTGAATATAATCACACAGGATGTCCTCTTTTATAAAAAATATACTGCCTCACAAAATACTCTTTTATATTGAATATAATCACACAGGAAGTACTCTTTTACAAAAAATATACTCCCTCTCAAAGTACTCTTTTACAAAAAATATACTCCCTCTCAAAGTACTCTTTTATATTTTATATAATCACACAGGAAGTACTGTTTTATAAAAAATATACTCCCTCTCCAAGTACTCATTTATAATGAATATAATCACACGAGAAATACTCTTTTATAAAAAATATACTCCCTCTCAAAGTACTCTTTTATATTGAATATAATCACACAGGAAGTACTCTTTTACAAAAAATATACTCCCTCTCGAAGTACTCTTTTATAAAAAATATACTCCCTCTCAAAGTACTCTTTTATATTGAATATAATCACACAGGAAGTACTCTTTTATAAAAATTATACTCCCTCTCAAAGTACTCTTTTATATTGAATATAATCACACAGGAAGTCCTCTTTTATAAAAAATATACTGCCTCACAAAATACTCTTTTATATTGAATATAATCACACAGGAAGTACTCTTTTATAAAAAATATACTCCCTCTCAAAGTACTCTTTTATAAAAAATATACTCCCTCTCAAAGTACTCTTTTATAAAAAATATACTCCCTCTCAAAGTACTCTTTTATATTGAATATAATGACACAGGAAGTACTGTTTTATAAAAAATATACTCCCTCTCAATGTACTCTTTTATACTGAATACAATCACACAGGAAGTATTCTTTTATAAAAAATATACTGCCTCTCAAAGTACTCTTTTATATTGAATATAATCACACAGGAAATACTCTTTTATAAAAATTATACTCCCTCTCAAAGTACTCTTTTATATTGAATATAATCACACAGGAAGTACTCTTTAATAAAAAATATACTCCCTCTCAAAGTACTCTTTTATATTGAATATAATCACACAGGAAGTACTCTTTTATAAAAATTATACTCCCTCTCAAAGTACTCTTTTATATTGTATATAATCACACAGGATGTCCTCTTTTATAAAAAATATACTGCCTCACAAAATACTCTTTTGTATTGAATATAATCACACAGGAAGTACTCTTTTACAAAAAATATACTCCCTCTCGAAGTACTCTTTTATAAAAAATATACTCCCTCTCAAAGTACTCTTTTATATTGAATATAATCACACAGGAAGTACTCTTTTATAAAAATTATACTCCCTCTCAAAGTACTCTTTTATATTGAATATAATCACACAGGAAGTCCTCTTTTATAAAAAATATACTGCCTCGCAAAATACTCTTTGATATTGAATATAATCACACAGGAACTACTCTTTTACAAAAAATATACTCCCTCTCGAAGTACTCTTTTATAAAAAATATACTACCTCTCAAAGTACTCTTTTATATTGAATATAATCACACAGGAAGTACTGTTTTATAAAAAATATACTCCCTCTCCAAGTACTCATTATAATGAATATAATCACACAGGAAGTAGTCTTTAATAAAAAATATACTGCCTCTCAAAGTACTCTTTTATATTGAATATAATCACACAGGAAGTACTCTTTTACAAAAAATATACTCCCTCTCGAAGTACTCTTTTATAAAAAATATACTCCCTCTCAAAGTACTCTTTTATATTGAATATAATCACACAGGAAGTACTCTTTTATAAAAATTATACTCCCTCTCAAAGTACTCTTTTATATTGAATATAATCACACAGGAAGTCCTCTTTTATAAAAAATATACGGCCTCACAGAATACTCTTTTATATTGAATATAATCACACAGGAAGTACTCTTTTATAAAAAATATACTCCCTCTCAAAGTACTCTTTTATAAAAAATATACTCCCTCTCAAAGTACTCTTTTATATTGAATATAATGACACAGGAAGTACTGTTTTATAAAAAATATACTCCCTCTCAATGTACTCTTTTATACTGAATATAATCACACAGGAAGTATTCTTTTATAAAAAATATACTGCCTCTCAAAATACTCTTTTATATTGAATAAAATCACACAGGAAGTCCTCTTTTATACAAAATATACTGCCTCACAAAATACTCTTTTATATTGAATATAATCACACAGGAAGTATTCTTTTATAAAAAATATACTCCCTCTCAAAGTACTCTTGTATAAAAAATATACTCCCTCTCAAAGTACTCTTTTATATTGAATATAATGACACAGGAAGTACTATTTTATAAAAAATATACTCCCTCTCAATGTACTCTTTTATACTGAATATAATCACACAGGAAGTATTCTTTTATAAAAAATATACTGCCTCTCAAAGTACTCTTTTATATTGAATATAATCACACAGGAAATACTCTTTTATAAAAATTATACTCCCTCTCAAAGTACTCTTTTATATTGAATATAATCACACAGGAAGTACTCTTTAATAAAAAATATACTGCCTCTCAAAGTACTCTTTTATATTGAATATAATCACACAGGAAGTACTCTTTTACAAAAAATATACTCCCTCTCGAAGTACTCTTTTATAAAACATATACTCCCTCTCAAAGTACTCTTTTATATTGAATATAATCACACAGGAAGTACTCTTTTATAAAAATTATCCTCCCTCTCAAAGTACTATTTTATATTGAATATAATCACACAGGATGTCCTCTTTTATAAAAAATATACTGCCTCACAAAATACTCTTTTATATTGAATATAATCACACAGGAAGTACTCTTTTACAAAAAATATACTCCCTCTCAAAGTACTCTTTTATAAAAAATATACTCCCTCTCAAAGTACTCTTTTATATTGAATATAATCACACAGGAAGTACTGTTTTATAAAAAATATACTCCCTCTCCAAGTACTCATTTATAATGAATATAATCACACGAGAAATACTCTTTTATAAAAAATATACTCCCTCTCAAAGTACTCTTTTATATTGAATATAATCACACAGGAAGTACTCTTTTACAAAAAATATACTCCCTCTCGAAGTACTCTTTTATAAAAAATATACTCCCTCTCAAAGTACTCTTTTATATTGAATATAATCACACAGGAAGTACTCTTTTATAAAAATTATACTCCCTCTCAAAGTACTATTTTATATTGAATATAATCACACAGGATGTCCTCTTTTATAAAAAATATACTGCCTCACAAAATACTCTTTTATATTGAATATAATCACACAGGAAGTACTCTTTTACAAAAAATATACTCCCTCTCAAAGTACTCTTTTACAAAAAATATACTCCCTCTCAAAGTACTCTTTTATATTTTATATAATCACACAGGAAGTACTGTTTTATAAAAAATATACTCCCTCTCCAAGTACTCATTTATAATGAATATAATCACACGAGAAATACTCTTTTATAAAAAATATACTCCCTCTCAAAGTACTCTTTTATATTGAATATAATCACACAGGAAGTACTCTTTTACAAAAAATATACTCCCTCTCGAAGTACTCTTTTATAAAAAATATACTCCCTCTCAAAGTACTCTTTTATATTGAATATAATCACACAGGAAGTACTGTTTTATAAAAAATATACTCCCTCTCAATGTACTCTTTTATACTGAATATAATCACACAGGAAGTATTCTTTTATAAAAAATATACTGCCTCTCAAAATACTCTTTTATATTGAATAAAATCACACAGGAAGTCCTCTTTTATACAAAATATACTGCCTCACAAAATACTCTTTTATATTGAATATAATCACACAGGAAGTACTCTTTTATAAAAAATATACTCCCTCTCAAAGTACTCTTGTATAAAAAATATACTCCCTCTCAAAGTACTCTTTTATATTGAATATAATGACACAGGAAGTACTATTTTATAAAAAATATACTCCCTCTCAATGTACTCTTTTATACTGAATATAATCACACAGGAAGTATTCTTTTATAAAAAATATACTGCCTCTCAAAGTACTCTTTTATATTGAATATAATCACACAGGAAATACTCTTTTATAAAAATTATACTCCCTCTCAAAGTACTCTTTTATATTGAATATAATCACACAGGAAGTACTCTTTAATAAAAAATATACTGCCTCTCAAAGTACTCTTTTATATTGAATATAATCACACAGGAAGTACTCTTTTACAAAAAATATACTCCCTCTCGAAGTACTCTTTTATAAAACATATACTCCCTCTCAAAGTACTCTTTTATATTGAATATAATCACACAGGAAGTACTCTTTTATAAAAATTATCCTCCCTCTCAAAGTACTATTTTATATTGAATATAATCACACAGGATGTCCTCTTTTATAAAAAATATACTGCCTCACAAAATACTCTTTTATATTGAATATAATCACACAGGAAGTACTCTTTTACAAAAAATATACTCCCTCTCAAAGTACTCTTTTATAAAAAATATACTCCCTCTCAAAGTACTCTTTTATATTGAATATAATCACACAGGAAGTACTGTTTTATAAAAAATATACTCCCTCTCCAAGTACTCATTTATAATGAATATAATCACACGAGAAATACTCTTTTATAAAAAATATACTCCCTCTCAAAGTACTCTTTTATATTGAATATAATCACACAGGAAGTACTCTTTTACAAAAAATATACTCCCTCTCGAAGTACTCTTTTATAAAAAATATACTCCCTCTCAAAGTACTCTTTTATATTGAATATAATCACACAGGAAGTACTCTTTTATAAAAATTATACTCCCTCTCAAAGTACTATTTTATATTGAATATAATCACACAGGATGTCCTCTTTTATAAAAAATATACTGCCTCACAAAATACTCTTTTATATTGAATATAATCACACAGGAAGTACTCTTTTACAAAAAATATACTCCCTCTCAAAGTACTCTTTTACAAAAAATATACTCCCTCTCAAAGTACTCTTTTATATTTTATATAATCACACAGGAAGTACTGTTTTATAAAAAATATACTCCCTCTCCAAGTACTCATTTATAATGAATATAATCACACGAGAAATACTCTTTTATAAAAAATATACTCCCTCTCAAAGTACTCTTTTATATTGAATATAATCACACAGGAAGTACTCTTTTACAAAAAATATACTCCCTCTCGAAGTACTCTTTTATAAAAAATATACTCCCTCTCAAAGTACTCTTTTATATTGAATATAATCACACAGGAAGTACTGTTTTATAAAAAATATACTCCCTCTCAATGTACTCTTTTATACTGAATATAATCACACAGGAAGTATTCTTTTATAAAAAATATACTGCCTCTCAAAATACTCTTTTATATTGAATAAAATCACACAGGAAGTCCTCTTTTATACAAAATATACTGCCTCAAAAAATACTCTTTTATATTGAATATAATCACACAGGAAGTACTCTTTTATAAAAAATATACTCCCTCTCAAAGTACTCTTGTATAAAAAATATACTCCCTCTCAAAGTACTCTTTTATATTGAATATAATGACACAGGAAGTACTATTTTATAAAAAATATACTCCCTCTCAATGTACTCTTTTATACTGAATATAATCACACAGGAAGTATTCTTTTATAAAAAATATACTGCCTCTCAAAGTACTCTTTTATATTGAATATATTCACACAGGAAATACTCTTTTATAAAAATTATACTCCCTCTCAAAGTACTCTTTTATATTGAATATAATCACACAGGAAGTACTCTTTAATAAAAAATATACTGCCTCTCAAAGTACTCTTTTATATTGAATATAATCACACAGGAAGTACTCTTTTACAAAAAATATACTCCCTCTCGAAGTACTCTTTTATAAAAAATATACTCCCTCTCAAAGTACTCTTTTATATTGAATATAATCACACAGGAAGTACTCTTTTATAAAAATTATACTCCCTCTCAAAGTACTCTTTTATATTGAATATAATCACACAGGATGTCCTCTTTTATAAAAAATATACTGCCTCACAAAATACTCTTTTATATTGAATATAATCACACAGGAAGTACTCTTTTACAAAAAATATACTCCCTCTCAAAGTACTCTTTTACAAAAAATATACTCCCTCTCAAAGTACTCTTTTATATTTTATATAATCACACAGGAAGTACTGTTTTATAAAAAATATACTCCCTCTCCAAGTACTCATTTATAATGAATATAATCACACGAGAAATACTCTTTTATAAAAAATATACTCCCTCTCAAAGTACTCTTTTATATTGAATATAATCACACAGGAAGTACTCTTTTACAAAAAATATACTCCCTCTCGAAGTACTCTTTTATAAAAAATATACTCCCTCTCAAAGTACTCTTTTATATTGAATATAATCACACAGGAAGTACTCTTTTATAAAAATTATACTCCCTCTCAAAGTACTCTTTTATATTGAATATAATCACACAGGAAGTCCTCTTTTATAAAAAATATACTGCCTCACAAAATACTCTTTTATATTGAATATAATCACACAGGAAGTACTCTTTTATAAAAAATATACTCCCTCTCAAAGTACTCTTTTATAAAAAATATACTCCCTCTCAAAGTACTCTTTTATAAAAAATATACTCCCTCTCAAAGTACTCTTTTATATTGAATATAATGACACAGGAAGTACTGTTTTATAAAAAATATACTCCCTCTCAATGTACTCTTTTATACTGAATACAATCACACAGGAAGTATTCTTTTATAAAAAATATACTGCCTCTCAAAGTACTCTTTTATATTGAATATAATCACACAGGAAATACTCTTTTATAAAAATTATACTCCCTCTCAAAGTACTCTTTTATATTGAATATAATCACACAGGAAGTACTCTTTAATAAAAAATATACTCCCTCTCAAAGTACTCTTTTATATTGAATATAATCACACAGGAAGTACTCTTTTATAAAAATTATACTCCCTCTCAAAGTACTCTTTTATATTGTATATAATCACACAGGATGTCCTCTTTTATAAAAAATATACTGCCTCACAAAATACTCTTTTGTATTGAATATAATCACACAGGAAGTACTCTTTTACAAAAAATATACTCCCTCTCGAAGTACTCTTTTATAAAAAATATACTCCCTCTCAAAGTACTCTTTTATATTGAATATAATCACACAGGAAGTACTCTTTTATAAAAATTATACTCCCTCTCAAAGTACTCTTTTATATTGAATATAATCACACAGGAAGTCCTCTTTTATAAAAAATATACTGCCTCGCAAAATACTCTTTGATATTGAATATAATCACACAGGAACTACTCTTTTACAAAAAATATACTCCCTCTCGAAGTACTCTTTTATAAAAAATATACTACCTCTCAAAGTACTCTTTTATATTGAATATAATCACACAGGAAGTACTGTTTTATAAAAAATATACTCCCTCTCCAAGTACTCATTATAATGAATATAATCACACAGGAAGTAGTCTTTAATAAAAAATATACTGCCTCTCAAAGTACTCTTTTATATTGAATATAATCACACAGGAAGTACTCTTTTACAAAAAATATACTCCCTCTCGAAGTACTCTTTTATAAAAAATATACTCCCTCTCAAAGTACTCTTTTATATTGAATATAATCACACAGGAAGTACTCTTTTATAAAAATTATACTCCCTCTCAAAGTACTCTTTTATATTGAATATAATCACACAGGAAGTCCTCTTTTATAAAAAATATACGGCCTCACAGAATACTCTTTTATATTGAATATAATCACACAGGAAGTACTCTTTTATAAAAAATATACTCCCTCTCAAAGTACTCTTTTATAAAAAATATACTCCCTCTCAAAGTACTCTTTTATATTGAATATAATGACACAGGAAGTACTGTTTTATAAAAAATATACTCCGTCTCAATGTACTCTTTTATACTGAATATAATCACACAGGAAGTATTCTTTTATAAAAAATATACTGCCTCTCAAAATACTCTTTTATATTGAATAAAATCACACAGGAAGTCCTCTTTTATACAAAATATACTGCCTCACAAAATACTCTTTTATATTGAATATAATCACACAGGAAGTACTCTTTTATAAAAAATATACTCCCTCTCAAAGTACTCTTGTATAAAAAATATACTCCCTCTCAAAGTACTCTTTTATATTGAATATAATGACACAGGAAGTACTATTTTATAAAAAATATACTCCCTCTCAATGTACTCTTTTATACTGAATATAATCACACAGGAAGTATTCTTTTATAAAAAATATACTGCCTCTCAAAGTACTCTTTTATATTGAATATAATCACACAGGAAATACTCTTTTATAAAAATTATACTCCCTCTCAAAGTACTCTTTTATATTGAATATAATCACACAGGAAGTACTCTTTAATAAAAAATATACTGCCTCTCAAAGTACTCTTTTATATTGAATATAATCACACAGGAAGTACTCTTTTACAAAAAATATACTCCCTCTCGAAGTACTCTTTTATAAAACATATACTCCCTCTCAAAGTACTCTTTTATATTGAATATAATCACACAGGAAGTACTCTTTTATAAAAATTATCCTCCCTCTCAAAGTACTATTTTATATTGAATATAATCACACAGGATGTCCTCTTTTATAAAAAATATACTGCCTCACAAAATACTCTTTTATATTGAATATAATCACACAGGAAGTACTCTTTTACAAAAAATATACTCCCTCTCAAAGTACTCTTTTATAAAAAATATACTCCCTCTCAAAGTACTCTTTTATATTGAATATAATCACACAGGAAGTACTGTTTTATAAAAAATATACTCCCTCTCCAAGTACTCATTTATAATGAATATAATCACACGAGAAATACTCTTTTATAAAAAATATACTCCCTCTCAAAGTACTCTTTTATATTGAATATAATCACACAGGAAGTACTCTTTTACAAAAAATATACTCCCTCTCGAAGTACTCTTTTATAAAAAATATACTCCCTCTCAAAGTACTCTTTTATATTGAATATAATCACACAGGAAGTACTCTTTTATAAAAATTATACTCCCTCTCAAAGTACTATTTTATATTGAATATAATCACACAGGATGTCCTCTTTTATAAAAAATATACTGCCTCACAAAATACTCTTTTATATTGAATATAATCACACAGGAAGTACTCTTTTACAAAAAATATACTCCCTCTCAAAGTACTCTTTTACAAAAAATATACTCCCTCTCAAAGTACTCTTTTATATTTTATATAATCACACAGGAAGTACTGTTTTATAAAAAATATACTCCCTCTCCAAGTACTCATTTATAATGAATATAATCACACGAGAAATACTCTTTTATAAAAAATATACTCCCTCTCAAAGTACTCTTTTATATTGAATATAATCACACAGGAAGTACTCTTTTACAAAAAATATACTCCCTCTCGAAGTACTCTTTTATAAAAAATATACTCCCTCTCAAAGTACTCTTTTATATTGAATATAATCACACAGGAAGTACTGTTTTATAAAAAATATACTCCCTCTCAATGTACTCTTTTATACTGAATATAATCACACAGGAAGTATTCTTTTATAAAAAATATACTGCCTCTCAAAATACTCTTTTATATTGAATAAAATCACACAGGAAGTCCTCTTTTATACAAAATATACTGCCTCAAAAAATACTCTTTTATATTGAATATAATCACACAGGAAGTACTCTTTTATAAAAAATATACTCCCTCTCAAAGTACTCTTGTATAAAAAATATACTCCCTCTCAAAGTACTCTTTTATATTGAATATAATGACACAGGAAGTACTGTTTTATAAAAAATATACTCCCTCTCAATGTACTCTTTTATACTGAATATAATCACACAGGAAGTATTCTTTTATAAAAAATATACTGCCTCTCAAAGTACTCTTTTATATTGAATATATTCACACAGGAAATACTCTTTTATAAAAATTATACTCCCTCTCAAAGTACTCTTTTATATTGAATATAATCACACAGGAAGTACTCTTTAATAAAAAATATACTGCCTCTCAAAGTACTCTTTTATATTGAATATAATCACACAGGAAGTACTCTTTTACAAAAAATATACTCCCTCTCGAAGTACTCTTTTATAAAAAATATACTCCCTCTCAAAGTACTCTTTTATATTGAATATAATCACACAGGAAGTACTCTTTTATAAAAATTATACTCCCTCTCAAAGTACTCTTTTATATTGAATATAATCACACAGGATGTCCTCTTTTATAAAAAATATACTGCCTCACAAAATACTCTTTTATATTGAATATAATCACACAGGAAGTACTCTTTTACAAAAAATATACTCCCTCTCAAAGTACTCTTTTACAAAAAATATACTCCCTCTCAAAGTACTCTTTTATATTTTATATAATCACACAGGAAGTACTGTTTTATAAAAAATATACTCCCTCTCCAAGTACTCATTTATAATGAATATAATCACACGAGAAATACTCTTTTATAAAAAATATACTCCCTCTCAAAGTACTCTTTTATATTGAATATAATCACACAGGAAGTACTCTTTTACAAAAAATATACTCCCTCTCGAAGTACTCTTTTATAAAAAATATACTCCCTCTCAAAGTACTCTTTTATATTGAATATAATCACACAGGAAGTACTCTTTTATAAAAATTATACTCCCTCTCAAAGTACTCTTTTATATTGAATATAATCACACAGGAAGTCCTCTTTTATAAAAAATATACTGCCTCACAAAATACTCTTTTATATTGAATATAATCACACAGGAAGTACTCTTTTATAAAAAATATACTCCCTCTCAAAGTACTCTTTTATAAAAAATATACTCCCTCTCAAAATACTCTTTTATAAAAAATATACTCCCTCTCAAAGTACTCTTTTATATTGAATATAATGACACAGGAAGTACTGTTTTATAAAAAATATACTCCCTCTCAATGTACTCTTTTATACTGAATACAATCACACAGGAAGTATTCTTTTATAAAAAATATACTGCCTCTCAAAGTACTCTTTTATATTGAATATAATCACACAGGAAATACTCTTTTATAAAAATTATACTCCCTCTCAAAGTACTCTTTTATATTGAATATAATCACACAGGAAGTACTCTTTAATAAAAAATATACTCCCTCTCAAAGTACTCTTTTATATTGAATATAATCACACAGGAAGTACTCTTTTATAAAAATTATACTCCCTCTCAAAGTACTCTTTTATATTGTATATAATCACACAGGATGTCCTCTTTTATAAAAAATATACTGCCTCACAAAATACTCTTTTATATTGAATATAATCACACAGGAAGTACTCTTTTACAAAAAATATACTCCCTCTCGAAGTACTCTTTTATAAAAAATATACTCCCTCTCAAAGTACTCTTTTATATTGAATATAATCACACAGGAAGTACTCTTTTATAAAAATTATACTCCCTCTCAAAGTACTCTTTTATATTGAATATAATCACACAGGAAGTCCTCTTTTATAAAAAATATACTGCCTCGCAAAATACTCTTTGATATTGAATACAATCACACAGGAACTACTCTTTTACAAAAAATATACTCCCTCTCGAAGTACTCTTTTATAAAAAATATACTACCTCTCAAAGTACTCTTTTATATTGAATATAATCACACAGGAAGTACTGTTTTATAAAAAATATACTCCCTCTCCAAGTACTCATTATAATGAATATAATCACACAGGAAGTAGTCTTTAATAAAAAATATACTGCCTCTCAAAGTACTCTTTTATATTGAATATAATCACACAGGAAGTACTCTTTTACAAAAAATATACTCCCTCTCGAAGTACTCTTTTATAAAAAATATACTCCCTCTCAAAGTACTCTTTTATATTGAATATAATCACACAGGAAGTACTCTTTTATAAAAATTATACTCCCTCTCAAAGTACTCTTTTATATTGAATATAATCACACAGGAAGTCCTCTTTTATAAAAAATATACGGCCTCACAGAATACTCTTTTATATTGAATATAATCACACAGGAAGTACTCTTTTATAAAAAATATACTCCCTCTCAAAGTACTCTTTTATAAAAAATATACTCCCTCTCAAAGTACTCTTTTATATTGAATATAATGACACAGGAAGTACTGTTTTATAAAAAATATACTCCCTCTCAATGTACTCTTTTATACTGAATATAATCACACAGGAAGTATTCTTTTATAAAAAATATACTGCCTCTCAAAATACTCTTTTATATTGAATAAAATCACACAGGAAGTCCTCTTTTATACAAAATATACTGCCTCACAAAATACTCTTTTATATTGAATATAATCACACAGGAAGTACTCTTTTATAAAAAATATACTCCCTCTCAAAGTACTCTTGTATAAAAAATATACTCCCTCTCAAAGTACTCTTTTATATTGAATATAATGACACAGGAAGTACTATTTTATAAAAAATATACTCCCTCTCAATGTACTCTTTTATACTGAATATAATCACACAGGAAGTATTCTTTTATAAAAAATATACTGCCTCTCAAAGTACTCTTTTATATTGAATATAATCACACAGGAAATACTCTTTTATAAAAATTATACTCCCTCTCAAAGTACTCTTTTATATTGAATATAATCACACAGGAAGTACTCTTTAATAAAAAATATACTGCCTCTCAAAGTACTCTTTTATATTGAATATAATCACACAGGAAGTACTCTTTTACAAAAAATATACTCCCTCTCGAAGTACTCTTTTATAAAACATATACTCCCTCTCAAAGTACTCTTTTATATTGAATATAATCACACAGGAAGTACTCTTTTATAAAAATTATCCTCCCTCTCAAAGTACTATTTTATATTGAATATAATCACACAGGATGTCCTCTTTTATAAAAAATATACTGCCTCACAAAATACTCTTTTATATTGAATATAATCACACAGGAAGTACTCTTTTACAAAAAATATACTCCCTCTCAAAGTACTCTTTTATAAAAAATATACTCCCTCTCAAAGTACTCTTTTATATTGAATATAATCACACAGGAAGTACTGTTTTATAAAAAATATACTCCCTCTCCAAGTACTCATTTATAATGAATATAATCACACGAGAAATACTCTTTTATAAAAAATATACTCCCTCTCAAAGTACTCTTTTATATTGAATATAATCACACAGGAAGTACTCTTTTACAAAAAATATACTCCCTCTCGAAGTACTCTTTTATAAAAAATATACTCCCTCTCAAAGTACTCTTTTATATTGAATATAATCACACAGGAAGTACTCTTTTATAAAAATTATACTCCCTCTCAAAGTACTATTTTATATTGAATATAATCACACAGGATGTCCTCTTTTATAAAAAATATACTGCCTCACAAAATACTCTTTTATATTGAATATAATCACACAGGAAGTACTCTTTTACAAAAAATATACTCCCTCTCAAAGTACTCTTTTACAAAAAATATACTCCCTCTCAAAGTACTCTTTTATATTTTATATAATCACACAGGAAGTACTGTTTTATAAAAAATATACTCCCTCTCCAAGTACTCATTTATAATGAATATAATCACACGAGAAATACTCTTTTATAAAAAATATACTCCCTCTCAAAGTACTCTTTTATATTGAATATAATCACACAGGAAGTACTCTTTTACAAAAAATATACTCCCTCTCGAAGTACTCTTTTATAAAAAATATACTCCCTCTCAAAGTACTCTTTTATATTGAATATAATCACACAGGAAGTACTCTTTTATAAAAATTATACTCCCTCTCAAAGTACTCTTTTATATTGAATATAATCACACAGGAAGTCCTCTTTTATAAAAAATATACTGCCTCACAAAATACTCTTTAATATTGAATATAATCACACAGGAAGTACTCTTTTATAAAAAATATACTCCCTCTCAAAGTACTCTTTTATAAAAAATATACTCCCTCTCAAAATACTCTTTTATAAAAAATATACTCCCTCTCAAAGTACTCTTTTATATTGAATATAATGACACAGGAAGTACTGTTTTATAAAAAATATACTCCCTCTCAATGTACTCTTTTATACTGAATATAATCACACAGGAAGTATTCTTTTATAAAAAATATACTGCCTCTCAAAGTACTCTTTTATATTGAATATAATCACACAGGAAATACTGTTTTATAAAAATTATACTCCCTCTCAAAGTACTCTTTTATATTGAATATAATCACACAGGAAGTATTCTTTTATAAAAAATATATTGCCTCTCAAAGTACTCTTTTATATTGAATATAATCACACAGGAAGTACTCTTTTACAAAAAATATACTCCCTCTCGAAGTACTCTTTTATAAAAAATATACTCCCTCTCAAAGTACTCTTTTATATTGAATATAATCACACAGGAAGTACTGTTGTATAAAAAATATACTCCCTCTCCAAGTACTCATTTATAATGAATATAATCACACGAGAAATACTCTTTTATAAAAAATATACTCCCTCTCAAAGTACTCTTTTATATTGAATATAATCACACAGGAAGTACTGTTTTATAAAAAATATACTCCCTCTCAATGTACTCTTTTACAAAAAATATACTCCCTCTCGAAGTACTCTTTTATAAAAAAAATACTCCCTCTCAAAGTACTCTTTTATATTGAATATAATCACACAGGAAGTACTGTTGTATAAAAAATATACTCCCTCTCCAAGTACTCATTTATAATGAATATAATCACACGAGAAATACTCTTTTATAAAAAATATACTCCCTCTCAAAGTACTCTTTTATATTGAATATAATCACACAGGAAGTACTGTTTTATAAAAAATATACTCCCTCTCAATGTACTCTTTTATACTGAATATAATCACACAGGAAGTATTCTTTTATAAAAAATATGCTGCCTCTCAAAGTACTCTTTTATTTTGAATATAATCACACAGGAAGTACTCTTTTATAAAAATTATACTCCCTCTCAAAGTACTCTTTTATATTGAATATAATCAGACAGGAAGTCCTCTTTTATAAAAAATATACTGCCTCACAAAATACTCTTTTATATTGAATATAATCACACAGGAAGTACTCTTTTATAAAAAATATACTCCCTCTCAAAGTACTCTTTTATATTGAATATAATCACACAGGAAGTACTCTTTTATAAAAATTATACTCCCTCTCAGAGTACTCTTTTATATTGAATATAATCACACAGGAAGTCCTCTTTTATAAAAAATATACTGCCTCACAAAATACTCTTTTATATTGAATATAATCACACAGGAAGTACTCTTTTATAAAACATATACTCCCTCTCAAAGTACTCTTTTATAAAAAATATACTCCCTCTCAAAGTACTCTTTTATAAAAAATATACTCCCTCTCAAAGTACTCTTTTATATTGAATATAATGACACAGGAAGTACTATTTTATAAAAAATATACTCCCTCTCAATGTACTTTTTTATACTGAATATAATCACACAGGAAGTATTCTTTTATAAAAAATATACTGCCTCTCAAGGTACTCTTTTCTATTGAATATAATCACACAGGAAGTCCTCTTTTACACAAAATATACTGCCTCACAAAATACTCTTTTATATTGAATATAATCACACAGGAAGTACTCTTTTATAAAAAATATACTCCCTCTCAAGGTACTCTTTTATAAAAAATATACTCCCTCTCAAAGTACTCTTTTATAAAAAATATACTCCCTCTCAAAGTACTCTTTTATATTGAATATAATGACACAGGAAGTACTGTTTTATAAAAAATATACTCCCTCTCAATGTACTCTTTTATACTGAATATAATCACACAGGAAGTATTCTTTTATAAAAAATATACTGCCTCTCAAAGTGCTCTTTTATATTGAATATAATCACACAGGAAATACTCTTTTACAAAAATTATACTCCCTCTCAATGTACTCTTTTATATTGAATATAATCACACAGGAAGTACTCTTTAATAAAAAATATACTGCCTCTCAAAGTACTCTTTTATATTGAATATAATCACACAGGAAGTACTCTTTTACAAAAAATATACTCCCTCTCGAAGTACTCTTTTATAAAAAATATACTCCCTCTCAAAGTACTCTTTTATATTGAATATAATCACACAGGAAGTACTCTTTTATAAAAATTATACTCCCTCTCAAAGTACTCTTTTATATTGAATATAATCACACAGGAAGTCCTCTTTTATAAAAAATATACTGCCTCACAAAATACTCTTTTATATTGAATATAATCACACAGGAAGTACTCTTTTATAAAAAATATACTCCCTCTCAAAGTACTCTTTTATAAAAAATATACTCCCTCTCAAAGTACTCTTTTATAAAAAATATACTCCCTCTCCAAGTACTCTTTTATATTGAATATAATGACACAGGAAGTACTGTTTTATAGAAAATATACTCCCTCTCAATGTACTCTTTTATACTGAACATAATCACACAGGAAGTATTCTTTTATAAAAAATATACTGCCTCTCAAAGTACTCTTTTATATTGAATATAATCACACAGGAAGTACTCTTTAATAAAAAATAAACTGCCTCTCAAAGTACTCTTTTATATTGAATATAATCACACAGGAAGTACTCTTTTACAAAAAATATACTCCCTCTCGAAGTACTCTTTTATAAAAAATATACTCCCTCTCAAAGTACTCTTTTATATTGAATATAATCACACATGAAGTACTCTTTTATAAAAAATATACTGCCTCTCAAAATACTCTTTTATATTGAATATAATCACACAGGAAGTACTCGTCTACAAAAAATATACTCCCTCTCGAAGTACTCTTTTATAAAAAATATACTCCATCTCAAAGTACTCTTTTATATTGAATATAATCACACAGGAAGTACTGTTTTATAAAAAATATACTCCCTCTCCAAGTACTCTTTTATATTGAATATAATCACACAGGAAGTACTCTTTTATAAAAAATATACTGCCTCTGAAAGTACTCTTTTATATTGAATATAATCACACAGGAAGTACTCTTTTATAAAAAATACAATCCCTCTCAAAGTACTCTTTTATATTGAATATAATCACACAGGAAGTACTCTTTTATAAAAAATATACTGCCTCTAAAAGTACTCTTTTATATTGAATATAATCACACAGGAAGTATTCTTTTATAAAAAATATACTCCCTCTGGAAGTCCTCTTTTATACGGAATATAATCACACTGTATGAATTCTTTTATACTGAATATAATCACATAAGATGTACTCTATTATAAAAAATATTCTCCCTCTCAATGTACTCGTTTATATTGAATATAATCACACAGGAAGTACTGTTTCATAAAAAATATACTCCCTCTCAAAGTACTCTTTTATATTGAATATAATCACACAGGAAGTACTCTTTTATAAAAAATGTACTGCCTCTCAAAATACTCTTTTATATTGAATATAATCACACTGGAAGTACTCTTTTATAAAAAATATACTCCCTCTCGAAGTACTCTTTTATAAAAAATATTCTCCCTCTCAAAATACTCTTTTATATTGAATATAATCACACAGGATTTATTCTTTTATAAAAAATATACTCTCACTGATAGTACTCTTTTATATTGAATACAATCCCACAGGGAGCATTCTTTTGTTAAAAAATATACTCCCTCTCAAAGTACTCTTTTATATTGAATATAATAACACAGGAAGTCGTCTTTTATAAAAAATATACTGCCTCACAAAATACTCTTTTATATTGAATATAATCACACAGGAAGTACTCTTTTATAAAAAATATACTCCCTCTCAAAGTACTCTTTTATAAAAAATATACTCCCTCTCAAAGTACTCTTTTATATTGAATATAATGACACAGGAAGTACTGTTTTATAAAAAATATACTCCCTCTCAATGTACTCTTTTATACTGAATATAATCACACAGGAAGTATTCTTTTATAAAAAATATACTGACTCTCAAAGTACTCTTTTATATTGAATATAATCACACAGGAAATACTCTTTTATAAAAATTATACTCCCTCTCAAAGTACTCTTTTATATTGAATATAATCACACAGGAAGTACTATTTAATAAAAAATATACTGCCTCTCAAAGTACTCTTTTATATTGAATATAATCACACAGGAAGTACTCTTTTGCAAAAAATATACTCCCTCTCGAAGGACTCTTTTATAAAAAATATACTCCCTCTCAAAGTACTCTTTTATATTGATTATAATCACTCAGGATGTATTCTTTTATAAAAAATATACTCCTTCTCATAGTACTCTTTTATATTGAATATAATCACACAGGAAGCATTCTTTTATAAAAAATATACTCCCTCTCAAAGCACTCTTTTATATTGATTATAATCACACAGGAATTACTCTTTTATAAAAAATATACTGCCTCTCAACGTACTCTTTTATATTGAATATAATCACACAGGAAGTACTCTTTTATAAAAAATATACACCCTCTCGAAGTCCTCTTTTATACGGAATATAATCACACAGGAAGTACTGTTGTATAAAAAATATACTCGCTCTCCAAGTACTCATTTATAATGAATATAATCACATGAGAAATACTCTTTTATAAAAAATATACTCCCTCTCAAAGTACTCTTTTATATTGAATATAATGACACAGGAAGTAATGTTTTATAAAAAATGTACTCCCTCTCAATGTACTCTTTTATACTGAATATAATCACACAGGAAGTGTTCTTTTATGAAAAATATACTGCCTCTCAAAGTACTCTTTTATATTGAATATAATCACACAGGAAATACTGTTTTATAAAAATTATACTCCCTGTCAAAGTACTCTTTTATATTGAATATAATCACACAGGAAGTCCTCTTTAATAAAAAATATACTGCCTCTCAAAGTACTCTTTTATATTGAATATAATCACACAGGAAGTACTCTTTTACAAAAAATATACTCCCTCTCGAAGTACTCTTTTATAAAAAATATACTCCCTCTCAAAGTACTCTTTTATATTGAATATAATCACACAGGAAGTACTCTTTTATAAAAATTATACTCCCTCTCAAAGTACTCTTTTATATTGAATATAATCACACAGGAACTCCTCTTTTATAAAAAATATACTGCCTCACAAAATACTCTTTTATATTGAATATAATCACACAGGAAGTACTCTTTTATAAAAAATATACTCCCTCTCAAAGTACTCTTTTATATTGAATATAATCACACAGGAAGTACTGTTTTATAAAAAATATACTCCCTCTCCAAGTACTCATTTATATTGAATATAATCACACAGGAAGTACTCTTTTACAAGAAATATACTCCCTCTCGAAGTACTCTTTTATAAAAAATATACTCCCTCTCAAAGTACCCTTTTATATTGAATATAATCACACAGGAAGTACTCTTTTATAAAAATTATACTCCCTCTCAAAGTACTCTTTTATATTGAATATAATCACACAGGAAGTATTCTTTTATAAAAAATATACTCCCTCTGGAAGTCCTCTTTAATACGGAATATAATCACACTGTAAGTATTCTTTTATACTGAATATAATCACATAAGATGTACTCTATTATAAAAAATATTCTCCCTCTCAATGTACTCGTTTATATTGAATATAATCACACAGGAAGTACTGTTTCATAAAAAATATACTCCCTCTCAAAGTACTCTTTTATATTGAGTATAATCACACAGGAGGTACTCTTTTATAAAAAATGTACTGCCTCTCAAAATACTGTTTTATATTGAATATAATCACACTGGAAATACTCTTTTATTAAAAATATACTCCCTCTCGAAGTACTCTTTTATAAAAAATATTCTCCCTCTCAAAATACTCTTTTATATTGAATATAATCACACAGGATGTATTCTTTTATAAAAAATATACTCCCTCTCCAAGTACTCATTTATAATGAATATAATCACACGAGAAATACTCTTTTATAAAAAATATACTCCCTCTCAAAGTACTCTTTTATATTGAATATAATCACACAGGAAGTACTCTTTTACAAAAAATATACTCCCTCTTGAAGTACTCTTTTATAAAAAATATACTCCCTCTCAAAGTACTCTTTTATATTGAATATAATCACACAGGAAGTACTCTTTTATAAAAATTATACTCCCTCTCAAAGTACTCTTTTATATTGAATATAATCACACAGTAATCCTCTTTTATAAAAAATATACTGCCTCACAAAATACTCTTTTATATTGAATATAATCACACAGGAAGTACTCTTTTATAAAAAATATACTCCCTCTCAAAGTACTCTTTTATAAAAAATATACTCCCTCTCAAAATACTCTTTTATAAAAAATATACTCCCTCTCAAAGTACTCTTTTATATTGAATATAATGACACAGGAAGTACTGTTTTATAAAAAATATACTCCCTCTCAATGTACTCTTTTATACTGAATATAATCACACAGGAAGTATTCTTTTATAAAAAATATACTGCCTCTCAAAGTACTCTTTTTTATTGAATATAATCACACAGGAAATACTCTTTTATAAAAATTATACTCCCTCTCAAAGTACTCTTTTATATTGAATATAATCACACAGGAAGTACTCTTTAATAAAAAATATACTGCCTCTCAAAGTACTCTTTTATATTAAATATAATCACACAGGAAGTACTCTTTTATAAAAATTATACTCCCTCTCAAAGTACTCTTTTATATTGAATATAATCACACAGGATGTCCTCTTTTATAAAAAATATACTGCCTCACAAAATACTCTTTTATATTGAATATAATCACACAGGAAGTACTCTTTTACAAAAAATATACTCCCTCTCGAAGTACTCTTTTATAAAAAATATACTCCCTCTCAAAGTACTCTTTTATATTGAATATAATCACACAGGAAGTACTCTTTTATAAAAATTATACTCCCTCTCAAAGTACTCTTTTATATTGAATATAATCACACAGGGAGTCCTCTTTTATAAAAAATATACTGCCTCACAAAATACTCTTTGATATTGAATATAATCACACAGGAACTACTCTTTTACAAAAAATATACTCCCTCTCGAAGTACTCTTTTATAAAAAATATACTACCTCTCAAAGTACTCTTTTATATTGAATATAATCACACAGGAAGTACTGTTTTATAAAAAATATACTCCCTCTCCAAGTACTCATTTATAATGAATATAATCACACAGGAAGTACTCTTTAATAAAAAATATACTCCCTCTCAAAGTACTCTTTTATATTGAATATAATCACACAGGAAGTACTCTTTTACAAAAAATATACTCCCTCTCGAAGTACTCTTTTATAAAAAATATACTCCCTCTGAAAGTACTCTTTTATATTGAATATAATCACACAGGAAGTACTCTTTTATAAAAATTATACTCCCTCTCAAAGTACTCTTTTATATTGAATATAATCACACAGGAAATCCTCTTTTATAAAAAATATACTGCCTCACAGAATACTCTTTTATATTGAATATAATCACACAGGAAGTACTCTTTTATAAAAAATATACTCCCTCTCAAAGTACTCTTTTATAAAAAATATACTCCCTCTCAAAGTACTCTTTTATAAAAAATATACTCCCTCTCAAAGTACTCTTTTATATTGAATATAATGACACAGGAAGTACTGTTTTATAAAAAATATACTCCCTCTCAATGTACTCTTTTATACTGAATATAATCACACAGGAAGTATTCTTTTATAAAAAATATACTGCCTCTCAAAATACTCTTTTATATTGAATAAAATCACACAGGAAGTCCTCTTTTATACAAAATATACTGCCTCAAAAATACTCTTTTATATTGAATATAATCACACAGGAAGTACTCTTTTATAAAAAATATACTCCCTCTCAAAGTACTCTTGTATAAAAAATATACTCCCTCTCAAAGTACTCTTTTATATTGAATATAATGACACAGGAAGTACTGTTTTATAAAAAATATACTCCCTCTCAATGTACTCTTTTATACTGAATATAATCACACAGGAAGTATTCTTTTATAAAAAATATACTGCCTCTCAAAGTACTCTTTTATATTGAATATATTCACACAGGAAATACTCTTTTATAAAAATTATACTCCCTCTCAAAGTACTCTTTTATATTGAATATAATCACACAGGAAGTACTCTTTAATAAAAAATATACTGCCTCTCAAAGTACTCTTTTATATTGAATATAATCACACAGGAAGTACTCTTTTACAAAAAATATACTCCCTCTCGAAGTACTCTTTTATAAAAAATATACTCCCTCTCAAAGTACTCTTTTATATTGAATATAATCACACAGGAAGTACTCTTTTATAAAAATTATACTCCCTCTCAAAGTACTCTTTTATATTGAATATAATCACACAGGATGTCCTCTTTTATAAAAAATATACTGCCTCACAAAATACTCTTTTATATTGAATATAATCACACAGGAAGTACTCTTTTACAAAAAATATACTCCCTCTCAAAGTACTCTTTTACAAAAAATATACTCCCTCTCAAAGTACTCTTTTATATTTTATATAATCACACAGGAAGTACTGTTTTATAAAAAATATACTCCCTCTCCAAGTACTCATTTATAATGAATATAATCACACGAGAAATACTCTTTTATAAAAAATATACTCCCTCTCAAAGTACTCTTTTATATTGAATATAATCACACAGGAAGTACTCTTTTACAAAAAATATACTCCCTCTCGAAGTACTCTTTTATAAAAAATATACTCCCTCTCAAAGTACTCTTTTATATTGAATATAATCACACAGGAAGTACTCTTTTATAAAAATTATACTCCCTCTCAAAGTACTCTTTTATATTGAATATAATCACACAGGAAGTCCTCTTTTATAAAAAATATACTGCCTCACAAAATACTCTTTTATATTGAATATAATCACACAGGAAGTACTCTTTTATAAAAAATATACTCCCTCTCAAAGTACTCTTTTATAAAAAATATACTCCCTCTCAAAGTACTCTTTTATAAAAAATATACTCCCTCTCAAAGTACTCTTTTATATTGAATATAATGACACAGGAAGTACTGTTTTATAAAAAATATACTCCCTCTCAATGTACTCTTTTATACTGAATACAATCACACAGGAAGTATTCTTTTATAAAAAATATACTGCCTCTCAAAGTACTCTTTTATATTGAATATAATCACACAGGAAATACTCTTTTATAAAAATTATACTCCCTCTCAAAGTACTCTTTTATATTGAATATAATCACACAGGAAGTACTCTTTAATAAAAAATATACTCCCTCTCAAAGTACTCTTTTATATTGAATATAATCACACAGGAAGTACTCTTTTATAAAAATTATACTCCCTCTCAAAGTACTCTTTTATATTGTATATAATCACACAGGATGTCCTCTTTTATAAAAAATATACTGCCTCACAAAATACTCTTTTGTATTGAATATAATCACACAGGAAGTACTCTTTTACAAAAAATATACTCCCTCTCGAAGTACTCTTTTATAAAAAATATACTCCCTCTCAAAGTACTCTTTTATATTGAATATAATCACACAGGAAGTACTCTTTTATAAAAATTATACTCCCTCTCAAAGTACTCTTTTATATTGAATATAATCACACAGGAAGTCCTCTTTTATAAAAAATATACTGCCTCGCAAAATACTCTTTGATATTGAATATAATCACACAGGAACTACTCTTTTACAAAAAATATACTCCCTCTCGAAGTACTCTTTTATAAAAAATATACTACCTCTCAAAGTACTCTTTTATATTGAATATAATCACACAGGAAGTACTGTTTTATAAAAAATATACTCCCTCTCCAAGTACTCATTATAATGAATATAATCACACAGGAAGTAGTCTTTAATAAAAAATATACTGCCTCTCAAAGTACTCTTTTATATTGAATATAATCACACAGGAAGTACTCTTTTACAAAAAATATACTCCCTCTCGAAGTACTCTTTTATAAAAAATATACTCCCTCTCAAAGTACTCTTTTATATTGAATATAATCACACAGGAAGTACTCTTTTATAAAAATTATACTCCCTCTCAAAGTACTCTTTTATATTGAATATAATCACACAGGAAGTCCTCTTTTATAAAAAATATACGGCCTCACAGAATACTCTTTTATATTGAATATAATCACACAGGAAGTACTCTTTTATAAAAAATATACTCCCTCTCAAAGTACTCTTTTATAAAAAATATACTCCCTCTCAAAGTACTCTTTTATATTGAATATAATGACACAGGAAGTACTGTTTTATAAAAAATATACTCCGTCTCAATGTACTCTTTTATACTGAATATAATCACACAGGAAGTATTCTTTTATAAAAAATATACTGCCTCTCAAAATACTCTTTTATATTGAATAAAATCACACAGGAAGTCCTCTTTTATACAAAATATACTGCCTCACAAAATACTCTTTTATATTGAATATAATCACACAGGAAGTACTCTTTTATAAAAAATATACTCCCTCTCAAAGTACTCTTGTATAAAAAATATACTCCCTCTCAAAGTACTCTTTTATATTGAATATAATGACACAGGAAGTACTATTTTATAAAAAATATACTCCCTCTCAATGTACTCTTTTATACTGAATATAATCACACAGGAAGTATTCTTTTATAAAAAATATACTGCCTCTCAAAGTACTCTTTTATATTGAATATAATCACACAGGAAATACTCTTTTATAAAAATTATACTCCCTCTCAAAGTACTCTTTTATATTGAATATAATCACACAGGAAGTACTCTTTAATAAAAAATATACTGCCTCTCAAAGTACTCTTTTATATTGAATATAATCACACAGGAAGTACTCTTTTACAAAAAATATACTCCCTCTCGAAGTACTCTTTTATAAAACATATACTCCCTCTCAAAGTACTCTTTTATATTGAATATAATCACACAGGAAGTACTCTTTTATAAAAATTATCCTCCCTCTCAAAGTACTATTTTATATTGAATATAATCACACAGGATGTCCTCTTTTATAAAAAATATACTGCCTCACAAAATACTCTTTTATATTGAATATAATCACACAGGAAGTACTCTTTTACAAAAAATATACTCCCTCTCAAAGTACTCTTTTATAAAAAATATACTCCCTCTCAAAGTACTCTTTTATATTGAATATAATCACACAGGAAGTACTGTTTTATAAAAAATATACTCCCTCTCCAAGTACTCATTTATAATGAATATAATCACACGAGAAATACTCTTTTATAAAAAATATACTCCCTCTCAAAGTACTCTTTTATATTGAATATAATCACACAGGAAGTACTCTTTTACAAAAAATATACTCCCTCTCGAAGTACTCTTTTATAAAAAATATACTCCCTCTCAAAGTACTCTTTTATATTGAATATAATCACACAGGAAGTACTCTTTTATAAAAATTATACTCCCTCTCAAAGTACTATTTTATATTGAATATAATCACACAGGATGTCCTCTTTTATAAAAAATATACTGCCTCACAAAATACTCTTTTATATTGAATATAATCACACAGGAAGTACTCTTTTACAAAAAATATACTCCCTCTCAAAGTACTCTTTTACAAAAAATATACTCCCTCTCAAAGTACTCTTTTATATTTTATATAATCACACAGGAAGTACTGTTTTATAAAAAATATACTCCCTCTCCAAGTACTCATTTATAATGAATATAATCACACGAGAAATACTCTTTTATAAAAAATATACTCCCTCTCAAAGTACTCTTTTATATTGAATATAATCACACAGGAAGTACTCTTTTACAAAAAATATACTCCCTCTCGAAGTACTCTTTTATAAAAAATATACTCCCTCTCAAAGTACTCTTTTATATTGAATATAATCACACAGGAAGTACTGTTTTATAAAAAATATACTCCCTCTCAATGTACTCTTTTATACTGAATATAATCACACAGGAAGTATTCTTTTATAAAAAATATACTGCCTCTCAAAATACTCTTTTATATTGAATAAAATCACACAGGAAGTCCTCTTTTATACAAAATATACTGCCTCAAAAAATACTCTTTTATATTGAATATAATCACACAGGAAGTACTCTTTTATAAAAAATATACTCCCTCTCAAAGTACTCTTGTATAAAAAATATACTCCCTCTCAAAGTACTCTTTTATATTGAATATAATGACACAGGAAGTACTGTTTTATAAAAAATATACTCCCTCTCAATGTACTCTTTTATACTGAATATAATCACACAGGAAGTATTCTTTTATAAAAAATATACTGCCTCTCAAAGTACTCTTTTATATTGAATATATTCACACAGGAAATACTCTTTTATAAAAATTATACTCCCTCTCAAAGTACTCTTTTATATTGAATATAATCACACAGGAAGTACTCTTTAATAAAAAATATACTGCCTCTCAAAGTACTCTTTTATATTGAATATAATCACACAGGAAGTACTCTTTTACAAAAAATATACTCCCTCTCGAAGTACTCTTTTATAAAAAATATACTCCCTCTCAAAGTACTCTTTTATATTGAATATAATCACACAGGAAGTACTCTTTTATAAAAATTATACTCCCTCTCAAAGTACTCTTTTATATTGAATATAATCACACAGGATGTCCTCTTTTATAAAAAATATACTGCCTCACAAAATACTCTTTTATATTGAATATAATCACACAGGAAGTACTCTTTTACAAAAAATATACTCCCTCTCAAAGTACTCTTTTACAAAAAATATACTCCCTCTCAAAGTACTCTTTTATATTTTATATAATCACACAGGAAGTACTGTTTTATAAAAAATATACTCCCTCTCCAAGTACTCATTTATAATGAATATAATCACACGAGAAATACTCTTTTATAAAAAATATACTCCCTCTCAAAGTACTCTTTTATATTGAATATAATCACACAGGAAGTACTCTTTTACAAAAAATATACTCCCTCTCGAAGTACTCTTTTATAAAAAATATACTCCCTCTCAAAGTACTCTTTTATATTGAATATAATCACACAGGAAGTACTCTTTTATAAAAATTATACTCCCTCTCAAAGTACTCTTTTATATTGAATATAATCACACAGGAAGTCCTCTTTTATAAAAAATATACTGCCTCACAAAATACTCTTTTATATTGAATATAATCACACAGGAAGTACTCTTTTATAAAAAATATACTCCCTCTCAAAGTACTCTTTTATAAAAAATATACTCCCTCTCAAAGTACTCTTTTATAAAAAATATACTCCCTCTCAAAGTACTCTTTTATATTGAATATAATGACACAGGAAGTACTGTTTTATAAAAAATATACTCCCTCTCAATGTACTCTTTTATACTGAATACAATCACACAGGAAGTATTCTTTTATAAAAAATATACTGCCTCTCAAAGTACTCTTTTATATTGAATATAATCACACAGGAAATACTCTTTTATAAAAATTATACTCCCTCTCAAAGTACTCTTTTATATTGAATATAATCACACAGGAAGTACTCTTTAATAAAAAATATACTCCCTCTCAAAGTACTCTTTTATATTGAATATAATCACACAGGAAGTACTCTTTTATAAAAATTATACTCCCTCTCAAAGTACTCTTTTATATTGTATATAATCACACAGGATGTCCTCTTTTATAAAAAATATACTGCCTCACAAAATACTCTTTTGTATTGAATATAATCACACAGGAAGTACTCTTTTACAAAAAATATACTCCCTCTCGAAGTACTCTTTTATAAAAAATATACTCCCTCTCAAAGTACTCTTTTATATTGAATATAATCACACAGGAAGTACTCTTTTATAAAAATTATACTCCCTCTCAAAGTACTCTTTTATATTGAATATAATCACACAGGAAGTCCTCTTTTATAAAAAATATACTGCCTCGCAAAATACTCTTTGATATTGAATATAATCACACAGGAACTACTCTTTTACAAAAAATATACTCCCTCTCGAAGTACTCTTTTATAAAAAATATACTACCTCTCAAAGTACTCTTTTATATTGAATATAATCACACAGGAAGTACTGTTTTATAAAAAATATACTCCCTCTCCAAGTACTCATTATAATGAATATAATCACACAGGAAGTAGTCTTTAATAAAAAATATACTGCCTCTCAAAGTACTCTTTTATATTGAATATAATCACACAGGAAGTACTCTTTTACAAAAAATATACTCCCTCTCGAAGTACTCTTTTATAAAAAATATACTCCCTCTCAAAGTACTCTTTTATATTGAATATAATCACACAGGAAGTACTCTTTTATAAAAATTATACTCCCTCTCAAAGTACTCTTTTATATTGAATATAATCACACAGGAAGTCCTCTTTTATAAAAAATATACGGCCTCACAGAATACTCTTTTATATTGAATATAATCACACAGGAAGTACTCTTTTATAAAAAATATACTCCCTCTCAAAGTACTCTTTTATAAAAAATATACTCCCTCTCAAAGTACTCTTTTATATTGAATATAATGACACAGGAAGTACTGTTTTATAAAAAATATACTCCCTCTCAATGTACTCTTTTATACTGAATATAATCACACAGGAAGTATTCTTTTATAAAAAATATACTGCCTCTCAAAATACTCTTTTATATTGAATAAAATCACACAGGAAGTCCTCTTTTATACAAAATATACTGCCTCACAAAATACTCTTTTATATTGAATATAATCACACAGGAAGTATTCTTTTATAAAAAATATACTCCCTCTCAAAGTACTCTTGTATAAAAAATATACTCCCTCTCAAAGTACTCTTTTATATTGAATATAATGACACAGGAAGTACTATTTTATAAAAAATATACTCCCTCTCAATGTACTCTTTTATACTGAATATAATCACACAGGAAGTATTCTTTTATAAAAAATATACTGCCTCTCAAAGTACTCTTTTATATTGAATATAATCACACAGGAAATACTCTTTTATAAAAATTATACTCCCTCTCAAAGTACTCTTTTATATTGAATATAATCACACAGGAAGTACTCTTTAATAAAAAATATACTGCCTCTCAAAGTACTCTTTTATATTGAATATAATCACACAGGAAGTACTCTTTTACAAAAAATATACTCCCTCTCGAAGTACTCTTTTATAAAACATATACTCCCTCTCAAAGTACTCTTTTATATTGAATATAATCACACAGGAAGTACTCTTTTATAAAAATTATCCTCCCTCTCAAAGTACTATTTTATATTGAATATAATCACACAGGATGTCCTCTTTTATAAAAAATATACTGCCTCACAAAATACTCTTTTATATTGAATATAATCACACAGGAAGTACTCTTTTACAAAAAATATACTCCCTCTCAAAGTACTCTTTTATAAAAAATATACTCCCTCTCAAAGTACTCTTTTATATTGAATATAATCACACAGGAAGTACTGTTTTATAAAAAATATACTCCCTCTCCAAGTACTCATTTATAATGAATATAATCACACGAGAAATACTCTTTTATAAAAAATATACTCCCTCTCAAAGTACTCTTTTATATTGAATATAATCACACAGGAAGTACTCTTTTACAAAAAATATACTCCCTCTCGAAGTACTCTTTTATAAAAAATATACTCCCTCTCAAAGTACTCTTTTATATTGAATATAATCACACAGGAAGTACTCTTTTATAAAAATTATACTCCCTCTCAAAGTACTATTTTATATTGAATATAATCACACAGGATGTCCTCTTTTATAAAAAATATACTGCCTCACAAAATACTCTTTTATATTGAATATAATCACACAGGAAGTACTCTTTTACAAAAAATATACTCCCTCTCAAAGTACTCTTTTACAAAAAATATACTCCCTCTCAAAGTACTCTTTTATATTTTATATAATCACACAGGAAGTACTGTTTTATAAAAAATATACTCCCTCTCCAAGTACTCATTTATAATGAATATAATCACACGAGAAATACTCTTTTATAAAAAATATACTCCCTCTCAAAGTACTCTTTTATATTGAATATAATCACACAGGAAGTACTCTTTTACAAAAAATATACTCCCTCTCGAAGTACTCTTTTATAAAAAATATACTCCCTCTCAAAGTACTCTTTTATATTGAATATAATCACACAGGAAGTACTGTTTTATAAAAAATATACTCCCTCTCAATGTACTCTTTTATACTGAATATAATCACACAGGAAGTATTCTTTTATAAAAAATATACTGCCTCTCAAAATACTCTTTTATATTGAATAAAATCACACAGGAAGTCCTCTTTTATACAAAATATACTGCCTCAAAAAATACTCTTTTATATTGAATATAATCACACAGGAAGTACTCTTTTATAAAAAATATACTCCCTCTCAAAGTACTCTTGTATAAAAAATATACTCCCTCTCAAAGTACTCTTTTATATTGAATATAATGACACAGGAAGTACTGTTTTATAAAAAATATACTCCCTCTCAATGTACTCTTTTATACTGAATATAATCACACAGGAAGTATTCTTTTATAAAAAATATACTGCCTCTCAAAGTACTCTTTTATATTGAATATATTCACACAGGAAATACTCTTTTATAAAAATTATACTCCCTCTCAAAGTACTCTTTTATATTGAATATAATCACACAGGAAGTACTCTTTAATAAAAAATATACTGCCTCTCAAAGTACTCTTTTATATTGAATATAATCACACAGGAAGTACTCTTTTACAAAAAATATACTCCCTCTCGAAGTACTCTTTTATAAAAAATATACTCCCTCTCAAAGTACTCTTTTATATTGAATATAATCACACAGGAAGTACTCTTTTATAAAAATTATACTCCCTCTCAAAGTACTCTTTTATATTGAATATAATCACACAGGATGTCCTCTTTTATAAAAAATATACTGCCTCACAAAATACTCTTTTATATTGAATATAATCACACAGGAAGTACTCTTTTACAAAAAATATACTCCCTCTCAAAGTACTCTTTTATAAAAAATATACTCCCTCTCAAAGTACTCTTTTATATTGAATATAATCACACAGGAAGTACTGTTTTATAAAAAATATACTCCCTCTCCAAGTACTCATTTATAATGAATATAATCACACGAGAAATACTCTTTTATAAAAAATATACTCCCTCTCAAATTACTCTTTTATATTGAATATAATCACACAGGAAGTACTCTTTTACAAAAAATATACTCCCTCTCGAAGTACTCTTTTATAAAAAATATACTCCCTCTCAAAGTACTCTTTTATATTGAATATAATCACACAGGAAGTACTCTTTTATAAAAATTATACTCCCTCTCAAAGTACTATTTTATATTGAATATAATCACACAGGATGTCCTCTTTTATAAAAAATATACTGCCTCACAAAATACTCTTTTATATTGAATATAATCACACAGGAAGTACTCTTTTACAAAAAATATACTCCCTCTCAAAGTACTCTTTTACAAAAAATATACTCCCTCTCAAAGTACTCTTTTATATTTTATATAATCACACAGGAAGTACTGTTTTATAAAAAATATACTCCCTCTCCAAGTACTCATTTATAATGAATATAATCACACGAGAAATACTCTTTTATAAAAAATATACTCCCTCTCAAAGTACTCTTTTATATTGAATATAATCACACAGGAAGTACTCTTTTACAAAAAATATACTCCCTCTCGAAGTACTCTTTTATAAAAAATATACTCCCTCTCAAAGTACTCTTTTATATTGAATATAATCACACAGGAAGTACTGTTTTATAAAAAATATACTCCCTCTCAATGTACTCTTTTATACTGAATATAATCACACAGGAAGTATTCTTTTATAAAAAATATACTGCCTCTCAAAATACTCTTTTATATTGAATAAAATCACACAGGAAGTCCTCTTTTATACAAAATATACTGCCTCAAAAAATACTCTTTTATATTGAATATAATCACACAGGAAGTACTCTTTTATAAAAAATATACTCCCTCTCAAAGTACTCTTGTATAAAAAATATACTCCCTCTCAAAGTACTCTTTTATATTGAATATAATGACACAGGAAGTACTGTTTTATAAAAAATATACTCCCTCTCAATGTACTCTTTTATACTGAATATAATCACACAGGAAGTATTCTTTTATAAAAAATATACTGCCTCTCAAAGTACTCTTTTATATTGAATATATTCACACAGGAAATACTCTTTTATAAAAATTATACTCCCTCTCAAAGTACTCTTTTATATTGAATATAATCACACAGGAAGTACTCTTTAATAAAAAATATACTGCCTCTCAAAGTACTCTTTTATATTGAATATAATCACACTGGAAGTACTCTTTTACAAAAAATATACTCCCTCTCGAAGTACTCTTTTATAAAAAATATACTCCCTCTCAAAGTACTCTTTTATATTGAATATAATCACACAGGAAGTACTCTTTTATAAAAATTATACTCCCTCTCAAAGTACTCTTTTATATTGAATATAATCACACAGGATGTCCTCTTTTATAAAAAATATACTGCCTCACAAAATACTCTTTTATATTGAATATAATCACACAGGAAGTACTCTTTTACAAAAAATATACTCCCTCTCAAAGTACTCTTTTACAAAAAATATACTCCCTCTCAAAGTACTCTTTTATATTTTATATAATCACACAGGAAGTACTGTTTTATAAAAAATATACTCCCTCTCCAAGTACTCATTTATAATGAATATAATCACACGAGAAATACTCTTTTATAAAAAATATACTCCCTCTCAAAGTACTCTTTTATATTGAATATAATCACACAGGAAGTACTCTTTTACAAAAAATATACTCCCTCTCGAAGTACTCTTTTATAAAAAATATACTCCCTCTCAAAGTACTCTTTTATATCGAATATAATCACACAGGAAGTACTCTTTTATAAAAATTATACTCCCTCTCAAAGTACTCTTTTATATTGAATATAATCACACAGGAAGTCCTCTTTTATAAAAAATATACTGCCTCACAAAATACTCTTTTATATTGAATATAATCACACAGGAAGTACTCTTTTATAAAAAATATACTCCCTCTCAAAGTACTCTTTTATAAAAAATATACTCCCTCTCAAAGTACTCTTTTATAAAAAATATACTCCCTCTCAAAGTACTCTTTTATATTGAATATAATGACACAGGAAGTACTGTTTTATAAAAAATATACTCCCTCTCAATGTACTCTTTTATACTGAATACAATCACACAGGAAGTATTCTTTTATAAAAAATATACTGCCTCTCAAAGTACTCTTTTATATTGAATATAATCACACAGGAAATACTCTTTTATAAAAATTATACTCCCTCTCAAAGTACTCTTTTATATTGAATATAATCACACAGGAAGTACTCTTTAATAAAAAATATACTCCCTCTCAAAGTACTCTTTTATATTGAATATAATCACACAGGAAGTACTCTTTTATAAAAATTATACTCCCTCTCAAAGTACTCTTTTATATTGTATATAATCACACAGGATGTCCTCTTTTATAAAAAATATACTGCCTCACAAAATACTCTTTTGTATTGAATATAATCACACAGGAAGTACTCTTTTACAAAAAATATACTCCCTCTCGAAGTACTCTTTTATAAAAAATATACTCCCTCTCAAAGTACTCTTTTATATTGAATATAATCACACAGGAAGTACTCTTTTATAAAAATTATACTCCCTCTCAAAGTACTCTTTTATATTGAATATAATCACACAGGAAGTCCTCTTTTATAAAAAATATACTGCCTCGCAAAATACTCTTTGATATTGAATATAATCACACAGGAACTACTCTTTTACAAAAAATATACTCCCTCTCGAAGTACTCTTTTATAAAAAATATACTACCTCTCAAAGTACTCTTTTATATTGAATATAATCACACAGGAAGTACTGTTTTATAAAAAATATACTCCCTCTCCAAGTACTCATTATAATGAATATAATCACACAGGAAGTAGTCTTTAATAAAAAATATACTGCCTCTCAAAGTACTCTTTTATATTGAATATAATCACACAGGAAGTACTCTTTTACAAAAAATATACTCCCTCTCGAAGTACTCTTTTATAAAAAATATACTCCCTCTCAAAGTACTCTTTTATATTGAATATAATCACACAGGAAGTACTCTTTTATAAAAATTATACTCCCTCTCAAAGTACTCTTTTATATTGAATATAATCACACAGGAAGTCCTCTTTTATAAAAAATATACGGCCTCACAGAATACTCTTTTATATTGAATATAATCACACAGGAAGTACTCTTTTATAAAAAATATACTCCCTCTCAAAGTACTCTTTTATAAAAAATATACTCCCTCTCAAAGTACTCTTTTATATTGAATATAATGACACAGGAAGTACTGTTTTATAAAAAATATACTCCCTCTCAATGTACTCTTTTATACTGAATATAATCACACAGGAAGTATTCTTTTATAAAAAATATACTGCCTCTCAAAATACTCTTTTATATTGAATAAAATCACACAGGAAGTCCTCTTTTATACAAAATATACTGCCTCACAAAATACTCTTTTATATTGAATATAATCACACAGGAAGTATTCTTTTATAAAAAATATACTCCCTCTCAAAGTACTCTTGTATAAAAAATATACTCCCTCTCAAAGTACTCTTTTATATTGAATATAATGACACAGGAAGTACTATTTTATAAAAAATATACTCCCTCTCAATGTACTCTTTTATACTGAATATAATCACACAGGAAGTATTCTTTTATAAAAAATATACTGCCTCTCAAAGTACTCTTTTATATTGAATATAATCACACAGGAAATACTCTTTTATAAAAATTATACTCCCTCTCAAAGTACTCTTTTATATTGAATATAATCACACAGGAAGTACTCTTTAATAAAAAATATACTGCCTCTCAAAGTACTCTTTTATATTGAATATAATCACACAGGAAGTACTCTTTTACAAAAAATATACTCCCTCTCGAAGTACTCTTTTATAAAACATATACTCCCTCTCAAAGTACTCTTTTATATTGAATATAATCACACAGGAAGTACTCTTTTATAAAAATTATCCTCCCTCTCAAAGTACTATTTTATATTGAATATAATCACACAGGATGTCCTCTTTTATAAAAAATATACTGCCTCACAAAATACTCTTTTATATTGAATATAATCACACAGGAAGTACTCTTTTACAAAAAATATACTCCCTCTCAAAGTACTCTTTTATAAAAAATATACTCCCTCTCAAAGTACTCTTTTATATTGAATATAATCACACAGGAAGTACTGTTTTATAAAAAATATACTCCCTCTCCAAGTACTCATTTATAATGAATATAATCACACGAGAAATACTCTTTTATAAAAAATATACTCCCTCTCAAAGTACTCTTTTATATTGAATATAATCACACAGGAAGTACTCTTTTACAAAAAATATACTCCCTCTCGAAGTACTCTTTTATAAAAAATATACTCCCTCTCAAAGTACTCTTTTATATTGAATATAATCACACAGGAAGTACTCTTTTATAAAAATTATACTCCCTCTCAAAGTACTATTTTATATTGAATATAATCACACAGGATGTCCTCTTTTATAAAAAATATACTGCCTCACAAAATACTCTTTTATATTGAATATAATCACACAGGAAGTACTCTTTTACAAAAAATATACTCCCTCTCAAAGTACTCTTTTACAAAAAATATACTCCCTCTCAAAGTACTCTTTTATATTTTATATAATCACACAGGAAGTACTGTTTTATAAAAAATATACTCCCTCTCCAAGTACTCATTTATAATGAATATAATCACACGAGAAATACTCTTTTATAAAAAATATACTCCCTCTCAAAGTACTCTTTTATATTGAATATAATCACACAGGAAGTACTCTTTTACAAAAAATATACTCCCTCTCGAAGTACTCTTTTATAAAAAATATACTCCCTCTCAAAGTACTCTTTTATATTGAATATAATCACACAGGAAGTACTGTTTTATAAAAAATATACTCCCTCTCAATGTACTCTTTTATACTGAATATAATCACACAGGAAGTATTCTTTTATAAAAAATATACTGCCTCTCAAAATACTCTTTTATATTGAATAAAATCACACAGGAAGTCCTCTTTTATACAAAATATACTGCCTCAAAAAATACTCTTTTATATTGAATATAATCACACAGGAAGTACTCTTTTATAAAAAATATACTCCCTCTCAAAGTACTCTTGTATAAAAAATATACTCCCTCTCAAAGTACTCTTTTATATTGAATATAATGACACAGGAAGTACTGTTTTATAAAAAATATACTCCCTCTCAATGTACTCTTTTATACTGAATATAATCACACAGGAAGTATTCTTTTATAAAAAATATACTGCCTCTCAAAGTACTCTTTTATATTGAATATATTCACACAGGAAATACTCTTTTATAAAAATTATACTCCCTCTCAAAGTACTCTTTTATATTGAATATAATCACACAGGAAGTACTCTTTAATAAAAAATATACTGCCTCTCAAAGTACTCTTTTATATTGAATATAATCACACAGGAAGTACTCTTTTACAAAAAATATACTCCCTCTCGAAGTACTCTTTTATAAAAAATATACTCCCTCTCAAAGTACTCTTTTATATTGAATATAATCACACAGGAAGTACTCTTTTATAAAAATTATACTCCCTCTCAAAGTACTCTTTTATATTGAATATAATCACACAGGATGTCCTCTTTTATAAAAAATATACTGCCTCACAAAATACTCTTTTATATTGAATATAATCACACAGGAAGTACTCTTTTACAAAAAATATACTCCCTCTCAAAGTACTCTTTTACAAAAAATATACTCCCTCTCAAAGTACTCTTTTATATTTTATATAATCACACAGGAAGTACTGTTTTATAAAAAATATACTCCCTCTCCAAGTACTCATTTATAATGAATATAATCACACGAGAAATACTCTTTTATAAAAAATATACTCCCTCTCAAAGTACTCTTTTATATTGAATATAATCACACAGGAAGTACTCTTTTACAAAAAATATACTCCCTCTCGAAGTACTCTTTTATAAAAAATATACTCCCTCTCAAAGTACTCTTTTATATTGAATATAATCACACAGGAAGTACTCTTTTATAAAAATTATACTCCCTCTCAAAGTACTCTTTTATATTGAATATAATCACACAGGAAGTCCTCTTTTATAAAAAATATACTGCCTCACAAAATACTCTTTTATATTGAATATAATCACACAGGAAGTACTCTTTTATAAAAAATATACTCCCTCTCAAAGTACTCTTTTATAAAAAATATACTCCCTCTCAAAATACTCTTTTATAAAAAATATACTCCCTCTCAAAGTACTCTTTTATATTGAATATAATGACACAGGAAGTACTGTTTTATAAAAAATATACTCCCTCTCAATGTACTCTTTTATACTGAATACAATCACACAGGAAGTATTCTTTTATAAAAAATATACTGCCTCTCAAAGTACTCTTTTATATTGAATATAATCACACAGGAAATACTCTTTTATAAAAATTATACTCCCTCTCAAAGTACTCTTTTATATTGAATATAATCACACAGGAAGTACTCTTTAATAAAAAATATACTCCCTCTCAAAGTACTCTTTTATATTGAATATAATCACACAGGAAGTACTCTTTTATAAAAATTATACTCCCTCTCAAAGTACTCTTTTATATTGTATATAATCACACAGGATGTCCTCTTTTATAAAAAATATACTGCCTCACAAAATACTCTTTTATATTGAATATAATCACACAGGAAGTACTCTTTTACAAAAAATATACTCCCTCTCGAAGTACTCTTTTATAAAAAATATACTCCCTCTCAAAGTACTCTTTTATATTGAATATAATCACACAGGAAGTACTCTTTTATAAAAATTATACTCCCTCTCAAAGTACTCTTTTATATTGAATATAATCACACAGGAAGTCCTCTTTTATAAAAAATATACTGCCTCGCAAAATACTCTTTGATATTGAATACAATCACACAGGAACTACTCTTTTACAAAAAATATACTCCCTCTCGAAGTACTCTTTTATAAAAAATATACTACCTCTCAAAGTACTCTTTTATATTGAATATAATCACACAGGAAGTACTGTTTTATAAAAAATATACTCCCTCTCCAAGTACTCATTATAATGAATATAATCACACAGGAAGTAGTCTTTAATAAAAAATATACTGCCTCTCAAAGTACTCTTTTATATTGAATATAATCACACAGGAAGTACTCTTTTACAAAAAATATACTCCCTCTCGAAGTACTCTTTTATAAAAAATATACTCCCTCTCAAAGTACTCTTTTATATTGAATATAATCACACAGGAAGTACTCTTTTATAAAAATTATACTCCCTCTCAAAGTACTCTTTTATATTGAATATAATCACACAGGAAGTCCTCTTTTATAAAAAATATACGGCCTCACAGAATACTCTTTTATATTGAATATAATCACACAGGAAGTACTCTTTTATAAAAAATATACTCCCTCTCAAAGTACTCTTTTATAAAAAATATACTCCCTCTCAAAGTACTCTTTTATATTGAATATAATGACACAGGAAGTACTGTTTTATAAAAAATATACTCCCTCTCAATGTACTCTTTTATACTGAATATAATCACACAGGAAGTATTCTTTTATAAAAAATATACTGCCTCTCAAAATACTCTTTTATATTGAATAAAATCACACAGGAAGTCCTCTTTTATACAAAATATACTGCCTCACAAAATACTCTTTTATATTGAATATAATCACACAGGAAGTACTCTTTTATAAAAAATATACTCCCTCTCAAAGTACTCTTGTATAAAAAATATACTCCCTCTCAAAGTACTCTTTTATATTGAATATAATGACACAGGAAGTACTATTTTATAAAAAATATACTCCCTCTCAATGTACTCTTTTATACTGAATATAATCACACAGGAAGTATTCTTTTATAAAAAATATACTGCCTCTCAAAGTACTCTTTTATATTGAATATAATCACACAGGAAATACTCTTTTATAAAAATTATACTCCCTCTCAAAGTACTCTTTTATATTGAATATAATCACACAGGAAGTACTCTTTAATAAAAAATATACTGCCTCTCAAAGTACTCTTTTATATTGAATATAATCACACAGGAAGTACTCTTTTACAAAAAATATACTCCCTCTCGAAGTACTCTTTTATAAAACATATACTCCCTCTCAAAGTACTCTTTTATATTGAATATAATCACACAGGAAGTACTCTTTTATAAAAATTATCCTCCCTCTCAAAGTACTATTTTATATTGAATATAATCACACAGGATGTCCTCTTTTATAAAAAATATACTGCCTCACAAAATACTCTTTTATATTGAATATAATCACACAGGAAGTACTCTTTTACAAAAAATATACTCCCTCTCAAAGTACTCTTTTATAAAAAATATACTCCCTCTCAAAGTACTCTTTTATATTGAATATAATCACACAGGAAGTACTGTTTTATAAAAAATATACTCCCTCTCCAAGTACTCATTTATAATGAATATAATCACACGAGAAATACTCTTTTATAAAAAATATACTCCCTCTCAAAGTACTCTTTTATATTGAATATAATCACACAGGAAGTACTCTTTTACAAAAAATATACTCCCTCTCGAAGTACTCTTTTATAAAAAATATACTCCCTCTCAAAGTACTCTTTTATATTGAATATAATCACACAGGAAGTACTCTTTTATAAAAATTATACTCCCTCTCAAAGTACTATTTTATATTGAATATAATCACACAGGATGTCCTCTTTTATAAAAAATATACTGCCTCACAAAATACTCTTTTATATTGAATATAATCACACAGGAAGTACTCTTTTACAAAAAATATACTCCCTCTCAAAGTACTCTTTTACAAAAAATATACTCCCTCTCAAAGTACTCTTTTATATTTTATATAATCACACAGGAAGTACTGTTTTATAAAAAATATACTCCCTCTCCAAGTACTCATTTATAATGAATATAATCACACGAGAAATACTCTTTTATAAAAAATATACTCCCTCTCAAAGTACTCTTTTATATTGAATATAATCACACAGGAAGTACTCTTTTACAAAAAATATACTCCCTCTCGAAGTACTCTTTTATAAAAAATATACTCCCTCTCAAAGTACTCTTTTATATTGAATATAATCACACAGGAAGTACTCTTTTATAAAAATTATACTCCCTCTCAAAGTACTCTTTTATATTGAATATAATCACACAGGAAGTCCTCTTTTATAAAAAATATACTGCCTCACAAAATACTCTTTTATATTGAATATAATCACACAGGAAGTACTCTTTTATAAAAAATATACTCCCTCTCAAAGTACTCTTTAATAAAAAATATACTCCCTCTCAAAATACTCTTTTATAAAAAATATACTCCCTCTCAAAGTACTCTTTTATATTGAATATAATGACACAGGAAGTACTGTTTTATAAAAAATATACTCCCTCTCAATGTACTCTTTTATACTGAATATAATCACACAGGAAGTATTCTTTTATAAAAAATATACTGCCTCTCAAAGTACTCTTTTATATTGAATATAATCACACAGGAAATACTGTTTTATAAAAATTATACTCCCTCTCAAAGTACTCTTTTATATTGAATATAATCACACAGGAAGTACTCTTTAATAAAAAATATATTGCCTCTCAAAGTACTCTTTTATATTGAATATAATCACACAGGAAGTACTCTTTTACAAAAAATATACTCCCTCTCGAAGTACTCTTTTATAAAAAATATACTCCCTCTCAAAGTACTCTTTTATATTGAATATAATCACACAGGAAGTACTGTTGTATAAAAAATATACTCCCTCTCCAAGTACTCATTTATAATGAATATAATCACACGAGAAATACTCTTTTATAAAAAATATACTCCCTCTCAAAGTACTCTTTTATATTGAATATAATCACACAGGAAGTACTGTTTTATAAAAAATATACTCCCTCTCAATGTACTCTTTTACAAAAAATATACTCCCTCTCGAAGTACTCTTTTATAAAAAAAATACTCCCTCTCAAAGTACTCTTTTATATTGAATATAATCACACAGGAAGTACTGTTGTATAAAAAATATACTCCCTCTCCAAGTACTCATTTATAATGAATATAATCACACGAGAAATACTCTTTTATAAAAAATATACTCCCTCTCAAAGTACTCTTTTATATTGAATATAATCACACAGGAAGTACTGTTTTATAAAAAATATACTCCCTCTCAATGTACTCTTTTATACTGAATATAATCACACAGGAAGTATTCTTTTATAAAAAATATGCTGCCTCTCAAAGTACTCTTTTATATTGAATATAATCACACAGGAAATACTCTTTTATAAAAATTATACTCCCTCTCAAAGTACTCTTTTATATTGAATATAATCACACAGGAAGTACTCTTTAATAAAAAATATACTGCCCCTCAAAGTACTCTTTTATATTGAATATAATCACACAGGAAGTACTCTTTTACAAAAAATATACTCCCTCTCGAAGTACTCTTTTAAAAAATATATACTCCCTCTCAAAGTACTCTTTTATATTGAATATAATCACACAGGAAGTACTCTTTTATAAAAATTATACTCCCTCTCAAAGTACTCTTTCATATTGAATATAATCACACAGGAAGTCCTCTTTTATAAAAAATATACTGCCTCACAAAATACTCTTTTATATTGAATATAATCACACAGGAAGTACTCTTTTATAAAAAATATACTCCCTCTCAAAGTACTCTTTTATAAAAAATATACTCCCTCTCAAAGTACTCTTTTATATTGAATATAATCACACAGGAAGTACTGTTTTATAAAAAATATACTCCCTCTACAAGTACTCATTTATAATGAATATAATCACACAAGAAATACTCTTTTATAAAAAATATACTCCCTCTCAAAGTACTCTTTTATATTGAATATAATCACACAGGAAGTACTCTTTTACAAAAAATATACTCCCTCTCGAAGTACTCTTTTATAAAAAATATACTCCCTCTCGAAGTACTCTTTTATATTGAATATAATCACACAGGAAGTACTCTTTTATAAAAATTATACTCCCTCTGAAAGTACTCTTTTATATTGAATATAATCACACAGGAAGTCCTCTTTTATAAAAAATATACCGCCTCACAAAATACTCTTTTATATTGAATATAATCACACAGGAAGTACTCTTTTATAAAAAATATACTCCCTCTCAAAGTACTCTTTTATATTGAATATAATCACACAGGAAGTACTGTTTTATAAAAAATATACTCCCTCTCCAAGTACTCATTTATAATGAATATAATCACACGAGAAATACTCTTTTATAAAAAATATACTCCCTCTCAAAGTACTCTTTTATTTTGAATATAATCACACAGGAAGTACTCTTTTATAAAAATTATACTCCCTCTCAAAGTACTCTTTTATATTGAATATAATCAGACAGGAAGTCCTCTTTTATAAAAAATATACTGCCTCACAAAATACTCTTTTATATTGAATATAATCACACAGGAAGTACTCTTTTATAAAAAATATACTCCCTCTCAAAGTACTCTTTTATATTGAATATAATCACACAGGAAGTACTCTTTTATAAAAATTATACTCCCTCTCAGAGTACTCTTTTATATTGAATATAATCACACAGGAAGTCCTCTTTTATAAAAAATATACTGCCTCACAAAATACTCTTTTATATTGAATATAATCACACAGGAAGTACTCTTTTATAAAACATATACTCCCTCTCAAAGTACTCTTTTATAAAAAATATACTCCCTCTCAAAGTACTCTTTTATAAAAAATATACTCCCTCTCAAAGTACTCTTTTATATTGAATATAATGACACAGGAAGTACTATTTTATAAAAAATATACTCCCTCTCAATGTACTTTTTTATACTGAATATAATCACACAGGAAGTATTCTTTTATAAAAAATATACTGCCTCTCAAGGTACTCTTTTCTATTGAATATAATCACACAGGAAGTCCTCTTTTATACAAAATATACTGCCTCACAAAATACTCTTTTATATTGAATATAATCACACAGGAAGTACTCTTTTATAAAAAATATACTCCCTCTCAAGGTACTCTTTTATAAAAAATATACTCCCTCTCAAAGTACTCTTTTATAAAAAATATACTCCCTCTCAAAGTACTCTTTTATATTGAATATAATGACACAGGAAGTACTGTTTTATAAAAAATATACTCCCTCTCAATGTACTCTTTTATACTGAATATAATCACACAGGAAGTATTCTTTTATAAAAAATATACTGCCTCTCAAAGTGCTCTTTTATATTGAATATAATCACACAGGAAATACTCTTTTACAAAAATTATACTCCCTCTCAATGTACTCTTTTATATTGAATATAATCACACAGGAAGTACTCTTTAATAAAAAATATACTGCCTCTCAAAGTACTCTTTTATATTGAATATAATCACACAGGAAGTACTCTTTTACAAAAAATATACTCCCTCTCGAAGTACTCTTTTATAAAAAATATACTCCCTCTCAAAGTACTCTTTTATATTGAATATAATCACACAGGAAGTACTCTTTTATAAAAATTATACTCCCTCTCAAAGTACTCTTTTATATTGAATATAATCACACAGGAAGTCCTCTTTTATAAAAAATATACTGCCTCACAATATACTCTTTTATATTGAATATAATCACACAGGAAGTACTCTTTTATAAAAAATATACTCCCTCTCAAAGTACTCTTTTATAAAAAATATACTCCCTCTCAAAGTACTCTTTTATAAAAAATATACTCCCTCCCCAAGTACTCTTTTATATTGAATATAATGACACAGGAAGTACTGTTTTATAGAAAATATACTCCCTCTCAATGTACTCTTTTATACTGAACATAATCACACAGGAAGTATTCTTTTATAAAAAATATACTGCCTCTCAAAGTACTCTTTTATATTGAATATAATCACACAGGAAGTACTCTTTAATAAAAAATAAACTGCCTCTCAAAGTACTCTTTTATATTGAATATAATCACACAGGAAGTACTCTTTTACAAAAAATATACTCCCTCTCGAAGTACTCTTTTATAAAAAATATACTCCCTCTCAAAGTACTCTTTTATATTGAATATAATCACACATGAAGTACTCTTTTATAAAAAATATACTGCCTCTCAAAATACTCTTTTATATTGAATATAATCACACAGGAAGTACTCGTCTACAAAAAATATACTCCCTCTCGAAGTACTCTTTTATAAAAAATATACTCCATCTCAAAGTACTCTTTTATATTGAATATAATCACACAGGAAGTACTGTTTTATAAAAAATATACTCCCTCTCCAAGTACTCTTTTATATTGAATATAATCACACAGGAAGTACTCTTTTATAAAAAATATACTGCCTCTGAAAGTACTCTTTTATATTGAATATAATCACACAGGAAGTACTCTTTTATAAAAAATACAATCCCTCTCAAAGTACTCTTTTATATTGAATATAATCACACAGGAAGTACTCTTTTATAAAAAATATACTGCCTCTAAAAGTACTCTTTTATATTGAATATAATCACACAGGAAGTATTCTTTTATAAAAAATATACTCCCTCTGGAAGTCCTCTTTTATACGGAATATAATCACACTGTATGAATTCTTTTATACTGAATATAATCACATAAGATGTACTCTATTATAAAAAATATTCTCCCTCTCAATGTACTCGTTTATATTGAATATAATCACACAGGAAGTACTGTTTCATAAAAAATATACTCCCTCTCAAAGTACTCTTTTATATTGAATATAATCACACAGGAAGTACTCTTTTATAAAAAATGTACTGCCTCTCAAAATACTCTTTTATATTGAATATAATCACACTGGAAGTACTCTTTTATAAAAAATATACTCCCTCTCGAAGTACTCCTTTATAAAAAATATTCTCCCTCTCAAAATACTCTTTTATATTGAATATAATCACACAGGATTTATTCTTTTATAAAAAATATACTCTCACTGATAGTACTCTTTTATATTGAATACAATCCCACAGGGAGCATTCTTTTGTTAAAAAATATACTCCCTCTCAAAGTACTCTTTTATATTGAATATAATAACACAGGAAGTCGTCTTTTATAAAAAATATACTGCCTCACAAAATACTCTTTTATATTGAATATAATCACACAGGAAGTACTCTTTTATAAAAAATATACTCCCTCTCAAAGTACTCTTTTATAAAAAATATACTCCCTCTCAAAGTACTCTTTTATATTGAATATAATGACACAGGAAGTACTGTTTTATAAAAAATATACTCCCTCTCAATGTACTCTTTTATACTGAATATAATCACACAGGAAGTATTCTTTTATAAAAAATATACTGCCTCTCAAAGTACTCTTTTATATTGAATATAATCACACAGGAAATACTCTTTTATAAAAATTATACTCCCTCTCAAAGTACTCTTTTATATTGAATATAATCACACAGGAAGTACTATTTAATAAAAAATATACTGCCTCTCAAAGTACTCTTTTATATTGAATATAATCACACAGGAAGTACTCTTTTACAAAAAATATACTCCCTCTCGAAGGACTCTTTTATAAAAAATATACTCCCTCTCAAAGTACTCTTTTATATTGATTATAATCACTCAGGATGTATTCTTTTATAAAAAATATACTCCTTCTCATAGTACTCTTTTATATTGAATATAATCACACAGGAAGCATTCTTTTATAAAAAATATACTCCCTCTCAAAGCACTCTTTTATATTGATTATAATCACACAGGAATTACTCTTTTATAAAAAATATACTGCCTCTCAACGTACTCTTTTATATTGAATATAATCACACAGGAAGTACTCTTTTATAAAAAATATACACCCTCTCGAAGTCCTCTTTTATACGGAATATAATCACACAGGAAGTACTGTTGTATAAAAAATATACTCGCTCTCCAAGTACTCATTTATAATGAATATAATCACATGAGAAATACTCTTTTATAAAAAATATACTCCCTCTCAAAGTACTCTTTTATATTGAATATAATGACACAGGAAGTAATGTTTTATAAAAAATATACTCCCTCTCAATGTACTCTTTTATACTGAATATAATCACACAGGAAGTGTTCTTTTATGAAAAATATACTGCCTCTCAAAGTACTCTTTTATATTGAATATAATCACACAGGAAATACTCTTTTATAAAAATTATACTCCCTGTCAAAGTACTCTTTTATATTGAATATAATCACACAGGAAGTCCTCTTTAATAAAAAATATACTGCCTCTCAAAGTACTCTTTTATATTGAATATAATCACACAGGAAGTACTCTTTTACAAAAAATATACTCCCTCTCGAAGTACTCTTTTATAAAAAATATACTCCCTCTCAAAGTACTCTTTTATATTGAATATAATCACACAGGAAGTACTCTTTTATAAAAATTATACTCCCTCTCAAAGTACTCTTTTATATTGAATATAATCACACAGGAAGTCCTCTTTTATAAAAAATATACTGCCTCACAAAATACTCTTTTATATTGAATATAATCACACAGGAAGTACTCTTTTATAAAAAATATACTCCCTCTCAAAGTACTCTTTTATATTGAATATAATCACACAGGAAGTACTGTTTTATAAAAAATATACTCCCTCTCCAAGTACTCATTTATATTGAATATAATCACACAGGAAGTACTCTTTTACAAGAAATATACTCCCTCTCGAAGTACTCTTTTATAAAAAATATACTCCCTCTCAAAGTACTCTTTTATATTGAATATAATCACACAGGAAGTACTCTTTTATAAAAATTATACTCCCTCTCAAAGTACTCTTGTATATTGAATATAATCACACAGGAACTCCTCTTTTATAAAAAATATACTGCCTCACAAAATACTCTTTTATATTGAATATAATCACACAGGAAGTACTCTTTTATAAAAAATATACTCCCTCTCAAAGTACTCTTTTATAAAAAATATACTCCCTCTCAAAGTACTCTTTTATAAAAAATATACTCCCTCTCAAAGTACTCTTTTATATTGAATATAATGACACAGGAAGTACTGTTTTATAAAAAATATACTCCCTCTCAATGTACTCTTTTATACTGAATATAATCACACAGGAAGTATTCTTTTATAAAAAATATACTGCCTCTCAAAGTACTCTTTTATATTGAATATAATCACACAGGAAGTCCTTTTTTATAAAAAATATACTGCCTCACAAGATAATCTTTTATATTGAAAGAATCACACAGGAAGTACTCTTTTATAAAAAATATACTCCCTCTCAAATTACTCTTTTATAAAAAATATACTCCCTCTCAATGTACTCTTTTATAAAAAAGATACTCCCTCTCAAAGTACTCTTTTATATTGAATATAATGACACAGGAAGTACTGTTTTATAAAAAATATACTCCCTCTCAATGTACTCTTTTATACTGAATATAATCACACAGGAAGTATTCTTTTATAAAAAATATACTGCCTCTCAAAGTACTCTTTTATATTGAATATAATCACACAGGAAATACTCTTTTATAAAAATTATACTCCCTCTCAAAGTACTCTTTTATATTGAATATAATCACACAGGAAGTACTCTTTAATAAAAAATATACTGCCTCTCAAAGTACTCTTTTATATTGAATATAATCACACAGGAAGTACTCTTTTACAAAAAATATACTCCCTCTCGAAGTACTCTTTTATAAAAAATATACTCCCTCTCAAAGTACTCTTTTATATTGAATATAATCACACAGGAAGTACTCTTTTATAAAAATTATACTCCCTCTCAAAGTACTCTTTTATATTGAATATAATCACACAGGAAGTCCTCTTTTATAAAAAATATACTGCCTCACAAAATACTCTTTTATATTGAATATAATCACACAGGAAGTACTCTTTTATAAAAAATATACTCCCTCTCAAAGTACTCTTTTATAAAAAATATACTCCATCTCAAAGTACTCTTTTATAAAAAATATACTCCCTCTCAAAGTACTCTTTTATATTGAATATAATGACACAGGAAGTACTGTTTTATAAAAAATATACTCCCTCTCAATGTACTCTTTTATACTGAATATAATCACACAGGAAGTATTCTTTTATAAAAAATATACTGCCTCTCAAAGTACTCTTTTATATTGAATATAATCACACAGGAAATACTCTTTTATAAAAATTATACTCCCTCTCAAAGTACTCTTTTATATTGAATATAATCACACAGGAAGTACTCTTTTATAAAAAATATACTCCCTCTCAAATTACTCTTTTATAAAAAATAAACTCCCTCTCAATGTACTCTTGTATAAAAAATATACTCCCTCTCAAAGTACTCTTTTATATTGAATATAATGACACAGGAAGTACTGTTTTATAAAAAATATACTCCCTCTCAATGTACTCTTTTATACTGAATATAATCACACAGGAAGTATTCTTTTATAAAAAATATACTGCCTCTCAAAGTACTCTTTTATATTGAATATAATCACACAGGAAATACTCTTTTATAAAAATTATACTCCCTCTCAAAGTACTCTTTTATATTGAATATAATCACACAGGAAGTACTCTTTTACAAAAAATATAATCCCTCTCGAAGTACTCTTTTATAAAAAATATACTCCCTCTCAAAGTACTCTTTTATATTGAATGTAATCACACATGAAGTACTCTTTTATAAAAAATATACTGCCTCTCAAAATACTCTTTTATATTGAATATAATCACACAGGAAGTACTCTTCTACAAAAAATATACTCCCTCTCGAAGTACTCTTTTATAAAAAATATACTCCATCTCAAAGTACTCTTTTATATTGAATATAATCACACAGGAAGTATTGTTTTATAAAAAATATACTCCCTCTCCAAGTACTCTTTTATATTGAATATAATCACACAGGAAGTACTCTTTTATAAAAAATATACTGCCTCTCAACGTACTCTTTTATATTGAATATAATCACACAGGAAGTACTCTTTTATAAAAAATACAATCCCTCTCAAAGTACTCTTTTATATTGAATATAATCACACAGGAAGTACTCTTTTATAAAAAATATACTGCCTCTAAAAGTACTCTTTATATTGAATATAATCACACAGGAAGTATTCTTTTATAAAAAATATACTCCCTCTGGAAGTCCTCTTTAATACGGAATATAATCACACTGTAAGTATTCTTTTATACTGAATATAATCACATAAGATGTACTCTATTATAAAAAATATTCTCCCTCTCAATGTACTCGTTTATATTGAATATAATCACACAGGAAGTACTGTTTCATAAAAAATATACTCCCTCTCAAAGTACTCTTTTATATTGAGTATAATCACACAGGAGGTACTCTTTTATAAAAAATGTACTGCCTCTCAAAATACTGTTTTATATTGAATATAATCACACTGGAAATACTCTTTTATTAAAAATATACTCCCTCTCGAAGTACTCTTTTATAAAAAATATTCTCCCTCTCAAAATACTCTTTTATATTGAATATAATCACACAGGATGTATTCTTTTATAAAAAATATACTCCCACTGAAAGTACTCTTTTATATTGAATACAATCCCACAGGGAGCATTCTTTTATTAAAAAATATACTCCCTCTCAAAGTACTCTTTTATATTGAATATAATAACACAGGAAGTCCTCTTTTATAAAAAATATACTGCCTCACAAAATACTCTTTTATATTGAATATAATCACACAGGAAGTACTCTTTTATAAAAAATATACTCCCTCTCAAAGTACTCTTTTATAAAAAATATACTCCCTCTCAAAGTACTCTTTTATATTGAATATAATGACACAGGAAGTACTGTTTTATAAAAAATATACTCCCTCTCAATGTACTCTTTTATACTGAATATAATCACACAGGAAGTATTCTTTTATAAAAAATATACTGACTCTCAAAGTACTCTTTTATATTGAATATAATCACACAGGAAATACTCTTTTATAAAAAATATACTCCCTCTCAAAGTACTCTTTTATATTGAATATAATCACACAGGAAGTACTCTTTAATAAAAAATATACTGCCTCTCAAAGTACTCTTTTATATTGAATATAATCACACAGGAAGTACTCTTTTACAAAAAATATACTCCCTCTCGAAGTACTCTTTTATAAAAAATATACTCCCTCTCAAAGTACTCTTTTATATTGAATATAATCACACAGGATGTATTCTTTTATAAAAAATATACTCCCTCTCATAGTACTCTTTTATATTGAATATAATCACACAGGAAGCATTCTTTTATAAAAAATATACTCCCTCTCAAAGCACTCTTTTATATTGATTATAATCACACAGGAATAACTCTTTTATAAAAAATATACTGCCTCTCCACGTACTCTTTTATATTGAATATAATCACACAGGAAGTACTCTTTTATAAAAAATATACTCCCTCTCGAAGTCCTCTTTTCTACGGAATATAATCACACTGGAATTACTCTTTTATACTGAATATAATCACACAGGAAGTTCTCTTTTATAAAAAATATACTCCCTCTCAATGTAATCCTTTATATTGTATATAATCACACAGGAAGTACTCTTTTATAAAAAATATACTCCCTCTCGAAGTCCTCTTTTATACGGAATATAATCACACTGGAATTACTCTTTTATACTGAATATAATCACACAGGAAGTACTCTTGTATAAAAAATACACTCCCTATTAAACTACTCTTTTATATTGAGTAGAATCACACAGGACTACTCTTTTATAAAAAATATACTCCCTCTCAAAGTACTCTTTTATATTGAATATAATCACACAGGAAGTACTCTTTTAAAAAAAATACACTCCCTCTCAAATTACTCTCTTATATTGAATATAATCACACAGGAAGTACTCTTTTATTAAAAATATACTCCCTCTCGAAGTACTCTTTTAAAGAAAATATACAGCCTCCCAATGTGCTCTTTTATATTGAATATAATCACACAGGAAGTACCCATTTATAAAAAATATGCTCCCTCTCCAAGTACTCTTTTTTATTGAATATAATCACACTAGAAATACTCTTTTATAAAAAATATACTCCCACTCTGAGTACTCTTTTATATTGAATACAATCACACCGGAAGTAGTCTTTTATAAAAAATAAACTACCTCTCAAACTACTATTTTTATTAAATATAATCACACAGGAAGTACTCTTTTTTAAAAAAATATATTCCCTCTCAAAGTACTCTTTTATAAAAAATATACTCCCTCTCAAAGTACTCTTTTATATTGAATATAATCACACTGGAAGTACTCTTTTATAAAAAATATACTCCCTCTCAAAGTACTCTTTTATATTGAATATAATCACACAGGAAGTCCTCTTTTATAAAAAATATACTGCCTCACAAAATACTCTTTTATATTGAATATAATCACACAGCAAGTACTCTTTTATAAAAAATATACTCCCTCTCAAAGTACTCTTTTATAAAAAATATACTCCCTCTCAAAGCACTCTTTTATATTGAATATAATGACACAGGAAGTACTGTTTTATAAAAAATATGCTCCCTCTCAATGTACTCTTTTATACTGAATATAATCACACAGGAAGTATTCTTTTATAAAAAATATACTGCCTCTCAAAGTACTCTTTTATATTGAATATAATCACACAGGAAGTACTCTTTTACAAAAAATATACTCCCTCTCGAAGTACTCTTTTATAAAAAATATACTCCCTCTCAAAGTACTCTTTTATATTGAATATAATCACACAGGAAGTACTCTTTTATAAAAATTATACTCCCTCTCAAAGTACTCTTTTATATTGAATATAATCACACAGGATGTCCTCTTTTATAAAAAATATACTGCCTCACAAAATACTCTTTTATATTGAATATAATCACACAGGAAGTACTCTTTTATAAAAAATATACTCCCTCTCGAAGTACTCTTTTATAAAAAATATACTCCCTCTCAAAGTACTGTTTTATATTGAATATAATCACATAGGAAGTACTGTTTTATAAAAAATATACTCCCTCTCCAAGTACTCATTTATAATGAATATAATCACACGAGAAATACTGTTTTATAAAAAATATACTCCCTCTCAAAGTACTCTTTTATATTGAATATAATCACACAGGAAGTACTCTTTTACAAAAAATATACTCCCTCTCGAAGTACTCTTTTATAAAAAATATACTGCCTCTCAAAGTACTCTTTTATATTGAATATAATCACACAGGAAGTCCTCTTTTATAAAAAATATACTGCCTCAAAAAATACTCTTTTATATTGAATATAATCACACAGGAAGTACTTTTTATAAAAAATATACTCCCTCTCAAAGTACTCTTTTATAAAAAATATACTCCCTCTCAAAGTACTCTTTTATAAAAAATATACTCCCTCTCAAAATACTCTTTTATATTGAATATAATGACACAGGAAGTACTGTTTTATAAAAAATATACTCCCTCTCGAAGTACTCTTTTATATTGAATATAATCACACAGGAAGTACTCTTTTATAAAAAATATACTGCCTCACAAAATACTCTTTTATATTGAATATAATCACAAAGGAAGTACTCTTTTATAAAAAATATACTCCCTCTGAAAGTACTCTTTTATAAAAAATATACTCCCTCTCAAAGTACTCTATTATAAAAAATATACTCCCTCTCAAAGTACTCTTTTATAAAAAATATACTGCCTCTCAAAGTACTCTTTTATATTGAATATAATGACACAGGAAGTACTGTTTTATAAAAAATATACTCCCTCTCAATGTACTCTTTTATACTGAATATAATCACACAGGAAGTATTCTTTTATAAACAATATACTGCCTCTCAAAGTACTCTTTTATATTGAATATAATCACACAGGAAGTACTGTTTAATAAAAAATATACTGCCTCTCAAAGTACTCTTTTATATTGAATATAATCACACAGGAAGTACTCTTTTACAAAAAATATACTCCCTCTAGAAGTACTCTTTTATAAAAAATATACTCCCTCTCAAAGTACTCTTTTATATTGAATATAATCACACAGGTAGTACTCTTTTATAAAAATTATACTCCCTCTCAAAGTACTCTTTTATATTGAATATAATCACACAGGATATCCTCTTTTATAAAAAATATACTGCGTCACAAAATATTCTCTTATATTGAATATAATCACACAGGAAGTACTCTTTTATAAAAAATATACTCCCTCTCGAAGTACTCTTTTAAAAAATATACTCCCTCTCAAAGTACTCTTTTATATTGAATATAATCACATAGGAAGTACTGTTTTATAAAAAATATACTCCCTCTCCAAGTACTCATTTATAATGAATATAATCACACGAGAAATACTGTTTTATAAAAAATATACTCCCTCTCAAAGTACTCTTTTATATTGAATATAATCACACAGGAAGTACTCTTTTACAAAAAATATACTCCCTCTCGAAGTACTCTTTTATAAAAAATATACTGCCTCTCAAAGTACTCTTTTATATTGAATATAATCACACAGGAAGTCCTCTTTTATAAAAAATATACTGCCTCAAAAAATACTCTTTTATATTGAATATAATCACACAGGAAGTACTCTTTTATAAAAAATATACTCCCTCTCAATGTACTCTTTTATAAAAAATATACTCCCTCTCAAAGTACTCTTTTATAAAAAATATACTCCCTCTCAAAGTACTCTTTTATATTGAATATAATGACACAGGAAGTACTGTTTTATAAAAAATATACTCCCTCTCCAAGTACTCTTTTATATTGAATATAATCACACAGGAAGTACTCTTTTATAAAAAATATACTGCCTCACAAAATACTCTTTTATATTGAATATAATCACAAAGGAAGTACTCTTTTATAAAAAATATACTCCCTCTGAAAGTACTCTTTTATAAAAAATATACTCCCTCTCAAAGTACTCTTTTATAAAAAATATACTCCTTCTCAAAGTACTCTTTTATATTGAATATAATCATACAGGAAGTACTGATTTATAAAAAATATACTCCCTCTCCAAGTACTCTTTTATATTGAATATAATCACACAGGAAGTACTCTTTTATAAAAAATATACTGCCTCACAAAATACTCTTTTATATTGAATATAATCACACAGGAAGCACTCTTTTATAAAAAATATACTCCCTCTCAAAGTACTCTATTATAAAAAATATACTCCCTCTCAAAATACTCTTTTGTAAAAAATATACTCCCTCTCAAAGTACTCTTTTATATTGAATATAATGACACAGGAAGTACTGTTTTATAAAAAATATACTCCCTCTCAATGTACTCTTTTATACTGAACATAATCACACAGGAAGTATTCTTTTATAAAAAATATACTGCCTCTCAAAGTACTCTTTTATATTGAATATAATCACACAGGAAGTACTCTTTAATAAAAAATATACTGCCTCTCAAAGTACTCTTTTATATTGAATATAATCACACAGGAAGTACTCTTTTACAAAAAATATACTCCCTCTCGAAGTACTCTTTTATAAAAAATATACTCCCTCTCAAAGTACTCTTTTATATTGAATATAATCACACAGATAGTACTCTTTTATAAAAATTATACTCCCTCTCAAAGTACTCTTTTATATTGAATATAATCACACAGGATGTCCTCTTTTATAAAAAATATACTGCGTCACAAAATACTCTTTTATATTGAATATAATCACACAGGAAGTACTCTTTTATAAAAAATATACTCCCTCTCGAAGTACTCTTTTATAAAAAATATACTCCCTCTCAAAGTACTCTTTTATATTGAATATAATCACATAGGAAGTACTGTTTTATAAAAAATATACTCCCTCTCCAAGTACTCATTTATAATGAATATAATCACACGAGAAACACTGTTTTATAAAAAATATACTCCCTCTCAAAGTACTCTTTTATATTGAATATAATCACACAGGAAGTACTCTTTTACAAAAAATATACTCCCTCTCGAAGTACTCTTTTATAAAAAATATACTGCCTCTCAAAGTACTCTTTTATATTGAATATAATCACACAGGAAGTCCTCTTTTATAAAAAATATACTGCCTCAAAAAATACTCTTTTATATTGAATATAATCACACAGGAAGTACTCTTTTATAAAAAATATACTCCCTCTCAAAGTACTCTTTTATAAAAAATATACTCCCTCTCAAAGTACTCTTTTATAAAAAATATACTCCCTCTCAAAATACTCTTTTATATTGAATATAATGACACAGGAAGTACTGTTTTATAAAAAATATACTCCCTCTCCAAGTACTCTTTTATATTGAATATAATCACACAGGAAGTACTCTTTTGTAAAAAATATACTGCCTCAAAAAATACTCTTTTATATTGAATATAATCACAAAGGAAGTACTCTTTTATAAAAAATATACTCCCTCTCAAAGTACTCTTTTATAAAAAATATACTCCCTCTCAAAGTACTCTTTTATAAAAAATATACTCCATCTCAAAGTACTCTTTTATATTGAATATAATCTCACAGGAAGTACTGTTTTATAAAAAATATACTCCCTCTCCAAGTACTCTTTTATATTGAATATAATCACACAGGAAGTACTCTTTTATAAAAAATATACTGCCTCACAAAATACTCTTTTGTATTGAATATAATCACACAGGAAGCACTCCTTTATAAAAAATATACTCCCTCTCAAAGTACTCTATTATAAAAAATATACTCCCTCTCAAAGTACTCTTTTATAAAAAATATACTCCCTCTCAAAGTACTCTTTTATATTGAATATAATGACACAGGAAGTACTGTTTTATAAAAAATATACTCCCTCTCAATGTACTCTTTTATACTGAATATAATCACACAGGAAGTACTCTTTTATAAAAAATATACTGCCTCTCAAAGTACTCTTTTATATTGAATATAATCACACAGGAAGTACTGTTTTTTAAAAAATATACTCCCTCTCAATGTACTCTTTTATATTGAATATAATCACATTGGAAGTACTCTTTTATAAAAAATATACTCCCTCTCAAAGTACTCTTTTATAAAAAATATACTCCCTCTCAAAGTACTCTTTTATAAAAAATATACTCCCTCTCAAAGTACTCTTTTATATTGAATATAATGACACAGGAAGTACTGTTTTATAAAAAATATACTCCCTCTCAATGTACTCTTTTATACTGAATATAATCACACAGGAAGTATTCTTTTATAAAAAATATACTCCATCTCAAAGTTCTCTTTTATATTGAATATAATCACACAGGAAGTCCTCTTTTATAAAAAATATACTGCCTCACAAAATAATCTTTTATATTGAATATAATCACACAGGAAGTACTCTTTTATAAAAAATATACTCCCTCTCAAAGTACTCTTTTATAAAAAATATACTCCCTCTCAAAGTACTCTTTTATAAAAAATATACTCCCTCTCAAAGTACTCTTTTATATTGAATATAATGACACAGGAAGTACTGTTTTATAAAAAATATACTCCCTCTCAATGTACTCTTTTATACTGAATATAATCACACAGGAAGTATTCTTTTATAAAAAATATACTGCCTATCAAAGTACTCTTTTATATTGAATATAATCACACAGGAAATACTCTTTTATAAAAATTATACTCCCTCTCAAAGTACTCTTTTATATTGAATATAATCACACAGGAAGTACTCTTTAATAAAAAATATACTGCCTCTCAAAGTACTCTTTTATATTGAATATAATCACACAGGAAGTACTCTTTTATAAAAAATATACTGCCTCACAAAATACTCTTTTATATTGAATATAATCACACAGGAAGCACTCTTTTATAAAAAATATACTCCCTCTCAAAGTACTCTATTATAAAAAATATACTCCCTCTCAAAGTACTCTTTTATAAAAAATATACTCCCTCTCGAAGTACTCTTTTATGTTGAATATAATGACACAGGAAGTACTGTTTTATAAAAAATATACTCCCTCTCAAAGTACTCTTTTATATTGAATATAATCACACAGGAAGTACTCTTTTAAAAAAAATACACTCCCTCTCAAATTACTCTCTTATATTGAATATAATCACACAGGAAGTACTCTTTTATTAAAAATATACTCCCTCTCGAAGTACTCTTTTAACGAAAATATACAGCCTCCCAAAGTGCTCTTTTATATTGAATATAATCACACAGGAAGTACCCATTTATAAAAAATATGCTCCCTCTCCAAGTACTCTTTTTTATTGAATATAATCACACTAGAAATACTCTTTTATAAAAAATATACTCCCACTCTGAGTACTCTTTTATACTGAATATAATCACACAGGAAGTATTCTTTTATAAAAAATATACTGCCTCTCAAAGTACTCTTTTATATTGAATATAATCACACAGGAAATACTCTTTTATAAAAATTATACTCCCTCTCAAAGTACTCTTTTATATTGAATATAATCACACAGGAAGTACTCTTTAATAAAAAATATACTGCCTCTCAAAGTACTCTTTTATATTGAATATCGTCACACAGGAAGTACTCTTTTACAAAAAATATACTCCCTCTCGAAGTACTCTTTTATAAAAAATATACTCCCTCTCAAAGTACTCTTTTATATTGAATACAATCACACAGGAAGTACTCTTTTATAAAAATTATACTCCCTCTCAAAGTACTCTTTTATATTGAATATAATCACACAGGAAGTCCTCTTTTATAAAAAATATACTGCCTCACAAAATACTCTTTTATATTGAATATAATCACACAGGAAGTACTCTTTTATAAAAAATATACTCCCTCTCAAAGTACTCTTTTATAAAAAATATACTCCATCTCAAAGTACTCTTTTATAAAAAATATACTCCCTCTCAAAGTACTCTTTTATATTGAATATAATGACACAGGAAGTACTGTTTTATAAAAAATATACTCCCTCTCAATGTACTCTTTTATACTGAATATAATCACACAGGAAGTATTCTTTTATAAAAAATATACTGCCTCTCAAAGTACTCTTTTATATTGAATATAATCACACAGGAAATACTCTTTTATAAAAATTATACTCCCTCTCAAAGTACTCTTTTATATTGAATATAATCACACAGGAAGTACTCTTTTACAAAAAATATACTCCCTCTCGAAGTACTCTTTTATAAAAAATATACTCCCTCTCAAAGTACTCTTTTATATTGAATATAATCACACATGAAGTACTCTTGTATAAAAAATATACTGCCTCTCAAAATACTCTTTTATATTGAATATAATCACACAGGAAGTACTCTTCTACAAAAAATATACTCCCTCTCGAAGTACTCTTTTATAAAAAATATACTCCCTCTCAAAGTACTCTTTTATATTGAATATAATCACACAGGAAGTATTGTTTTATAAAAAATATACTCCCTCTCCAAGTACTCTTTTATATTGAATATAATCACACAGGAAGTACTCTTTTATAAAAAATATACTGCCTCTGAAAGTACTCTTTTATATTGAATATAATCACACAGGAAGTACTCTTTTATAAAAAATACAATCCCTCTCAAAGTACTCTTTTATATTGAATATAATCACACAGGAAGTACTCTTTTATAAAAAATATACTGCCTCTAAAAGTACTCTTTATATTGAATATAATCACACAGGAAGTATTCTTTTATAAAAAATATACTCCCTCTGGAAGTCCTCTTTAATACGGAATATAATCACACTGTAAGTATTCTTTTATACTGAATATAATCACATAAGATGTACTCTATTATAAAAAATATTCTCCCTCTCAATGTACTCGTTTATATTGAATATAATCACACAGGAAGTACTGTTTCATAAAAAATATACTCCCTCTCAAAGTACTCTTTTATATTGAATATAATCACACAGGAAGTACTCTTTTATAAAAAATGTACTGCCTCTCAAAATACTGTTTTATATTGAATATAATCACACTGGAAATACTCTTTTATTAAAAATATACTCCCTCTCGAAGTACTCTTTTATAAAAAATATTCTCCCTCTCAAAATACTCTTTTATATTGAATATAATCACACAGGATGTATTCTTTTATAAAAAATATACTCCCACTGAAAGTACTCTTTTATATTGAATACAATCCCACAGGGAGCATTCTTTTATTAAAAAATATACTCCCTCTCAAAGTACTCTTTTATATTGAATATAATAACACAGGAAGTCCTCTTTTATAAAAAATATACTGCCTCACAAAATACTCTTTTATATTGAATATAATCACACAGGAAGTACTCTTTTATAAAAAATATACTCCCTCTCAAAGTACTCTTTTATAAAAAATATACTCCCTCTCAAAGTACTCTTTTATATTGAATATAATGACACAGGAAGTACTGTTTTATAAAAAATATACTCCCTCTCAATGTACTCTTTTATACTGAATATAATCACACAGGAAGTATTCTTTTATAAAAAATATACTGACTCTCAAAGTACTCTTTTATATTGAATATAATCACACAGGAAATACTCTTTTATAAAAAATATACTCCCTCTCAAAGTACTCTTTTATATTGAATATAATCACACAGGAAGTACTCTTTAATAAAAAATATACTGCCTCTCAAAGTACTCTTTTATATTGAATATAATCACACAGGAAGTACTCTTTTACAAAAAATATACTCCCTCTCGAAGTACTCTTTTATAAAAAATATACTCCCTCTCAAATTACTCCTTTATATTGAATATAATCACACAGGATGTATTCTTTTATAAAAAATATACTCCCTCTCATAGTACTCTTTTATATTGAATATAATCACACAGGAAGCATTCTTTTATAAAAAATATACTCCCTCTCAAAGCACTCTTTTATATTGATTATAATCACACAGGAATAACTCTTTTATAAAAAATATACTGCCTCTCCACGTACTCTTTTATATTGAATATAATCACACAGGAAGTACTCTTTTATAAAAAATATACTCCCTCTCGAAGTCCTCTTTTCTACGGAATATAATCACACTGGAATTACTCTTTTATACTGAATATAATCACACAGGAAGTTCTCTTTTATAAAAAATATACTCCCTCTCAATGTAATCCTTTATATTGTATATAATCACACAGGAAGTACTCTTTTATAAAAAATATACTCCCTCTCGAAGTCCTCTTTTATACGGAATATAATCACACTGGAATTACTCTTTTATACTGAATATAATCACACAGGAAGTACTCTTGTATAAAAAATACACTCCCTATTAAACTACTCTTTTATATTGAGTAGAATCACACAGGACTACTCTTTTATAAAAAATATACTCCCTCTCAAAGTACTCTTTTATATTGAATATAATCACACAGGAAGTACTCTTTTAAAAAAAATACACTCCCCCTCAAATTACTCTCTTATATTGAATATAATCACACAGGAAGCACTCTTTTATTAAAAATATACTCCCTCTCGAAGTACTCTTTTAACGAAAATATACAGCCTCCCAAAGTGCTCTTTTATATTGAATATAATCACACAGGAAGTACCCATTTATAAAAAATATGCTCCCTCTCCAAGTACTCTTTTTTATTGAATATAATCACACTAGAAATACTCTTTTATAAAAAATATACTCCCACTCTGAGTACTCTTTTATATTGAATACAATCACACCGGAAATAGTCTTTTATAAAAAATATACTACCTCTCAAACTACTATTTTTATTAAATATAATCACACAGGAAGTACTCTTTTTTAAAAAAATATATTCCCTCTCAAAGTACTCTTTTATAAAAAATATACTCCCTCTCAAAGTACTCTTTTATATTGAATATAATCACACAGGAAATACTCTTTTATAAAAATTATACTCCCTCTCAAAGTACTCTTTTATATTGAATATAATCACACATGAAGTACTCTTGTATAAAAAATATACTGCCTCTCAAAATACTCTTTTATATTGAATATAATCACACAGGAAGTACTCTTCTACAAAAAATATACTCCCTCTCGAAGTACTCTTTTATAAAAAATATACTCCCTCTCAAAGTACTCTTTTATATTGAATATAATCACACAGGAAGTATTGTTTTATAAAAAATATACTCCCTCTCCAAGTACTCTTTTATATTGAATATAATCACACAGGAAGTACTCTTTTATAAAAAATATACTGCCTCTGAAAGTACTCTTTTATATTGAATATAATCACACAGGAAGTACTCTTTTATAAAAAATACAATCCCTCTCAAAGTACTCTTTTATATTGAATATAATCACACAGGAAGTACTCTTTTATAAAAAATATACTGCCTCTAAAAGTACTCTTTATATTGAATATAATCACACAGGAAGTATTCTTTTATAAAAAATATACTCCCTCTGGAAGTCCTCTTTAATACGGAATATAATCACACTGTAAGTATTCTTTTATACTGAATATAATCACATAAGATGTACTCTATTATAAAAAATATTCTCCCTCTCAATGTACTCGTTTATATTGAATATAATCACACAGGAAGTACTGTTTCATAAAAAATATACTCCCTCTCAAAGTACTCTTTTATATTGAATATAATCACACAGGAAGTACTCTTTTATAAAAAATGTACTGCCTCTCAAAATACTGTTTTATATTGAATATAATCACACTGGAAATACTCTTTTATTAAAAATATACTCCCTCTCGAAGTACTCTTTTATAAAAAATATTCTCCCTCTCAAAATACTCTTTTATATTGAATATAATCACACAGGATGTATTCTTTTATAAAAAATATACTCCCACTGAAAGTACTCTTTTATATTGAATACAATCCCACAGGGAGCATTCTTTTATTAAAAAATATACTCCCTCTCAAAGTACTCTTTTATATTGAATATAATAACACAGGAAGTCCTCTTTTATAAAAAATATACTGCCTCACAAAATACTCTTTTATATTGAATATAATCACACAGGAAGTACTCTTTTATAAAAAATATACTCCCTCTCAAAGTACTCTTTTATAAAAAATATACTCCCTCTCAAAGTACTCTTTTATATTGAATATAATGACACAGGAAGTACTGTTTTATAAAAAATATACTCCCTCTCAATGTACTCTTTTATACTGAATATAATCACACAGGAAGTATTCTTTTATAAAAAATATACTGACTCTCAAAGTACTCTTTTATATTGAATATAATCACACAGGAAATACTCTTTTATAAAAAATATACTCCCTCTCAAAGTACTCTTTTATATTGAATATAATCACACAGGAAGTACTCTTTAATAAAAAATATACTGCCTCTCAAAGTACTCTTTTATATTGAATATAATCACACAGGAAGTACTCTTTTACAAAAAATATACTCCCTCTCGAAGTACTCTTTTATAAAAAATATACTCCCTCTCAAATTACTCCTTTATATTGAATATAATCACACAGGATGTATTCTTTTATAAAAAATATACTCCCTCTCATAGTACTCTTTTATATTGAATATAATCACACAGGAAGCATTCTTTTATAAAAAATATACTCCCTCTCAAAGCACTCTTTTATATTGATTATAATCACACAGGAATAACTCTTTTATAAAAAATATACTGCCTCTCCACGTACTCTTTTATATTGAATATAATCACACAGGAAGTACTCTTTTATAAAAAATATACTCCCTCTCGAAGTCCTCTTTTCTACGGAATATAATCACACTGGAATTACTCTTTTATACTGAATATAATCACACAGGAAGTTCTCTTTTATAAAAAATATACTCCCTCTCAATGTAATCCTTTATATTGTATATAATCACACAGGAAGTACTCTTTTATAAAAAATATACTCCCTCTCGAAGTCCTCTTTTATACGGAATATAATCACACTGGAATTACTCTTTTATACTGAATATAATCACACAGGAAGTACTCTTGTATAAAAAATACACTCCCTATTAAACTACTCTTTTATATTGAGTAGAATCACACAGGACTACTCTTTTATAAAAAATATACTCCCTCTCAAAGTACTCTTTTATATTGAATATAATCACACAGGAAGTACTCTTTTAAAAAAAATACACTCCCCCTCAAATTACTCTCTTATATTGAATATAATCACACAGGAAGCACTCTTTTATTAAAAATATACTCCCTCTCGAAGTACTCTTTTAACGAAAATATACAGCCTCCCAAAGTGCTCTTTTATATTGAATATAATCACACAGGAAGTACCCATTTATAAAAAATATGCTCCCTCTCCAAGTACTCTTTTTTATTGAATATAATCACACTAGAAATACTCTTTTATAAAAAATATACTCCCACTCTGAGTACTCTTTTATATTGAATACAATCACACCGGAAATAGTCTTTTATAAAAAATATACTACCTCTCAAACTACTATTTTTATTAAATATAATCACACAGGAAGTACTCTTTTTTAAAAAAATATATTCCCTCTCAAAGTACTCTTTTATAAAAAATATACTCCCTCTCAAAGTACTCTTTTATATTGAATATAATCACACAGGAAATACTCTTTTATAAAAATTATACTCCCTCTCAAAGTACTCTTTTATATTGAATATAATCACACAGGAAGTACTCTTTAATAAAAAATATACTGCCTCTCAAAGTACTCTTTTATATTGAATATAATCACACAGGAAGTACTCTTTTATAAAAAATATACTGCCTCACAAAATACTCTTTTATATTGAATATAATCACACAGGAAGCACTCTTTTATAAAAAATATACTCCCTCTCAAAGTACTCTATTATAAAAAATATACTCCCTCTCAAAGTACTCTTTTATAAAAAAAAAACTCCCTCTCGAAGTACTCTTTTATGTTGAATATAATGACACAGGAAGTACTGTTTTATAAAAAATATACTCCCTCTCAAAGTACTCTTTTATATTGAATATAATCACACAGGAAGTACTCTTTTAAAAAAAATACACTCCCTCTCAAATTACTCTCTTATATTGAATATAATCACACAGGAAGTACTCTTTTATTAAAAATATACTCCCTCTCGAAGTACTCTTTTAACGAAAATATACAGCCTCCCAAAGTGCTCTTTTATATTGAATATAATCACACAGGAAGTACCCATTTATAAAAAATATGCTCCCTCTCCAAGTACTCTTTTTTATTGAATATAATCACACTAGAAATACTCTTTTATAAAAAATATACTCCCACTCTGAGTACTCTTTTATACTGAATATAATCACACAGGAAGTATTCTTTTATAAAAAATATACTGCCTCTCAAAGTACTCTTTTATATTGAATATAATCACACAGGAAATACTCTTTTATAAAAATTATACTCCCTCTCAAAGTACTCTTTTATATTGAATATAATCACACAGGAAGTACTCTTTAATAAAAAATATACTGCCTCTCAAAGTACTCTTTTATATTGAATATCGTCACACAGGAAGTACTCTTTTACAAAAAATATACTCCCTCTCGAAGTACTCTTTTATAAAAAATATACTCCCTCTCAAAGTACTCTTTTATATTGAATACAATCACACAGGATGTACTCTTTTATAAAAATTATACTCCCTCTCAAAGTACTCTTTTATATTGAATATAATCACACAGGAAGTCCTCTTTTATAAAAAATATACTGCCTCACAAAATACTCTTTTATATTGAATATAATCACACAGGAAGTACTCTTTTATAAAAAATATACTCCCTCTCAAAGTACTCTTTTATAAAAAATATACTCCATCTCAAAGTACTCTTTTATAAAAAATATACTCCCTCTCAAAGTACTCTTTTATATTGAATATAATGACACAGGAAGTACTGTTTTATAAAAAATATACTCCCTCTCAATGTACTCTTTTATACTGAATATAATCACACAGGAAGTATTCTTTTATAAAAAATATACTGCCTCTCAAAGTACTCTTTTATATTGAATATAATCACACAGGAAATACTCTTTTATAAAAATTATACTCCCTCTCAAAGTACTCTTTTATATTGAATATAATCACACAGGAAGTACTCTTTTACAAAAAATATACTCCCTCTCGAAGTACTCTTTTATAAAAAATATACTCCCTCTCAAAGTACTCTTTTATATTGAATATAATCACACATGAAGTACTCTTGTATAAAAAATATACTGCCTCTCAAAATACTCTTTTATATTGAATATAATCACACAGGAAGTACTCTTCTACAAAAAATATACTCCCTCTCGAAGTACTCTTTTATAAAAAATATACTCCCTCTCAAAGTACTCTTTTATATTGAATATAATCACACAGGAAGTATTGTTTTATAAAAAATATACTCCCTCTCCAAGTACTCTTTTATATTGAATATAATCACACAGGAAGCACTCTTTTATAAAAAATATACTGCCTCTGAAAGTACTCTTTTATATTGAATATAATCACACAGGAAGTACTCTTTTATAAAAAATACAATCCCTCTCAAAGTACTCTTTTATATTGAATATAATCACACAGGAAGTACTCTTTTATAAAAAATATACTGCCTCTAAAAGTACTCTTTATATTGAATATAATCACACAGGAAGTATTCTTTTATAAAAAATATACTCCCTCTGGAAGTCCTCTTTAATACGGAATATAATCACACTGTAAGTATTCTTTTATACTGAATATAATCACATAAGATGTACTCTATTATAAAAAATATTCTCCCTCTCAATGTACTCGTTTATATTGAATATAATCACACAGGAAGTACTGTTTCATAAAAAATATACTCCCTCTCAAAGTACTCTTTTATATTGAATATAATCACACAGGAAGTACTCTTTTATAAAAAATGTACTGCCTCTCAAAATACTGTTTTATATTGAATATAATCACACTGGAAATACTCTTTTATTAAAAATATACTCCCTCTCGAAGTACTCTTTTATAAAAAATATTCTCCCTCTCAAAATACTCTTTTATATTGAATATAATCACACAGGATGTATTCTTTTATAAAAAATATACTCCCACTGAAAGTACTCTTTTATATTGAATACAATCCCACAGGGAGCATTCTTTTATTAAAAAATATACTCCCTCTCAAAGTACTCTTTTATATTGAATATAATAACACAGGAAGTCCTCTTTTATAAAAAATATACTGCCTCACAAAATACTCTTTTATATTGAATATAATCACACAGGAAGTACTCTTTTATAAAAAATATACTCCCTCTCAAAGTACTCTTTTATAAAAAATATACTCCCTCTCAAAGTACTCTTTTATATTGAATATAATGACACAGGAAGTACTGTTTTATAAAAAATATACTCCCTCTCAATGTACTCTTTTATACTGAATATAATCACACAGGAAGTATTCTTTTATAAAAAATATACTGACTCTCAAAGTACTCTTTTATATTGAATATAATCACACAGGAAATACTCTTTTATAAAAAATATACTCCCTCTCAAAGTACTCTTTTATATTGAATATAATCACACAGGAAGTACTCTTTAATAAAAAATATACTGCCTCTCAAAGTACTCTTTTATATTGAATATAATCACACAGGAAGTACTCTTTTACAAAAAATATACTCCCTCTCGAAGTACTCTTTTATAAAAAATATACTCCCTCTCAAATTACTCCTTTATATTGAATATAATCACACAGGATGTATTCTTTTATAAAAAATATACTCCCTCTCATAGTACTCTTTTATATTGAATATAATCACACAGGAAGCATTCTTTTATAAAAAATATACTCCCTCTCAAAGCACTCTTTTATATTGATTATAATCACACAGGAATAACTCTTTTATAAAAAATATACTGCCTCTCCACGTACTCTTTTATATTGAATATAATCACACAGGAAGTACTCTTTTATAAAAAATATACTCCCTCTCGAAGTCCTCTTTTCTACGGAATATAATCACACTGGAATTACTCTTTTATACTGAATATAATCACACAGGAAGTTCTCTTTTATAAAAAATATACTCCCTCTCAATGTAATCCTTTATATTGTATATAATCACACAGGAAGTACTCTTTTATAAAAAATATACTCCCTCTCGAAGTCCTCTTTTATACGGAATATAATCACACTGGAATTACTCTTTTATACTGAATATAATCACACAGGAAGTACTCTTGTATAAAAAATACACTCCCTATTAAACTACTCTTTTATATTGAGTAGAATCACACAGGACTACTCTTTTATAAAAAATATACTCCCTCTCAAAGTACTCTTTTATATTGAATATAATCACACAGGAAGTACTCTTTTAAAAAAAATACACTCCCCCTCAAATTACTCTCTTATATTGAATATAATCACACAGGAAGCACTCTTTTATTAAAAATATACTCCCTCTCGAAGTACTCTTTTAACGAAAATATACAGCCTCCCAAAGTGCTCTTTTATATTGAATATAATCACACAGGAAGTACCCATTTATAAAAAATATGCTCCCTCTCCAAGTACTCTTTTTTATTGAATATAATCACACTAGAAATACTCTTTTATAAAAAATATACTCCCACTCTGAGTACTCTTTTAAATTGAATACAATCACACCGGAAATAGTCTTTTATAAAAAATATACTACCTCTCAAACTACTATTTTTATTAAATATAATCACACAGGAAGTACTCTTTTTTAAAAAAATATATTCCCTCTCAAAGTACTCTTTTATAAAAAATATACTCCCTCTCAAAGTACTCTTTTATATTGAATATAATCACACAGGAAGTCCTCTTTTATAAAAAATATACTGCCTCACAAAATACTCTTTTATATTCAATATAATCACACAGGAAGTACTCTTTTATAAAAAATATACTCCCTCTCAAAGTACTCTTTTATAAAAAATATACTCCCTCTCAAAGTACTCTTTTATAAAAAATATACTCCCTCTCAAAGTACTCTTTTATATTGAATATAATGACACAGGAAGTACTGTTTTATAAAAAATATACTCCCTCTCCAAGTACTCTTTTATATTGAATATAATCACACAGGAAGTACTCTTTTATAAAAAATATACTGCCTCACAAAATACTCTTTTATATTGAATATTATCACACAGGAAGCACTCTTTTATAAAAAATATACTCCCTCTCAAAGTACTCTATTATAAAAAATATACTCCCTCTCAAAGTACTCTTTTATAAAAAATATACTCCCTCTCAAAGTACTCTTTTATATTGAATATAATGACACAGGAAGTACTGTTTTATAAAAAATATACTCCCTCTCAATGTACTCTTTTATACTGAATATAATCACACAGGAAGTATTCTTTTATAAAAAATATACTGCCTCTCAAAGTACTCTTTTATATTGAATATAATCACACAGGAAGTACTCTTTAATAAAAAATATACTGCCTCTCAAAGTACTCTTTTATATTGAATATAATCACACAGGAAGTACTCTTTTACAAAAAATATACTCCCTCTCGAAGTACTCTTTTATAAAAAATATACTCCCTCTCAAAGTACTCTTTTATATTGAATATAATCACACAGGTAGTACTCTTTTATAAAAATTATACTCCCTCTCAAAGTACTCTTTTATATTGAATATAATCACACAGGATGTCCTCTTTTATAAAAAATATACTGCGTCACAAAATACTCTTTTATATTGAATATAATCACACAGGAAGTACTCTTTTATAAAAAATATACTCCCTCTCGAAGTACTCTTTTATAAAAAATATACTCCCTCTCAAAGTACTCTTTTATATTGAATATAATCACATAGGAAGTACTGTTTTATAAAAAATATACTCCCTCTCCAAGTACTCATTTATAATGAATATAATCACACGAGAAATACTGTTTTATAAAAAATATACTCCCTCTCAAAGTACTCTTTTATATTGAATATAATCACACAGGAAGTACTCTTTTACAAAAAATATACTCCCTCTCGAAGTACTCTTTTATAAAAAATATACTGCCTCTAAAAGTACTCTTTTATATTGAATATAATCACACAGGAAGTCCTCTTTTATAAAAAATATACTGCCTCAAAAAATACTCTTTTATATTGAATATAATCACACAGGAAGTACTCTTTTATAAAAAATATACTCCCTCTCAAAGTACGCTTTTATAAAAAATATACTCCCTCTCAAAGTACTCTTTTATATTGAATATAATGACACAGGAATACTGTTTTATAAAAAATATACTCCCTCTCAATGTACTCTTTTATACTGAATATAATCACACAGGAAGTACTCTTTTATAAAAAATATACTGCCTCTCAAAGTACTCTTTTATATTGAATATAATCACACAGGAAGTACTGTTTTATAAAAAATATACTCCCTCTCAATGTACTCTTTTATACTGAATATAATCACACAGGAAGTACTCTTTTATAAAAAATATACTGCCTCTCAAAGTACTCTTTTATATTGAATATAATCACACAGGAAGTACTGTTTTATAAAAAATATACTCCCTCTCAATGTACTCTTTTATATTGAATATAATCACATTGGAAGTACTATTTTATAAAAAATATACTCCCTCTCAAAGTACTCTTTTATAAAAAATATACTCCCTCTCAAAGTACTCTTTTATAAAAAATATACTCCCTCTCAAAGTACTCTTTTATATTGAATATAATGACACAGGAAGTACTGTTGTATAAAAAATATACTCCCTCTCAATGTACTCTTTTATACTGAATATAATCACACAGGAAGTATTCTTTTATAAAAAATATACTGCCTCTCAAAGTACTCTTTTATATTGAATATAATCACACAGGAAATCCTCTTTTATAAAAAATATACTGCCTCACAAAATAATCTTTTATATTGAATATAATCACACAGGAAGTACTCTTTTATAAAAAATATACTCCCTCTCAAAGTACTCTTTTATAAAAAATATACTCCCTCTCAAAGTAGTCTTTTATAAAAAATATACTCCCTCTCAAAGTACTCTTTTATATTGAATATAATGACACAGGAAGTACTCTTTTATAAAAAATATACTCCCTCTCAATGTACTCTTTTATACTGAATATAATCACACAGTAAGTATTCTTTTATAAAAAATATACTGCCTCTCAAAGTACTCTTTTATATTGAATATAATCACACAGGAAATACTCTTTTATAAAAATTATACTCCCTCTCAAAGTACTCTTTTATATTGAATATAATCACACAGGAAGTACTCTTTAATAAAAAATATACTGCCTCTCAAAGTACTCTTTTATATTGAATATAATCACACAGGAATTACTCTTTTATAAAAAATATACTGCCTCACAAAATACTCTTTTATATTGAATATAATCACACAGGAAGCACTCTTTTATAAAAAACATACTCCCTCTCAAAGTACTCTATTATAAAAAATATACTCCCTCTCAAAGTACTCTTTTATAAAAAATATACTCCCTCTCAAAGTACTCTTTTATATTGAATATAATGACAGAGGAAGTACTGTTTTATAAAAAATATACTCCCTCTCAATGTACTCTTTTATACTGAATATAATCACACAGGAAGTATTCTTTTATAAAAAATATACTGCCTCTCAAAGTACTCTTTTATATTGAATATAATCACACAGGAAGTACTGTTTTATAAAAAATATACTCCCTCTCAATGTACTCTTTTATATTGAATATAATCACATTGGAAGTACTCTTTTATAAAAAATATACTCCCTCTCAAAGTACTCTTTTATAAAAAATATACTCCCTCTCAAAGTACTCTTTTATATTGAATATAATCACACAGGAAGTACTCTTTTATATTGAATATAATGACACAGGAAGTACTGTTTTATAAAAAATATACTCCCTCTCAATGTACTCTTTTATACTGAATATAATCACACAGGAAGTATTCTTTTATAAAAAATATACTGCCTCTCAAAGTACTCTTTTATATGGAATATAATCACACAGGAAGTCCTCTTTTATAAAAAATATACTGCCTCACAAAATAATCTTTTCTATTGAATATAATCACACAGGAAGTACTCTTTTATAAAAAATATACTCCCTCTCAAAGTACTCTTTTATAAAAAATATACTCCCTCTCAAAGTACTCTTTTATAAAAAATATACTCCCTCTCAAAGTACTCTTTTATATTGAATATAATGACACAGGAAGTACTGTTTTATAAAAAATATACTCCCTCTCAATGTACTCTTTTATACTGAATATAATCACACAGGAAGTATTCTTTTATAAAAAATATACTGCCTCTCAAAGTACTCTTTTATATTGAATATAATCACACAGGAAATACTCTTTTATAAAAATTATACTCCCTCTCAAAGTACTCTTTTATATTGAATATAATCACACAGGAAGTACTCTTTAATAAAAAATATACTGCCTCTCAAAGTACTCTTTTATATTGAATATAATCACACAGGAAATACTCTTTTACAAAAAATATACTCCCTCTCGAAGTACTCTTTTATAAAAAATATACTCCCTCTCAAAGTACTCTTTTATATTGAATATAATCACACAGGAAGTACTCTTTTATAAAAATTATACTCCCTCTCAAAGTACTCTTTTATATTGAATATAATCACACAGGAAGTCCTCTTTTATAAAAAATATACTGCCTCACAAAATACTCTTTTATATTGAATATAATCACACAGGAAGTACTCTTTTATAAAAAATATACTCCCTCTCAAAGTACTCTTTTATAAAAAATATACTCCATCTCAAAGTACTCTTTTATAAAAAATATACTCCCTCTCAAAGTACTCTTTTATATTGAATATAATGACACAGGAAGTACTGTTTTATAAAAAATATACTCCCTCTCAATGTACTCTTTTATACTGAATATAATCACACAGGAAGTATTCTTTTATAAAAAATATACTGCCTCTCAAAGTACTCTTTTATATTGAATATAATCACACAGGAAATACTCTTTTATAAAAATTATACTCCCTCTCAAAGTACTCTTTTATATTGAATATAATCACACAGGAAGTACTCTTTTACAAAAAATATACTCCCTCTCGAAGTACTCTTTTATAAAAAATTTACTCCCTCTCAAAGTACTCTTTTATATTGAATATAATCACACATGAAGTACTCTTTTATAAAAAATATACTGCCTCTCAAAATACTCTTTTATATTGAATATAATCACACAGGAAGTACTCTTCTACAAAAAATATACTCCCTCTCGAAGTACTCTTTTATAAAAAATATACTCCATCTCAAAGTACTCTTTTATATTGAATATAATCACACAGGAAGTATTGTTTTATAAAAAATATACTCCCTCTCCAAGTACTCTTTTATATTGAATATAATCACACAGGAAGCACTCTTTTATAAAAAATATACTGCCTCTGAAAGTACTCTTTTATATTGAATATAATCACACAGGAAGTACTCTTTTATAAAAAATACAATCCCTCTCAAAGTACTCTTTTATATTGAATATAATCACACAGGAAGTACTCTTTTATAAAAAATATACTGCCTCTAAAAGTACTCTTTATATTGAATATAATCACACAGGAAGTATTCTTTTATAAAAAATATACTCCCTCTGGAAGTCCTCTTTAATACGGAATATAATCACACTGTAAGTATTCTTTTATACTGAATATAATCACATAAGATGTACTCTATTATAAAAAATATTCTCCCTCTCAATGTACTCGTTTATATTGAATATAATCACACAGGAAGTACTGTTTCATAAAAAATATACTCCCTCTCAAAGTACTCTTTTATATTGAATATAATCACACAGTAAGTACTCTTTTATAAAAAATGTACTGCCTCTCAAAATACTGTTTTATATTGAATATAATCACACTGGAAATACTCTTTTATTAAAAATATACTCCCTCTCGAAGTACTCTTTTATAAAAAATATTCTCCCTCTCAAAATACTCTTTTATATTGAATATAATCACACAGGATGTATTCTTTTATAAAAAATATACTCCCACTGAAAGTACTCTTTTATATTGAATACAATCCCACAGGGAGCATTCTTTTATTAAAAAATATACTCCCTCTCAAAGTACACTTTTATATTGAATATAATAACACAGGAAGTCCTCTTTTATAAAAAATATACTGCCTCACAAAATACTCTTTTATATTGAATATAATCACACAGGAAGTACTCTTTTATAAAAAATATACTCCCTCTCAAAGTACTCTTTTATATAAAATATACTCCCTCTCAAAGTACTCTTTTATATTGAATATAATGACACAGGAAGTACTGTTTTATAAAAAATATACTCCCTCTCAATGTACTCTTTTATACTGAATATAATCACACAGGAAGTATTCTTTTATAAAAAATATACTGACTCTCAAAGTACTCTTTTATATTGAATATAATCACACAGGAAATACTCTTTTATAAAAAATATACTCCCTCTCAAAGTACTCTTTTATATTGAATATAATCACACAGGAAGTACTCTTTAATAAAAAATATACTGCCTCTCAAAGTACTCTTTTATATTGAATATAATCACACAGGAAGTACTCTTTTACAAAAAATATACTCCCTCTCAAAGTACTCTTTTATAAAAAATATACTCCCTCTCAAAGTACTCTTTTATATTGAATATAATCACACAGGAAGTACTCTTTTATAAAAATTATACTCCCTCTCAAAGTACTCTTTTATATTGAATATAATCACACAGGAAGTCCTCTTTTATAAAAAATATACTGCCTCACAAAATACTCTTTTATATTGAATATAATCACACAGGAAGTACTCTTTTATAAAAAATATACTCCCTATCAAAGTACTCTTTTATAAAAAATATACTCCATCTCAAAGTACTCTTTTATAAAAAATATACTCCCTCTCAAAGTACTCTTTTATATTGAATATAATCACACAGGATGTATTCTTTTATAAAAAATATACTCCCTCTCATAGTACTCTTTTATATTGAATATAATCACACAGGAAGCATTCTTTTACACAAAATATACTCCCTCTCAAAGCACTCTTTTATATTGATTATAATCACACAGGAATAACTCTTTTATAAAAAATATACTGCCTCTCCACGTACTCTTTTATATTGAATATAATCACACAGGAAGTACTCTTTTATAAAAAATATACTCCCTCTCGAAGTCCTCTTTTCTACGGAATATAATCACACTGGAATTACTCTTTTATACTGAATATAATCACACAGGAAGTTCTCTTTTATAAAAAATATACTCCCTCTCAATGTAATCCTTTATATTGTATATAATCACACAGGAAGTACTCTTTTATAAAAAATATACTCCCTCTCGAAGTCCTCTTTTATACGGAATATAATCACACTGGAATTACTCTTTTATACTGAATATAATCACACAGGAAGTACTCTTGTATAAAAAATACACTCCCTATTAAACTACTCTTTTATATTGAGTAGAATCACACAGGACTACTCTTTTATAAAAAATATACTCCCTCTCAAAGTACTCTTTTATATTGAATATAATCACACAGGAAGTACTCTTTTAAAAAAAATACACTCCCTCTCAAATTACTCTCTTATATTGAATATAATCACACAGGAAGTACTCTTTTATTAAAAATATACTCCCTCTCGAAGTACTCTTTTAAAGAAAATATACAGCCTCCCAAAGTGCTCTTTTATATTGAATATAATCTCACAGGAAGTACCCATTTATAAAAAATATGCTCCCTCTCCAAGTACTCTTTTTTATTGAATATAATCACACTAGAAATACTCTTTTATAAAAAATATACTCCCACTCTGAGTACTCTTTTATATTGAATACAATCACACCGGAAGTAGTCTTTTATAAAAAATATACTACCTCTCAAACTACTATTTTTATTAAATATAATCACACAGGAAGTACTCTTTTTTAAAAAAATATATTCCCTCTCAAAGTACTCTTTTATAAAAAATATACTCCCTCTCAAAGTACTCTTTTATATTGAATATAATCACACAGGAAGTACTCTTTTATAAAAATTATACTCCCTCTCAAAGTACTCTTTTATATTGAATATAATCACACAGGAAGTCCTCTTTTATGAAAAATATACTGCCTCACAAAATACTTTTTTATATTGAATATAATCACACAGGAAGTACTGTTTTATAAAAAATATACTCCCTCTCAAAGTACTCTTTTATAAAAAATATACTCCCTCTCCAAGTACTCTTTTATATTGAATATAATGACACAGGAAGTACTGTTTTATAAAAAATATACTCCCTCTCAATGTACTCTTTTATACTGAATATAATCACACAGGAAGTATTCTTTTATAAAAAATATACTGCCTCTCAAAGTACTCTTTTATATTGAATATAATCACACAAGAAATACTCTTTTATAAAAATTATACTCCCTCTCAAAGTACTCTTTTATGATGAATATAATCACACAGGAAGTACTCTTTAATAAAAAATATACTGCCTCTCAAAGTACTCTTTTATATTGAATATAATCACACAGGAAGTACTCTTTTACAAAAAATATACTCCCTCTCGAAGTACTCTTTTATAAAAAATATACTCCCTCTCAAAGTACTCTTTTATATTGAATATAATCACACAGGAAGTACTCTTTTATAAAAATTATACTCCCTCTCAAAGTACTCTTTTATATTGAATATAAGCACACAGGATGTCCTCTTTTATAAAAAATATACTGCCTCACAAAATACTCTTTTATATTGAATATAATCACACAGGAAGTACTCTTTTATAAAAAATATACTCCCTCTCGAAGTACTCTTTTATAAAAAATATACTCCCTCTCAAAGTACTCTTTTATATTGAATATAATCACATAGGAAGTACTGTTTTATAAAAAATATACTCCCTCTCCAAGTACTCATTTATAATGAATATAATCACACGAGAAATACTGTTTTATAAAAAATATACTCCCTCTCAAAGTACTCTTTTATATTGAATATAATCACACAGGAAGTACTCTTTTACAAAAAATATACTCCCTCTCGAAGTACTCTTTTATAAAAAATATACTGCCTCTCAAAGTACTCTTTTATATTGAATATAATCACACAGGAAGTCCTCTTTTATAAAAAATATACTGCCTCAAAAAATACTCTTTTATATTGAATATAATCACACAGGAAGTACTCTTTTATAAAAAATATACTCCCTCTCAAAGTACTCTTTTATAAAAAATATACTCCCTCCCAAAGTACTCTTTTATAAAAAATATACTCCCTCTCAAAGTACTCTTTTATATTGAATATAATGACACAGGAAGTACTGTTTTATAAAAAATATACTCCCTCTCCAAGTACTCTTTTATATTGAATATAATCACACAGGAAGTACTCTTTTATAAAAAATATACTGCCTCACAAAATACTCTTTTATATTGAATATAATCACAAAGGAAGTACTCTTTTATAAAAAATATACTCCCTCTCAAAGTACTCTTTTATAAAAAATATACTCCCTCTCAAAGTACTCTTTTATAAAAAATATACTCCATCTCAAAGTACTCTTTTATATTGAATATAATCACACAGGAAGTACTGTTTTATAAAAAATATACTCCCTCTCCAAGTACTCTTTTATATTGAATATAATAACACAGGAAGTACTCTTTTATAAAAAATATACTGCCTCACAAAATACTCTTTTATATTGAATATAATCACACAGGAAGCACTCTTTTATAAAAAATATACTCCCTCTCAAAGTACTCTATTATAAAAAATATACTCCCTCTCAAAGTACTCTTTTATAAAAAATATACTCCCTCTCAAAGTACTCTTTTATATTGAATATAATGACACAGGAAGTACTGTTTTATAAAAAATATACTCCCTCTCAATGTACTCTTTTATACTGAATATAATCACACAGGAAGTATTCTTTTATAAAAAATATACTGCCTCTCAAAGTACTCTTTTATATTGAATATAATCACACAGGAAGTACTCTTTAATAAAAAATATACTGCCTCTCAAAGTACTCTTTTATATTGAATATAATCACACAGGAAGTACTCTTTTACAAAAAATATACTCCCTCTCGAAGTACTCTTTTATAAAAAATATACTCCCTCTCAAAGTACTCTTTTATATTGAATATAATCACACAGGTAGTACTCTTTTATAAAAATTATACTCCCTCTCAAAGTACTCTTTTATATTGAATATAATCACACAGGATGTCCTCTTTTATAAAAAATATACTGCGTCACAAAATACTCTTTTATATTGAATATAATCACACAGGAAGTACTCTTTTATAAAAAATATACTCCCTCTCGAAGTACTCTTTTATAAAAAATATACTCCCTCTCAAAGTACTCTTTTATATTGAATATAATCACATAGGAAGTACTGTTTTATAAAAAATATACTCCCTCTCCAAGTACTCATTTATAATGAATATAATCACACGAGAAATACTGTTTTATAAAAAATATACTCCCTCTCAAAGTACTCTTTTATATTGAATATAATCACACAGGAAGTACTCTTTTACAAAAAATATACTCCCTCTCGAAGTACTCTTTTATAAAAAATATACTGCCTCTCAAAGTACTCTTTTATATTGAATATAATCACACAGGAAGTCCTCTTTTATAAAAAATATACTGCCTCAAAAAATACTCTTTTATATTGAATATAATCACACAGGAAGTACTCTTTTATAAAAAATATACTCCCTCTCAAAGTACTCTTTTATAAAAAATATACTCCATCTCAAAGTACTCTTTTATATTGAATATAATCACACAGGAAGTACTGTTTTATAAAAAATATACTCCCTCTCCAAGTACTCTTTTATATTGAATATAATCACACAGGAAGTACTCTTTTATAAAAAATATACTCCCTCTCAAAGTACTCTATTATAAAAAATATACTCCATCTCAAAGTACTCTTTTATATTGAATATAATCACACAGGATGTCCTCTTTTATAAAAAATATACTGCCTCACAAAATACTCTTTTATATTGAATATAATCACACAGGAAGCACTCTTTTATAAAAAATATACTCCCTCTCAAAGTACTCTTTTATATTGAATATAATGACACAGGAAGTACTGTTTTATAAAAAATATACTCCCTCTCAATGTACTCTTTTATACTGAATATAATCACACAGGAAGTACTCTTTTATAAAAAATATACTGCCTCTCAAAGTACTCTTTTATATTGAATATAATCACACAGGAAGTACTGTTTTATAAAAAATATACTCCCTCTCAATGTACTCTTTTATATTGAATATAATCACATTGGAAGTACTCTTTTATAAAAAATATACTCCCTCTCAAAGTACTCTTTTATAAAAAATATACTCCCTCTCAAAGTACTCTTTTATAAAAAATATACTCCCTCTCAAAGTACTCTTTTATATTGAATATAATGACACAGGAAGTACTGTTTTATAAAAAATATACTCCCTCTCAATGTACTCTTTTATACTGATTATAATCACACAGGAAGTATTCTTTTATAAAAAATATACTGCCTCTCAAAGTACTCTTTTATATTGAATATAATCACACAGGAAGTCCTCTTTTATAAAAAATATACTGCCTCACAAAATAATCTTTTATATTGAATATAATCACACAGGAAGTACTCTTTTATAAAAAATATACTCCCTCTCAAAGTACTCTTTTATAAAAAATATACTCCCTCTCAAAGTAGTCTTTTATAAAAAATATACTCCCTCTCAAAGTACTCTTTTATATTGAATATAATGACACAGGAAGTACTGTTTTATAAAAAATATACTCCCTCTCAATGTACTCTTTTATACTGAATATAATCACACAGGAAGTATTCTTTTATAAAAAATATACTGCCTCTCAAAGTACTCTTTTATATTGAATATAATCACACAGGAAATACTCTTTTATAAAAATTATACTCCCTCTCAAAGTACTCTTTTATATTGAATATAATCACACAGGAAGTACTCTTTAATAAAAAATATACTGCCTCTCAAAGTACTCTTTTATATTGAATATAATCACAAAGGAAGTACTCTTTTATAAAAAATATACTGCCTCACAAAATACTCTTTTATATTGAATATAATCACACAGGAAGCACTCTTTTATAAAAAACATACTCCCTCTCAAAGTACTCTATTATAAAAAATATACTCCCTCTCAAAGTACTCTTTTATAAAAAATATACTCCCTCTCAAAGTACTCTTTTATATTGAATATAATGACACAGGAAGTACTGTTTTATAAAAAATATACTCCCTCTCAATGTACTCTTTTATACTGAATATAATCACACAGGAAGTATTCTTTTATAAAAAATATACTGCCTCTCAAAGTACTCTTTTATATTGAATATAATCACACAGGAAGTACTGATTTATAAAAAATATACTCCCTCTCAATGTACTCTTTTATATTGAATATAATCACATTGGAAGTACTCTTTTATAAAAAATATACTCCCTCTCGAGGTACTCTTTTATAAAAAATATACTCCCTCTCAAAGTACTCTTTTATAAAAAATATACTCCCTCTCAAAGTACTCTTTTATATTGAATATAATGACACAGGAAGTACTGTTTTATAAAAAATATACTCCCTCTCAATGTACTCTTTTATACTGAATATAATCACACAGGAAGTATTCTTTTATAAAAAATATACTGCCTCTCAAAGTACTCTTTTATATTGAATATAATCACACAAGAAATACTCTTTTATAAAAATTATACTCCCTCTCAAAGTACTCTTTTATGATGAATATAATCACACAGGAAGTACTCTTTAATAAAAAATATACTGCCTCTCAAAGTACTCTTTTATATTGAATATAATCACACAGGAAGTACTCTTTTACAAAAAATATACTCCCTCTCGAAGTACTCTTTTATAAAAAATATACTCCCTCTCAAAGTACTCTTTTATATTGAATAAAATCACATAGGAAGTACTGTTTTATAAAAAATATACTCCCTCTCCAAGTACTCATTTATAATGAATATAATCACACGAGAAATACTGTTTTATAAAAATATACTCCCTCTCAAAGTACTCTTTTATATTGAATATAATCACACAGGAAGTACTCTTTTACAAAAAATATACTCCCTCTCGAAGTACTCTTTTATAAAAAATATACTGCCTCTCAAAGTACTCTTTTATATTGAATATAATCACACAGGAAGTCCTCTTTTATAAAAAATATACTGCCTCAAAAAATACTCTTTTATATTGAATATAATCACACAGGAAGTACTCTTTTATAAAAAATATACTCCCTCTCAAAGTACTCTTTTATAAAAAATATACTCCCTCCCAAAGTACTCTTTTATAAAAAATATACTCCCTCTCGAAGTACTCTTTTATATTGAATATAATCACACAGGAAGTACTCTTTTATAAAAAATATACTGCCTCACAAAATACTCTTTTATATTGAATATAATCACAAAGGAAGTACTCTTTTATAAAAAATATACTCCCTCTCAAAGTACTCTATTATAAAAAATATACTCCCTCTCAAAGTACTCTTTTATAAAAAATATACTGCCTCTCAAAGTACTCTTTTATATTGAATATAATCACACAGGAAGTACTGTTTTATAAAAAATATACTCCCTCTCAATGTACTCTTTTATATTGAATATAATCACATTGGAAGTATTCTTTTATAAAAAATATACTCCCTCTCAAAGTACTCTTTTATAAAAAATATACTCCCTCTCAAAGTACTCTTTTAAAAAAAATATACTCCCTCTCAAAGTACTCTTTTATATTGAATATAATGACACAGGAAGTACTGTTTTATAAAAAATATACTCCCTCTCAATGTACTCTTTTATACTGAATATAATCACACAGGAAGTATTCTTTTATAAAAAATATACTGCCTCTCAAAGTACTCTTTTATATTGAATATAATCACACAGGAAGTCCTCTTTTATAAAAAATATACTGCCTCACAAAATAATCTTTTATATTGAATATAATCACACAGGAAGTACTCTTTTATAAAAAATATACTCCCTCTCAAAGTACTCTTTTATAAAAAATATACTCCCTCTCAAAGTAGTCTTTTATAAAAAATATACTCCCTCTCAAAGTACTCTTTTATATTGAATATAATGACACAGGAAGTACTGTTTTATAAAAAATATACTCCCTCTCAATGTACTCTTTTATACTGAATATAATCACACAGGAAGTATTCTTTTATAAAAAATATACTGCCTCTCAAAGTACTCTTTTATATTGAATATAATCACACAGGAAATACTCTTTTATAAAAATTATACTCCCTCTCAAAGTACTCTTTTATATTGAATATAATCACACAGGAAGTACTCTTTAATAAAAAATATACTGCCTCTCAAAGTACTCTTTTATATTGAATATAATCACACAGGAAGTACTCTTTTACAAAAAATATACTCCCTCTCAAAGTACTCTTTTATAAAAAATATACTCCCTCTCAAAGTACTCTTTTATATTGAATATAATCACACAGGAAGTACTCTTTTATAAAAATTATACTCCCTCTCAAAGTACTCTTTTATATTGAATATAATCACACAGGAAGTCCTCTTTTATAAAAAATATACTGCCTCACAAAATACTCTTTTATATTGAATATAATCACACAGGAAGTACTCTTTTATAAAAAATATACTCCCTCTCAAAGTACTCTTTTATAAAAAATATACTCCATCTCAAAGTACTCTTTTATAAAAAATATACTCCCTCTCAAAGTACTCTTTTATATTGAATATAATGACACAGGAAGTACTGTTTTATAAAAAATATACTCCCTCTCAATGTACTCTTTTATACTGAATATAATCACACAGGAAGTACTCTTTTATAAAAATTATACTGCCTCTCAAAGTACTCTTTTATATTGAATATAATCACACAGGAAATACTCTTTTATAAAAATTATACTCCCTCTCAAAGTACTCTTTTATATTGAATATAATCACACAGGAAGTACTCTTTTACAAAAAATATACTCCCTCTCGAAGTACTCTTTTATAAAAAATTTACTCCCTCTCAAAGTACTCTTTTATATTGAATATAATCACACATGAAGTACTCTTTTATAAAAAATATACTGCCTCTCAAAATACTCTTTTATATTGAATATAATCACACAGGAAGTACTCTTCTACAAAAAATATACTCCCTCTCGAAGTACTCTTTTATAAAAAATATACTCCATCTCAAAGTACTCTTTTATATTGAATATAATCACACAGGAAGTATTGTTTTATAAAAAATATACTCCCTCTCCAAGTACTCTTTTATATTGAATATAATCACACAGGAAGTACTCTTTTATAAAAAATATACTGCCTCTGAAAGTACTCTTTTATATTGAATATAATCACACAGGAAGTACTCTTTTATAAAAAATACAATCCCTCTCAAAGTACTCTTTTATATTGAATATAATCACACAGGAAGTACTCTTTTATAAAAAATATACTGCCTCTAAAAGTACTCTTTATATTGAATATAATCACACAGGAAGTATTCTTTTATAAAAAATATACTCCCTCTGGAAGTCCTCTTTAATACGGAATATAATCACACTGTAAGTATTCTTTTATACTGAATATAATCACATAAGATGTACTCTATTATAAAAAATATTCTCCCTCTCAATGTACTCGTTTATATTGAATATAATCACACAGGAAGTACTGTTTCATAAAAAATATACTCCCTCTCAAAGTACTCTTTTATATTGAATATAATCACACAGGAAGTACTCTTTTATAAAAAATGTACTGCCTCTCAAAATACTGTTTTATATTGAATATAATCACACTGGAAATACTCTTTTATTAAAAATATACTCCCTCTCGAAGTACTCTTTTATAAAAAATATTCTCCCTCTCAAAATACTCTTTTATATTGAATATAATCACACAGGATGTATTCTTTTATAAAAAATATACTCCCACTGAAAGTACTCTTTTATATTGAATACAATCCCACAGGGAGCATTCTTTTATTAAAAAATATACTCCCTCTCAAAGTACACTTTTATATTGAATATAATAACACAGGAAGTCCTCTTTTATAAAAAATATACTGCCTCACAAAATACTCTTTTATATTGAATATAATCACACAGGAAGTACTCTTTTATAAAAAATATACTCCCTCTCAAAGTACTCTTTTATAAAAAATATACTCCCTCTCAAAGTACTCTTTTATATTGAATATAATGACACAGGAAGTACTGTTTTATAAAAAATATACTCCCTCTCAATGTACTCTTTTATACTAAATATAATCACACAGGAAGTATTCTTTTATAAAAAATATACTGACTCTCAAAGTACTCTTTTATATTGAATATAATCACACAGGAAATACTCTTTTATAAAAAATATACTCCCTCTCAAAGTACTCTTTTATATTGAATATAATCACACAGGAAGTACTCTTTAATAAAAAATATACTCCCTCTCAAAGTACTCTTTTATATTGAATATAATCACACAGGAAGTACTCTTTTATAAAAAATATACTCCCTCTCGAAGTACTCTTTTATAAAAAATATACTCCCTCTCAAAGTACTCTTTTATATTGAATATAATCACACAGGATGTATTCTTTTATAAAAAATATACTCCCTCTCATAGTACTCTTTTATATTGAATATAATCACACAGGAAGCATTCTTTTATACAAAATATACTCCCTCTCAAAGCACTCTTTTATATTGATTATAATCACACAGGAATAACTCTTTTATAAAAAATATACTGCCTCTCGAAGTCCTCTTTTCTACGGAATATAATCACACTGGAATTACTCTTTTATACTGAATATAATCACACAGGAAGTTCTCTTTTATAAAAAATATACTCCCTCTCAATGTAATCCTTTATATTGTATATAATCACACAGGAAGTACTCTTTTATAAAAAATATACTCCCTCTCGAAGTCCTCTTTTATACGGAATATAATCACACTGGAATTACTCTTTTATACTGAATATAATCACACAGGAAGTACTCTTGTATAAAAAATACACTCCCTATTAAACTACTCTTTTATATTGAGTAGAATCACACAGGACTACTCTTTTATAAAAAATATACTCCCTCTCAAAGTACTCTTTTATATTGAATATAATCACACAGGAAGTACTCTTTTAAAAAAAATACACTCCCTCTCAAATTACTCTCTTATATTGAATATAATCACACAGGAAGTACTCTTTTATTAAAAATATACTCCCTCTCGAAGTACTCTTTTAAAGAAAATATACAGCCTCCCAAAGTGCTCTTTTATATTGAATATAATCACACAGGAAGTACCCATTTATAAAAAATATGCTCCCTCTCCAAGTACTCTTTTTTATTGAATATAATCACACTAGAAATACTCTTTTATAAAAAATATACTCCCACTCTGAGTACTCTTTTAAATTGAATACAATCACACCGGAAGTAGTCTTTTATAAAAAATATAATACCTCTCAAACTACTATTTTTATTAAATATAATCACACAGGAAGTACTCTTTTTTAAAAAAATATATTCCCTCTCAAAGTACTCTTTTATAAAAAATATACTCCCTCTCAAAGTACTCTTTTATATTGAATATAATCACACAGGAAGTACTCTTTTATAAAAATTATACTCCCTCTCAAAGTACTCTTTTATATTGAATATAATCACACAGGAAGTCCTCTTTTATAAAAAATATACTGCCTCACAAAATACTTTTTTATATTGAATATAATCACACAGGAAGTACTCTTTTATAAAAAATATACTCCCTCTCAAAGTACTCTTTTATAAAAAATATACTCCCTCTCCAAGTACTCTTTTATATTGAATATAATGACACAGGAAGTACTGTTTTATAAAAAATATACTCCCTCTCAATGTACTCTTTTATACTGAATATAATCACACAGGAAGTATTCTTTTATAAAAAATATACTGCCTCTCAAAGTACTCTTTTATATTGAATATAATCACACAAGAAATACTCTTTTATAAAAATTATACTCCCTCTCAAAGTACTCTTTTATGATGAATATAATCACACAGGAAGTACTCTTTAATAAAAAATATACTGCCTCTCAAAGTACTCTTTTATATTGAATATAATCACACAGGAAGTACTCTTTTACAAAAAATATACTCCCTCTCGAAGTACTCTTTTATAAAAAATATACTCCCTCTCAAAGTACTCTTTTATATTGAATATAATCACACAGGAAGTACTCTTTTATAAAAATTATACTCCCTCTCAAAGTACTCTTTTATATTGAATATAATCACACAGGATGTCCTCTTTTATAAAAAATATACTGCCTCACAAAATACTCCTTTTTATTGAATATAATCACACAGGAAGTACTCTTTTATAAAAAATATACTCCCTCTCGAAGTACTCTTTTATAAAAAATATACTCCCTCTCAAAGTACTCTTTTATATTGAATATAATCACACAGGAAGTACTGTTTTATAAAAAATATACTCCCTCTCCAAGTACTCATTTATAATGAATATAATCACACGAGAAATACTCTTTTATAAAAAATATACTCCCTCTCAAAGTACTCTTTTATATTGAATATAATCACACAGGAAGTACTCTTTTATAAAAATTATACTCCCTCTCAAAGTACTCTTTTATATTGAATATAATCACACAGGAAGTCCTCTTTTATAAAAAATATACTGCCTCACAAAATACTCTTTTATATTGAATATAATCACACAGGAAGTACTCTTTTATAAAAAATATACTGCCTCACAAAATACTCTTTTATATTGAATATAATCACACAGGAAGTACTCTTTTATAAAAAATATACTCCCTCTCAAAGTACTCTTTTATATTGAATATAATCACACAGGAAGTACTCTTTTATAAAAATTATACTCCCTCTCAGAGTACTCTTTTATATTGAATATAATCACACAGGAAGTCCTCTTTTATAAAAAAATATACTGCCTCACAAAATACTCTTTGATATTGAATATAATCACACAGGAAGTACTCTTTTACAAAAAATATACTCCCTCTCGAAGTACTCTTTTATAAAAAATATACTCCCTCTCAAAGTACTCTTTTATATTGAATGTAATCACACAGGAAGTACTCTTTTATAAAAATTATACTCCCTCTCAAAGTACTCTTTTATATTGAATATAATCACACAGGATGTCCTCTTTTATAAAAAATATACTGCCTCACAAAATACTCTTTTATATTGAATATAATCACACAGGAAGCACTCTTTTATAAAAAATATACTCCCTCTCAAAGTACTCTATTATAAAAAATATACTCCCTCTCAAAATACTCTTTTATAAAAAATATACTCCCTCTCAAAGTACTCTTTTATATTGAATATAATGACACAGGAAGTACTGTTTTATAAAAAATATACTCCCTCTCAATGTACTCTTTTATACTGAATATAATCACACAGGAAGTATTCTTTTATAAAAAATATACTGCCTCTCAAAGTGCTCTTTTATATTGAATATAATCACACAGGAAGTACTCTTTAATAAAAAATATACTGCCTCTCAAAGTACTCTTTTATATTGAATATAATCACACAGGAAGTACTCTTTTACAAAAAATATACTCCCTCTCGAAGTACTCTTATATAAAAAATATACTCCCTCTCAAAGTACTCTTTTATATTGAATATAATCACACAGGTAGTACTCTTTTATAAAAATTATACTCCCTCTCAAAGTACTCTTTTATATTGAATATAATCACACAGGATGTGCTCTTTTATAAAAAATATACTGCCTCACAAAATACTCTTTTATATTGAATATAATCACACAGGAAGTACTCTTTTATATAAAATATACTCCCTCTCGAAGTACTCTTTTATAAAAAATATACTGCCTCTCAAAGTACTCTTTTATATTGAATATAATCACACAGGTAGTACTCTTTTATAAAAAATATACTCCCTCTACAAGTACTCATTTATAATGAATATAATCACACGAGAAATACTGTTTTATAAAAAATATACTCCCTCTCAAAGTACTCTTTTATATTGAATATAATCACACAGGAAGTACTCTTTTACAAAAAATATACTCCCTCTCGAAGTACTCTTTTATAAAAAATATACTGCCTCTCAAAGTACTCTTTTATATTGAATATAATCACACAGGAAGTACTCTTTTATAAAAAAATATACTGCCTCACAAAATACTCTTTTATATTGAATATAATCACAAAGGAAGTACTCTTTTATAAAAAATATACTCCCTCTCAAAGTACTCTTTTATAAAAAATATACTCCCTCTCAAAGTACTCTTTTATAAAAAATATACTCCCTCTCAAAATACTCTTTTATATTGAATATAATGACACAGGAAGTACTGTTTTATAAAAAATATACTCCCTCTCCAAGTACTCTTTTATATTGAATATAATCACACAGGAAGTACTCTTTTATAAAAAAATATACTGCCTCACAAAATACTCTTTTATATTGAATATAATCACAAAGGAAGTACTCTTTTATAAAAAATATACTCCCTCTCAAAGTACTCTTTTATAAAAAATATACTCCCTCTCAAAGTACTCTTTTATAAAAAATATACTCCATCTCAAAGTACTCTTTTATATTGAATATAATCTCACAGGAAGTACTGTTTTATAAAAAATATACTCCCTCTCCAAGTACTCTTTTATATTGAATATAATCACACAGGAATTACTCTTTTATAAAAAATATACTGCCTCACAAAATACTCTTTTATATTGAATATAATCACACAGGAAGCACTCTTTTATAAAAAATATACTCCCTCTCAAAGTACTCTTTTATAAATATATACTCCCTCTCAAAGTACTCTTTTATAAAAAATATACTCCCTCTCAAAGTACTCTTTTATATTGAATATAATGACACAGGAAGTACTGTTTTATAAAAAATATACTCCCTCTCAATGTACTCTTTTATACTGAATATAATCACACAGGAAGTATTCTTTTATAAAAAATATACTGCCTCTCAAAGTACTCTTTTATATTGAATATAATCACACAGGAAGTCCTCTTTTATGAAAAATATACTGCCTCACAAAATACTCTTTTATATTGAATATAATCACACAGGAAGCACTCTTTTATAAAAAATATACTCCCTCTCAATGTACTCTTTTATACTGAATATAATCACACAGGACGTATTCTTTTATAAAAAATATACTGACTCTCAAAGTACTCTTTTATATTGAATATAATCACACAGGAAATACTCTTTTATAAAAAATATACTCCCTCTCAAAGTACTCTTTTATATTGAATATAATCACACAGGAAGTACTCTTTAATAAAAAATATACTCCCTCTCAAAGTACTCTTTTATATTGAATATAATCACACAGGAAGTACTCTTTTACAAAAAATATACTCCCTCTCGAAGTACTCTTTTATAAAAAATATACTCCCTCTCAAAGTACTCTTTTATATTGAATATAATCACACAGGAAGTACTCTTTTATAAAAATTATACTCCCTCTCAAAGTACTCTTTTATATTGAATATAATCACACAGGAAGTCCTCTTTTATAAAAAATATACTGCCTCACAAAATACTCTTTTATATTGAATATAATCACACAGGAAGTACTCTTTTATAAAAAATATACTCCCTCTCAAAGTACTCTTTTATAAAAAATATACTCCCTCCCAAAGTACTCTTTTATAAAAAATATACTCCCTCTCAAAGTACTCTTTATAAAAAATATACTCCCTCTCAAAGTACTCTTTTATATTGAATATAATCACACATGAAGTACTCTTTTATAAAAAATATACTCCCTCTCAAAGTACTCTTTTATAAAAAATATACTCCCTCTCAAAGTACTCTTTTATAAAAAATATACTCCCTCTCAAAGTACTCTTTTATATTGAATATAATGACACAGGAAGTACTGTTTTATAAAAAATATACTCTCTCTCAATGTACTCTTTTATACTGAATATAATCACACAGGAAGTATTCTTTTATAAAAAATATACTGCCTCTCAAAGTACTCTTTTATATTGAATATAATCACACAGGAAATACTCTTTTATAAAAATTATACTCCCTCTCAAAGTACTCTCTTATATTGAATATAATCACACAGGAAGTACTCTTTAATAAAAAATATACTGCCTCTCAAAGTACTCTTTTATATTGAATATAATCACACAGGAAGTACTCTTTTATAAAAATTATACTCCCTCTCAAAGTACTCTTTTACATTGAATATAATCACACAGGAAGTACTCTTTTATAAAAATTATACTCCCTCTCAAAGTACTCTTTTATATTGAATATAATCACACAGGAAGTCCTCTTTTATAAAAAATATACTGCCTCACAAAATACTCTTTTATATTGAATATAATCACACAGGAAGTACTCTTTTATAAAAAATATACTCCCTCTCAAAGTACTCTTTTATAAAAAATATACTCCATCTCAAAGTACTCTTTTATAAAAAATATACTCCCTCTCAAAGTACTCTTTTATATTGAATATAATGACACAGGAAGTACTGTTTTATAAAAAATATACTCCCTCTCAATGTACTCTTTTATACTGAATATAATCACACAGGAAGTATTCTTTTATAAAAAATATACTGCCTCTCAAAGTACTCTTTTATATTGAATATAATCACACAGGAAATACTCTTTTATAAAAATTATACTCCCTCTCAAAGTACTCTTTTATATTGAATATAATCACACAGGAAGTACTCTTTTACAAAAAATATACTCCCTCTCGAAGTACTCTTTTATAAAAAATATACTCCCTCTCAAAGTACTCTTTTATATTGAATATAATCACACATGAAGTACTCTTTTATAAAAAATATACTGCCTCTCAAAATACTCTTTTATATTGAATATAATCACACAGGAAGTACTCTTCTACAAAAAATATACTCCCTCTCGAAGTACTCTTTTATAAAAAATATACTCCATCTCAAAGTACTCTTTTATATTGAATATAATGACACAGGAAGTACTGTTTTATAAAAAATATACTCCCTCTCCAAGTACTCTTTTATATTGAATATAATCACACAGGAAGTACTCTTTTATAAAAAATATACTGCCTCTGAAAGTACTCTTTTATATTGAATATAATCACACAGGAAGTACTCTTTTATAAAAAATACAATCCCTCTCAAAGTACTCTTTTATATTGAATATAATCACACAGGAAGTACTCTTTTATAAAAATTATACTGCCTCTAATATTACTCTTTATATTGAATATAATCACACAGGAAGTATTCTTTTATAAAAAATATACTCCCTCTGGAAGTCCTCTTTAATACGGAATATAATCACACTGTAAGTATTCTTTTATACTGAATATAATCACATAAGATGTACTCTATTATAAAAAATATTCTCCCTCTCAATGTACTCGTTTATATTGAATATAATCACACAGGAAGTACTGTTTCATAAAAAAAAAACTCCCTCTCAAAGTACTCTTTTATATTGAATATAATCACACAGGAAGTACTCTTTTATAAAAAATGTACTGCCTCTCAAAATACTGTTTTATATTGAATATAATCACACTGGAAATACTCTTTTATTAAAAATATACTCCCTCTCGAAGTACTCTTTTATAAAAAATATTCTCCCTCTCAAAATACTCTTTTATATTGAATATAATCACACAGGATGTATTCTTTTATAAAAAATATACTCCCACTGAAAGTACTCTTTTATATTGAATACAATCCCACAGGGAGCATTCTTTTATTAAAAAATATACTCCCTCTCAAAGTACTCTTTTATATTGAATATAATAACACAGGAAGTCCTCTTTTATAAAAAATATACTGCCTCACAAAATACTCTTTTATATTGAATATAATCACACAGGAAGTACTCTTTTATAAAAAATATACTCCCTCTCAAAGTACTCTTTTATAAAAAATATACTCCCTCTCAAAGTACTCTTTTATATTGAATATAATGACACAGGAAGTACTGTTTTATAAAAAATATACTCCCTCTCAATGTACTCTTTTATACTGAATACAATCACACAGGAAGTATTCTTTTATGAAAAATATACTGACTCTCAAAGTACTCTTTTATATTGAATATAATCACACAGGAAATGCTCTTTTATAAAAAATATACTCCCTCTCAAAGTACTCTTTTATATTGAATATAATCACACAGGAAGTACTCTTTAATAAAAAATATACTGCCTCTCAAAGTACTCTTTTATATTGAATATAATCACACAGGAAGTACTCTTTTACAAAAAATATATTCCCTCTCGAAGTACTCTTTTATAAAAAATATACTCCCTCTCAAAGTACTCTTTTATATTGAATATAATCACACAGGATGTATTCTTTTATAAAAAATATACTCCCTCTCATAGTACTCTTTTATATTGAATATAATCACACAGGAAGCATTCTTTTATAAAAAATATACTCCCTCTCAAAGCACTCTTTTATATTGATTATAATCACACAGGAATAACTCTTTTATACAAAATATACTGCCTCTCCACGTACTCTTTTATATTGAATATTATCACACAGGAAGTACTCTTTTATAAAAAATATACTCCCTCTCGAAGTCCTCTTTTCTACGGAACATAATCACACTGGAATTACTCTTTTATACTGAATATAATCACACAGGAAGTTCTCTTTTATAAAAAATATACTCCCTCTCAATGTAATCCTTTATATTGTATATAATCACACAGGAAGTACTCTTTTATAAAAAATATACTCCCTCTCGAAGTCCTCTTTTATACGGAATATAATCACACTGGAATTACTCTTTTATACTGAATATAATCACACAGGAAGTACTCTTGTATAAAAAATACACTCCCTATTAAACTACTCTTTTATATTGAGTAGAATCACACAGGACTACTCTTTTATAAAAAATATACTCCCTCTCAAAGTACTCTTTTATATTGAATATAATCACACAGGAAGTACTCTTTTAAAAAAAATACACTCCCTCTCAAATTACTCTCTTATATTGAATATAATCACACGGGAAGTACTCTTTTATTAAAAATATACTCCCTCTCGAAGTACTCTTTTAAAGAAAATATACAGCCTCCCAAAGTGCTCTTTTATATTGAATATAATCACACAGGAAGTACCCATTTATAAAAAATATGCTCCCTCTCCAAGTACTCTTTTTTATTGAATATAATCACACTAGAAATACTCTTTTATAAAAAATATACTCCCACTCTGAGTACTCTTTTATATTGAATACAATCACACCGGAAGTAGTCTTTTATAAAAAATATACTACCTCTCAAACTACTATTTTTATTAAATATAATCACACAGGAAGTACTCTTTTTTAAAAAAATATATTCCCTCTCAAAGTACTCTTTTATAAAAAATATACTCCCTCTCAAAGTACTCTTTTATATTGAATATAATCACACAGGAAGTACTCTTTTATAAAAATTATACTCCCTCTCAAAGTACTCTTTTATATTGAATATAATCACACAGGAAGTCCTCTTTTATAAAAAATATACTGCCTCACAAAATACTCTTTTATATTGAATATAATCACACAGGAAGTACTCTTTTATAAAAAATATACTCCCTCTCAAAGTACTCTTTTATAAAAAATATACTCCCTCTCCAAGTACTCTTTTATATTGAATATAATGACACAGGAAGTACTGTTTTATAAAAAATATGCTCCCTCTCAATGTACTCTTTTATACTGAATATAATCACACAGGAAGTATGCTTTTATAAAAAATATACTGCCTCTCAAAGTACTCTTTTATATTGAATATAATCACACAAGAAATACTCTTTTATAAAAATTATACTCCCTCTCAAAGTACTCTTTTATGTTGAATATAATCACACAGGAAGTATTCTTTAATAAAAAATATACTGCCTCTCAAAGTACTCTTTTATATTGAATATAATCACACAGGAAGTACTCTTTTACAAAAAATATACTCCCTCTCGAAGTACTCTTTTATAAAAAATATACTCCCTCTCAAAGTACTCTTTTATATTGAATATAATCACACAGGAAGTACTCTTTTATAAAAATTATACTCCCTCTCAAAGTACTCTTTTATATTGAATATAATCACACAGGATGTCCTCTTTTATAAAAAATATACTGCCTCACAAAATACTCTTTTATATTGAATATAATCACACAGGAAGTACTCTTTTATAAAAAATATACTCCGTCTCGAAGTACTCTTTTATAAAAAATATACTCCCTCTCAAAGTACTCTTTTATATTGAATATAATCACATAGGAAGTACTGTTTTATAAAAAATATACTCCCTCTCCAAGTACTCATTTATAATGAATATAATCACACGAGAAATACTGTTTTATAAAAAATATACTCCCTCTCAAAGTACTCTTTTATATTGAATATAATCACACAGGAAGTACTCTTTTACAAAAAATATACTCCCTCTCGAAGTACTCTTTTATAAAAAATATACTGCCTCTCAAAGTACTCTTTTATATTGAATATAATCACACAGGAAGTCCTCTTTTATAAAAAATATACTGCCTCACAAAATACTCTTTTATATTGAATATAATCACCCAGGAAGTACTCTTTTATAAAAAATATACTCCCTCTCAAAGTACTCTTTTATAAAAAATATACTCCCTCTCAAAGTACTCTTTTATAAAAAATATACTCCCTCTCAAAGTACTCTTTTATATTGAATATAATGACACAGGAAGTACTGTTTTATAAAAAATATACTCCCTCCCCAAGTACTCTTTTATATTGAATATAATCACACAGGAAGTACTCTTTTATAAAAAATATACTGCCTCACAAAATACTCTTTTATATTGAATATAATCACAAAGGAAGTACTCTTTTATAAAAAATATACTCCCTCTCAAAGTACTCTTTTATAAAAAATATACTCCCTCTCAAAGTACTCTTTTATATTGAATATAATCACACAGGAAGTCCTCTTTTATGAAAAATATACAGCCTCACAAAATAATCTTTTATATTGAATATAATCACACAGGAAGCACTCTTTTATAAAAAATATACTCCCTCTCAAAGTACTCTTTTATAAATATATACTCCCTCTCAAAGTACTCTTTTATAAAAAATATACTCCCTCTCAAAGTACTCTTTTATATTGAATATAATGACACAGGAAGTACTGTTTTATAAAAAATATACTCCCTCTCAATGTACTCTTTTATACTGAATATAATCACACAGGAAGTATTCTTTTATAAAAAATATACTGCCTCTCAAAGTACTCTTTTATATTGAATATAATCACACAGGAAATACTCTTTTATAAAAATTATACTCCCTCTCAAAGTACTCTTTTATATTGAATATAATCACACAGGAAGTACTCTTTAATAAAAAATATACTGCCTCTCAAAGTACTCTTTTATATTGAATATAATCACACAGGAAGTACTCTTTTACAAAAAATATACTCCCTCTCAAAGTACTCTTTTATAAAAAATATACTCCCTCTCAAAGTACTCTTTTATATTGAATATAATCACACAGGAAGTACTCTTTTATAAAAATTATACTCCCTCTCAAAGTACTCTTTTATATTGAATATAATCACACAGGAAGTCCTCTTTTATAAAAAATATACTGCCTCACAAAATACTCTTTTATATTGAATATAATCACACAGGAAGTACTCTTTTATAAAAAATATACTCCCTCTCAAAGTACTCTTTTATAAAAAATATACTCCATCTCAAAGTACTCTTTTATAAAAAATATACTCCCTCTCAAAGTACTCTTTTATATTGAATATAATGACACAGGAAGTACTGTTTTATAAAAAATATACTCCCTCTCAATGTACTCTTTTATACTGAATATAATCACACAGGAAGTATTCTTTTATAAAAAATATACTGCCTCTCAAAGTACTCTTTTATATTGAATATAATCACACAAGAAATACTCTTTTATAAAAATTATACTCCCTCTCAAAGTACTCTTTTATGATGAATATAATCACACAGGAAGTACTCTTTAATAAAAAATATACTGCCTCTCAAAGTACTCTTTTATATTGAATATAATCACACAGGAAGTACTCTTTTACAAAAAATATACTCCCTCTCGAAGTACTCTTTTATAAAAAATATACTCCCTCTCAAAGTACTCTTTTATATTGAATATAATCACACAGGAAGTACTCTTTTATAAAAATTATACTCCCTCTCAAAGTACTCTTTTATATTGAATATAATCACACAGGATGTCCTCTTTTATAAAAAATATACTGCCTCACAAAATACTCTTTTTTATTGAATATAATCACACAGGAAGTACTCTTTTACAAAAAATATACTCCCTCTCGAAGTACTCTTTTATAAAAAATATACTCCCTCTCAAAGTACTCTTTTATATTGAATATAATCACACAGGAAGTACTGTTTTATAAAAAATATACTCCCTCTCCAAGTACTCATTTATAATGAATATAATCACACGAGAAATACTCTTTTATAAAAAATATACTCCCTCTCAAAGTACTCTTTTATATTGAATATAATCACACAGGAAGTACTCTTTTATAAAAATTATACTCCCTCTCAAAGTACTCTTTTATATTGAATATAATCACACAGGAAGTCCTCTTTTATAAAAAATATACTGCCTCACAAAATACTCTTTTATATTGAATATAATCACACAGGAAGTACTCTTTTATAAAAAATATACTGCCTCACAAAATACTCTTTTATATTGAATATAATCACACAGGAAGTACTCTTTTATAAAAAATATACTCCCTCTCAAAGTACTCTTTTATATTGAATATAATCACACAGGAAGTACTTTTTATAAAAATTATACTCCCTCTCAGAGTACTCTTTTATACTGAATATAATCACACAGGAAGTCCTCTTTTATAAAAAATATACTGCCTCACAAAATACTCTTTGATATTGAATATAATCACACAGGAAGTACTCTTTTACAAAAAATATACTCCCTCTCGAAGTACTCTTTTATAAAAAATATACTCCCTCTCAAAGTACTCTTTTATATTGAATGTAATCACACAGGAAGTACTCTTTTATAAAAATTATACTCCCTCTCAAAGTACTCTTTTATATTGAATATAATCACACAGGATGTCCTCTTTTATAAAAAATATACTGCCTCACAAAATACTCTTTTATATTGAATATAATCACACAGGAAGCACTCTTTTATAAAAAATATACTCCCTCTCAAAGTACTCTATTATAAAAAATATACTCCCTCTCAAAATACTCTTTTATAAAAAATATACTCCCTCTCAAAGTACTCTTTTATATTGAATATAATGACACAGGAAGTACTGTTTTATAAAAAATATACTCCCTCTCAATGTACTCTTTTATACTGAATATAATCACACAGGAAGTATTCTTTTATAAAAAATATACTGCCTCTCAAAGTGCTCTTTTATATTGAATATAATCACACAGGAAGTACTCTTTAATAAAAAATATACTGCCTCTCAAAGTACTCTTTTATATTGAATATAATCACACAGGAAGTACTCTTTTACAAAAAATATCCTCCCTCTCGAAGTACTCTTATATAAAAAATATACTCCCTCTCAAAGTACTCTTTTATATTGAATATAATCACACAGGTAGTACTCTTTTATAAAAATTATACTCCCTCTCAAAGTACTCTTTTATATTGAATATAATCACACAGGATGTGCTCTTTTATAAAAAATATACTGCCTCACAAAATACTCTTTTATATTGAATATAATCACACAGGAAGTACTCTTTTATATAAAATATACTCCCTCTCGAAGTACTCTTTTATAAAAAATATACTCCCTCTCAAAGTACTCTTTTATATTGAATATAATCACATAGGAAGTACTGTTTTATAAAAAATATACTCCATCTCCAAGTACTCATTTATAATGAATATAATCACACGAGAAATACTGTTTTATAAAAAATATACTCCCTCTCAAAGTACTCTTTTATATTGAATATAATCACACAGGAAGTACTCTTTTACAAAAAATATACTCCCTCTCGAAGTACTCTTTTATAAAAAATATACTGCCTCTCAAAGTACTCTTTTATATTGAATATAATCACACAGGAAGTACTCTTTTATAAAAAAATATACTGCCTCACAAAATACTCTTTTATATTGAATATAATCACAAAGGAAGTACTCTTTTATAAAAAATATACTCCCTCTCAAAGTACTCTTTTATAAAAAATATACTCCCTCTCAAAGTACTCTTTTATAAAAAATATACTCCCTCTCAAAATACTCTTTTATATTGAATATAATGACACAGGAAGTACTGTTTTATAAAAAATATACTCCCTCTCCAAGTACTCTTTTATATTGAATATAATCACACAGGAAGTACTCTTTTATAAAAAAATATACTGCCTCACAAAATACTCTTTTATATTGAATATAATCACAAAGGAAGTACTCTTTTATAAAAAATATACTCCCTCTCAAAGTACTCTTTTATAAAAAATATACTCCCTCTCAAAGTACTCTTTTATAAAAAATATACTCCATCTCAAAGTACTCTTTTATATTGAATATAATCTCACAGGAAGTACTGTTTTATAAAAAATATACTCCCTCTCCAAGTACTCTTTTATATTGAATATAATCACACAGGAATTACTCTTTTATAAAAAATATACTGCCTCACAAAATACTCTTTTATATTGAATATAATCACACAGGAAGCACTCTTTTATAAAAAATATACTCCCTCTCAAACTACTCTTTTATAAATATATACTCCCTCTCAAAGTACTCTTTTATAAAAAATATACTCCCTCTCAAAGTACTCTTTTATATTGAATATAATGACACAGGAAGTACTGTTTTATAAAAAATATACTCCCTCTCAATGTACTCTTTTATACTGAATATAATCACACAGGAAGTATTCTTTTATAAAAAATATACTGCCTCTCAAAGTACTCTTTTATATTGAATATAATCACACAGGAAGTCCTCTTTTATGAAAAATATACTGCCTCACAAAATACTCTTTTATATTGAATATAATCACACAGGAAGCACTCTTTTATAAAAAATATACTCCCTCTCAATGTACTCTTTTATACTGAATATAATCACACAGGAAGTATTCTTTTATAAAAAATATACTGACTCTCAAAGTACTCTTTTATATTGAATATAATCACACAGGAAATACTCTTTTATAAAAAATATACTCCCTCTCAAAGTACTCTTTTATATTGAATATAATCACACAGGAAGTACTCTTTAATAAAAAATATACTCCCTCTCAAAGTACTCTTTTATATTGAATATAATCACACAGGAAGTACTCTTTTACAAAAAATATACTCCCTCTCGAAGTACTCTTTTATAAAAAATATACTCCCTCTCAAAGTACTCTTTTATATTGAATATAATCACACAGGAAGTACTCTTTTATAAAAATTATACTCCCTCTCAAAGTACTCTTTTATATTGAATATAATCACACAGGAAGTCCTCTTTTATAAAAAATATACTGCCTCACAAAATACTCTTTTATATTGAATATAATCACACAGGAAGTACTCTTTTATAAAAAATATACTCCCTCTCAAAGTACTCTTTTATAAAAAATATACTCCCTCCCAAAGTACTCTTTTATAAAAAATATACTCCCTCTCAAAGTACTCTTTATAAAAAATATACTCCCTCTCAAAGTACTCTTTTATATTGAATATAATCACACATGAAGTACTCTTTTATAAAAAATATACTCCCTCTCAAAGTACTCTTTTATAAAAAATATACTCCCTCTCAAAGTACTCTTTTATAAAAAATATACTCCCTCTCAAAGTACTCTTTTATATTGAATATAATGACACAGGAAGTACTGTTTTATAAAAAATATACTCTCTCTCAATGTACTCTTTTATACTGAATATAATCACACAGGAAGTATTCTTTTATAAAAAATATACTGCCTCTCAAAGTGCTCTTTTATATTGAATATAATCACACAGGAAATACTCTTTTATAAAAATTATACTCCCGCTCAAAGTACTCTCCTATATTGAATATAATCACACAGGAAGTACTCTTTAATAAAAAATATACTGCCTCTCAAAGTACTCTTTTATATTGAATATAATCACACAGGAAGTACTCTTTTACAAAAAATATACTCCCTCTCGAAGTACTCTTTTATAAAAAATATACTCCCTCTCAAAGTACTCTTTTATATTGAATATAATCACACAGGAAGTACTCTTTTATAAAAATTATACTCCCTCTCAAAGTACTCTATAATATTGAATATAATCACACAGGAAGTCCTCTTTTATAAAAAATATACTGCCTCACAAAATACTCTTTTATATTGAATATAATCACACAGGAAGTACTCTTTTATAAAAAATATACTCCCTCTCAAAGTACTCTTTTATAAAAAATATACTCCATCTCAAAGTACTCTTTTACAAAAAATATACTCCCTCTCGAAGTACTCTTTTATAAAAAATATACTCCCTCTCAAAGTACTCTTTTATATTGAATATAATCACACATGAAGTACTCTTTTATAAAAAATATACTGCCTCTCAAAATACTCTTTTATATTGAATATAATCACACAGGAAGTACTCTTCTACAAAAAATATACTCCCTCTCGAAGTACTCTTTTATAAAAAATATACTCCATCTCAAAGTACTCTTTTATATTGAATATAATGACACAGGAAGTACTGTTTTATAAAAAATATACTCCCTCTCCAAGTACTCTTTTATATTGAATATAATCACACAGGAAGTACTCTTTTATAAAAAATATACTGCCTCTGAAAGTACTCTTTTATATTGAATATAATCACACAGGAAGTACTCTTTTATAAAAAATACAATCCCTCTCAAAGTACTCTTTTATATTGAATATAATCACACAGGAAGTACTCTTTTATAAAAATTATACTGCCTCTAATATTACTCTTTATATTGAATATAATCACACAGGAAGTATTCTTTTATAAAAAATATACTCCCTCTGGAAGTCCTCTTTAATACGGAATATAATCACACTGTAAGTATTCTTTTATACTGAATATAATCACATAAGATGTACTCTATTATAAAAAATATTCTCCCTCTCAATGTACTCGTTTATATTGAATATAATCACACAGGAAGTACTGTTTCATAAAAAAAAAACTCCCTCTCAAAGTACTCTTTTATATTGAATATAATCACACAGGAAGTACTCTTTTATAAAAAATGTACTGCCTCTCAAAATACTGTTTTATATTGAATATAATCACACTGGAAATACTCTTTTATTAAAAATATACTCCCTCTCGAAGTACTCTTTTATAAAAAATATTCTCCCTCTCAAAATACTCTTTTATATTGAATATAATCACACAGGATGTATTCTTTTATAAAAAATATACTCCCACTGAAAGTACTCTTTTATATTGAATACAATCCCACAGGGAGCATTCTTTTATTAAAAAATATACTCCCTCTCAAAGTACTCTTTTATATTGAATATAATAACACAGGAAGTCCTCTTTTATAAAAAATATACTGCCTCACAAAATACTCTTTTATATTGAATATAATCACACAGGAAGTACTCTTTTATAAAAAATATACTCCGTCTCAAAGTACTCTTTTATAAAAAATATACTCCCTCTCAAAGTACTCTTTTATATTGAATATAATGACACAGGAAGTACTGTTTTATAAAAAATATACTCCCTCTCAATGTACTCTTTTATACTGAATATAATCACACAGGAAGTATTCTTTTATGAAAAATATACTGACTCTCAAAGTACTCTTTTATATTGAATATAATCACACAGGAAATGCTCTTTTATAAAAAATATACTCCCTCTCAAAGTACTCTTTTATATTGAATATAATCACACAGGAAGTACTCTTTAATAAAAAATATACTGCCTCTCAAAGTACTCTTTTATATTGAATATAATCACACAGGAAGTACTCTTTTACAAAAAATATATTCCCTCTCGAAGTACTCTTTTATAAAAAATATACTCCCTCTCAAAGTACTCTTTTATATTGAATATAATCACACAGGATGTATTCTTTTATAAAAAATATACTCCCTCTCATAGTACTCTTTTATATTGAATATAATCACACAGGAAGCATTCTTTTATAAAAAATATACTCCCTCTCAAAGCACTCTTTTATATTGATTATAATCACACAGGAATAACTCTTTTATACAAAATATACTGCCTCTCCACGTACTCTTTTATATTGAATATTATCACACAGGAAGTACTCTTTTATAAAAAATATACTCCCTCTCGAAGTCCTCTTTTCTACGGAACATAATCACACTGGAATTACTCTTTTATACTGAATATAATCACACAGGAAGTTCTCTTTTATAAAAAATATACTCCCTCTCAATGTAATCCTTTATATTGTATATAATCACACAGGAAGTACTCTTTTATAAAAAATATACTCCCTCTCGAAGTCCTCTTTTATACGGAATATAATCACACTGGAATTACTCTTTTATACTGAATATAATCACACAGGAAGTACTCTTGTATAAAAAATACACTCCCTATTAAACTACTCTTTTATATTGAGTAGAATCACACAGGACTACTCTTTTATAAAAAATATACTCCCTCTCAAAGTACTCTTTTATATTGAATATAATCACACAGGAAGTACTCTTTTAAAAAAAATACACTCCCTCTCAAATTACTCTCTTATATTGAATATAATCACACGGGAAGTACTCTTTTATTAAAAATATACTCCCTCTCGAAGTACTCTTTTAAAGAAAATATACAGCCTCCCAAAGTGCTCTTTTATATTGAATATAATCACACAGGAAGTACCCATTTATAAAAAATATGCTCCCTCTCCAAGTACTCTTTTTTATTGAATATAATCACACTAGAAATACTCTTTTATAAAAAATATACTCCCACTCTGAGTACTCTTTTATATTGAATACAATCACACCGGAAGTAGTCTTTTATAAAAAATATACTACCTCTCAAACTACTATTTTTATTAAATATAATCACACAGGAAGTACTCTTTTTTAAAAAAATATATTCCCTCTCAAAGTACTCTTTTATAAAAAATATACTCCCTCTCAAAGTACTCTTTTATATTGAATATAATCACACAGGAAGTACTCTTTTATAAAAATTATACTCCCTCTCAAAGTACTCTTTTATATTGAATATAATCACACAGGAAGTCCTCTTTTATAAAAAATATACTGCCTCACAAAATACTCTTTTATATTGAATATAATCACACAGGAAGTACTCTTTTATAAAAAATATACTCCCTCTCAAAGTACTCTTTTATAAAAAATATACTCCCTCTCCAAGTACTCTTTTATATTGAATATAATGACACAGGAAGTACTGTTTTATAAAAAATATGCTCCCTCTCAATGTACTCTTTTATACTGAATATAATCACACAGGAAGTATGCTTTTATAAAAAATATACTGCCTCTCAAAGTACTCTTTTATATTGAATATAATCACACAAGAAATACTCTTTTATAAAAATTATACTCCCTCTCAAAGTACTCTTTTATGTTGAATATAATCACACAGGAAGTACTCTTTAATAAAAAATATACTGCCTCTCAAAGTACTCTTTTATATTGAATATAATCACACAGGAAGTACTCTTTTACAAAAAATATACTCCCTCTCGAAGTACTCTTTTATAAAAAATATACTCCCTCTCAAAGTACTCTTTTATATTGAATATAATCACACAGGAAGTACTCTTTTATAAAAATTATACTCCCTCTCAAAGTACTCTTTTATATTGAATATAATCACACAGGATGTCCTCTTTTATAAAAAATATACTGCCTCACAAAATACTCTTTTATATTGAATATAATCACACAGGAAGTACTCTTTTATAAAAAATATACTCCCTCTCGAAGTACTCTTTTATAAAAAATATACTCCCTCTCAAAGTACTCTTTTATATTGAATATAATCACATAGGAAGTACTGTTTTATAAAAAATATACTCCCTCTCCAAGTACTCATTTATAATGAATATAATCACACGAGAAATACTGTTTTATAAAAAATATACTCCCTCTCAAAGTACTCTTTTATATTGAATATAATCACACAGGAAGTACTCTTTTACAAAAAATATACTCCCTCTCGAAGTACTCTTTTATAAAAAATATACTGCCTCTCAAAGTACTCTTTTATATTGAATATAATCACACAGGAAGTCCTCTTTTATAAAAAATATACTGCCTCACAAAATACTCTTTTATATTGAATATAATCACACAGGAAGTACTCTTTTATAAAAAATATACTCCCTCTCAAAGTACTCTTTTATAAAAAATATACTCCCTCTCAAAGTACTCTTTTATAAAAAATATACTCCCTCTCAAAGTACTCTTTTATATTGAATATAATGACACAGGAAGTACTGTTTTATAAAAAATATACTCCCTCCCCAAGTACTCTTTTATATTGAATATAATCACACAGGAAGTACTCTTTTATAAAAAATATACTGCCTCACAAAATACTCTTTTATATTGAATATAATCACAAAGGAAGTACTCTTTTATAAAAAATATACTCCCTCTCAAAGTACTCTTTTATAAAAAATATACTCCCTCTCAAAGTACTCTTTTATATTGAATATAATCACACAGGAAGTCCTCTTTTATGAAAAATATACAGCCTCACAAAATAATCTTTTATATTGAATATAATCACACAGGAAGCACTCTTTTATAAAAAATATACTCCCTCTCAAAGTACTCTTTTATAAATATATACTCCCTCTCAAAGTACTCTTTTATAAAAAATATACTCCCTCTCAAAGTACTCTTTTATATTGAATATAATGACACAGGAAGTACTGTTTTATAAAAAATATACTCCCTCTCAATGTACTCTTTTATACTGAATATAATCACACAGGAAGTATTCTTTTATAAAAAATATACTGCCTCTCAAAGTACTCTTTTATATTGAATATAATCACACAGGAAATACTCTTTTATAAAAATTATACTCCCTCTCAAAGTACTCTTTTATATTGAATATAATCACACAGGAAGTACTCTTTAATAAAAAATATACTGCCTCTCAAAGTACTCTTTTATATTGAATATAATCACACAGGAAGTACTCTTTTACAAAAAATATACTCCCTCTCGAAGTCCTCTTTTATAAAAAATATACTCCCTCTCAAAGTACTCTTTTATATTGAATATAATCACACAGGAAGTACTCTTTTATAAAAATTATACTCCCTCTCAAAGTACTCTTTTATATTGAATATAATCACACAGGAAGTCCTCTTTTATAAAAAATATACTGCCTCACAAAATACTCTTTTATATTGAATATAATCACACAGGAAGTACTCTTTTATAAAAAATATACTCCCTCTCAAAGTACTCTTTTATAAAAAATATACTCCCTCCCGAAGTACTCTTTTATAAAAAATATACTCCCTCTCAAAGTACTCTTTATAAAAAATATACTCCCTCTCAAAGTACTCTTTTATATTGAATATAATCACACATGAAGTACTCTTTTATAAAAAATATACTCCCTATCAAAGTACTCTTTTATAAAAAATATACTCCCTCTCAAAGTACTCTTTTATAAAAAATATACTCCCTCTCAAAGTACTCTTTTATTTTGAATATAATGACACAGGAAGTACTGTTTTATAAAAAATATACTCTCTCTCAATGTACTCTTTTATACTGAATATAATCACACAGGAAGTATTCTTTTATAAAAAATATACTGCCTCTCAAAGTACTCTTTTATATTGAATATAATCACACAGGAAATACTCTTTTATAAAAATTATACTCCCTCTCAAAGTACTCTCTTATATTGAATATAATCACACAGGAAGTACTCTTTAATAAAAAATATACTGCCTCTCAAAGTACTCTTTTATATTGAATATAATCACACAGGAAGTACTCTTTTACAAAAAATATACTCCCTCTCGAAGTACTCTTTTATAAAAAATATACTCCCTCTCAAAGTACTCTTTTATATTGAATATAATCACACAGGAAGTACTCTTTTATAAAAATTATACTCCCTCTCAAAGTACTCTTTTATATTGAATATAATCACACAGGAAGTCCTCTTTTATAAAAAATATACTGCCTCACAAAATACTCTTTTATATTGAATATAATCACACAGGAAGTACTCTTTTATAAAAAATATACTCCCTCTCAAAGTACTTATTTATAAAAAATATACTCCATCTCAAAGTACTCTTTTATAAAAAATATACTCCCTCTCAAAGTACTCTTTTATATTGAATATAATGACACAGGAAGTACTGTTTTATAAAAAATATACTCCCTCTCAATGTACTCTTTTATACTGAATATAATCACACAGGAAGTATTCTTTTATAAAAAATATACTGCCTCTCAAAGTACTCTTTTATATTGAATATAATCACACAGGAAATACTCTTTTATAAAAATTATACTCCCTCTCAAAGTACTCTTTTATATTGAATATAATCACACAGGAAGTACTCTTTTACAAAAAATATACTCCCTCTCGAAGTACTCTTTTTTAAAAAATATACTCCCTCTCAAAGTACTCTTTTATATTGAATATAATCACACATGAAGTACTCTTTTATAAAAAATATACTGCCTCTCAAAATACTCTTTTATATTGAATATAATCACACAGGAAGTACTCTTCTACAAAAAATATACTCCCTCTCGAAGTACTCTTTTATAAAAAATATACTCCATCTCAAAGTACTCTTTTATATTGAATATAATCACAGAGGAAGTACTGTTTTATAAAAAATATACTCCCTCTCCAAGTACTCTTTTATATTGAATATAATCACACAGGAAGTACTCTTTTATAAAAAATATACTGCCTCTGAAAGTACTCTTTTATATTGAATATAATCACACAGGAAGTACTCTTTCATAAAAAATACAATCCCTCTCAAAGTACTCTTTTATGTTGAATATAATCACACAGGAAGTACTCTTTTATAAAAAATATACTGCCTCTAAAAGTACTCTTTATATTGAATATAATCACACAGGAAGTATTCTTTTATAAAAAATATACTCCCTCTGGAAGTCCTCTTTAATACGGAATATAATCACACTGTAAGTATTCTTTTATACTGAATATAATCACATAAGATGTACTCTATTATAAAAAATATTCTCCCTCTCAATGTACTCGTTTATATTGAATATAATCACACAGGAAGTACTGTTTCATAAAAAATATACTCCCTCTCAAAGTACTCTTTTATATTGAATATAATCACACAGGAAGTACTCTTTTATAAAAAATGTACTGCCTCTCAAAATACTGTTTTATATTGAATATAATCACACTGGAAATACTCTTTTATTAAAAATATACTCCCTCTCGAAGTACTCTTTTATAAAAAATATTCTCCCTCTCAAAATACTCTTTTATATTGAATATAATCACACAGGATGTATTCTTTTAAAAAAAATATACTCCCACTGAAAGTACTCTTTTATATTGAATACAATCCCACAGGGAGCATTCTTTTATTAAAAAATATACTCCCTCTCAAAGTACTCTTTTATATTGAATATAATAACACAGGAAGTCCTCTTTTATAAAAAATATACTGCCTCACAAAATACTCTTTTATATTGAATATAATCACACAGGAAGTACTCTTTTATAAAAAATATACTCCCTCTCAAAGTACTCTTTTATAAAAAATATACTCCCTCTCAAAGTACTCTTTTATACTGAATATAATCACACAGGAAGTATTCTTTTATAAAAAATATACTGACTCTCAAAGTACTCTTTTATATTGAATATAATCACACAGGAAATACTCTTTTATAAAAAATATACTCCCTCTCAAAGTACTCTTTTATATTGAATATAATCACACAGGAAGTACTCTTTAATAAAAAATATACTGCCTCTCAAAGTACTCTTTTATATTGAATATAATCACACAGGAAGTACTCTTTTACAAAAAATATACTCCCTCTCGAAGTACTTTTTATAAAAAATATACTCCCTCTCAAAGTACTCTTTTATATTGAATATAATCACACAGGATGTATTCTTTTATAAAAAATATACTCCCTCTCATAGTACTCTTTTATATTGAATATAATCACACAGGAAGCATTCTTTTATAAAAAATATACTCCCTCTCAAAGCACTCTTTTATATTGATTATAATCACACAGGAATAACTCTTTTATAAAAAATATACTGCCTCTCCACGTACTCTTTTATATTGAATATAATCACACAGGAAGTACTCTTTTATAAAAAATATACTCCCTCTCGAAGTCCTCTTTTCTACGGAATATAATCACACTGGAATTACTCTTTTATACTGAATATAATCACACAGGAAGTTCTGTTTTATAAAAAATATACTCCCTCTCAATGTAATCCTTTATATTGTATATAATCACACAGGAAGTACTCTTTTATAAAAAATATACTGCCTCTGAAAGTACTCTTTTATATTGAATATAATCACACAGGAAGTACTCTTTTATAAAAAATACAATCCCTCTCAAAGTACTCTTTTATATTGAATATAATCACACAGGAAGTACTCTTTTATAAAAATTATACTGCCTCTAATATTACTCTTTATATTGAATATAATCACACAGGAAGTATTCTTTTATAAAAAATATACTCCCTCTGGAAGTCCTCTTTAATACGGAATATAATCACACTGTAAGTATTCTTTTATACTGAATATAATCACATAAGATGTACTCTATTATAAAAAATATTCTCCCTCTAAATGTACTCGTTTATATTGAATATAATCACACAGGAAGTACTGTTTCATAAAAAATATACTCCCTCTCAAAGTACTCTTTTATATTGAATATAATCACACAGGAAGTACTCTTTTATAAAAAATGTACTGCCTCTCAAAATACTGTTTTATATTGAATATAATCACACTGGAAATACTCTTTTATTAAAAATATACTCCCTCTCGAAGTACTCTTTTATAAAAAATATTCTCCCTCTCAAAATACTCTTTTATATTGAATATAATCACACAGGATGTATTCTTTTATAAAAAATATACTCCCACTGAAAGTACTCTTTTATATTGAATACAATCCCACAGGGAGCATTCTTTTATTAAAAAATATACTCCCTCTCAAAGTACTCTTTTATATTGAATATAATAACACAGGAAGTCCTCTTTTATAAAAAATATACTGCCTCACAAAATACTCTTTTATATTGAATATAATCACACAGGAAGTACTCTTTTATAAAAAATATACTCCCTCTCAAAGTACTCTTTTATAAAAAATATACTCCCTCTCAAAGTACTCTTTTATATTGAATATAATGACACAGGAAGTACTGTTTTATAAAAAATATACTCCCTCTCAATGTACTCTTTTATACTGAATATAATCACACAGGAAGTATTCTTTTATGAAAAATATACTGACTCTCAAAGTACTCTTTTATATTGAATATAATCACACAGGAAATGCTCTTTTATAAAAAATATACTCCCTCTCAAAGTACTCTTTTATATTGAATATAATCACACAGGAAGTACTCTTTAATAAAAAATATACTGCCTCTCAAAGTACTCTTTTATATTGAATATAATCACACAGGAAGTACTCTTTTACAAAAAATATATTCCCTCTCGAAGTACTCTTTTATAAAAAATATACTCCCTCTCAAAGTACTCTTTTATATTGAATATAATCACACAGGATGTATTCTTTTATATAAAATATACTCCCTCTCATAGTACTCTTTTATATTGAATATAATCACACAGGAAGCATTCTTTTATAAAAAATATACTCCCTCTCAAAGCACTCTTTTATATTGATTATAATCACACAGGAATAACTCTTTTATACAAAATATACTGCCTCTCCACGTACTCTTTTATATTGAATATAATCACACAGGAAGTACTCTTTTATAAAAAATATACTCCCTCTCGAAGTCCTCTTTTCTACGGAACATAATCACACTGGAATTACTCTTTTATACTGAATATAATCACACAGGAAGTTCTCTTTTATAAAAAATATACTCCCTCTCAATGTAATCCTTTATATTGTATATAATCACACAGGAAGTACTCTTTTATAAAAAATATACTCCCTCTCGAAGTCCTCTTTTATACGGAATATAATCACACTGGAATTACTCTTTTATACTGAATATAATCACACAGGAAGTACTCTTGTATAAAAAATACACTCCCTATTAAACTACTCTTTTATATTGAGTAGAATCACACAGGACTACTCTTTTATAAAAAATATACTCCCTCTCAAAGTACTCTTTTATATTGAATATAATCACACAGGAATTTCTCTTTTAAAAAAAATACACTCCCTCTCAAATTACTCTCTTATATTGAATATAATCACACGGGAAGTACTCTTTTATTAAAAATATACTCCCTCTCGAAGTACTCTTTTAAAGAAAATATACAGCCTCCCAAAGTGCTCTTTTATATTGAATATAATCACACAGGAAGTACCCATTTATAAAAAATATGCTCCCTCTCCAAGTACTCTTTTTTATTGAATATAATCACACTAGAAATACTCTTTTATAAAAAATATACTCCCACTCTGAGTACTCTTTTATATTGAATACAATCACACCGGAAGTAGTCTTTTATAAAAAATATACTACCTCTCAAACTACTATTTTTATTAAATATAATCACACAGGAAGTACTCTTTTTTAAAAAAATATATTCCCTCTCAAAGTACTCTTTTATAAAAAATATACTCCCTCTCAAAGTACTCTTTTATATTGAATATAATCACACAGGAAGTACTCTTTTATAAAAATTATACTCCCTCTCAAAGTACTCTTTTATATTGAATATAATCACACAGGAAGTCCTCTTTTATAAAAAATATACTGCCTCACAAAATACTCTTTTATATTGAATATAATCACACAGGAAGTACTCTTTTATAAAAAATATACTCCCTCTCAAAGTACTCTTTTATAAAAAATATACTCCCTCTCCAAGTACTCTTTTATATTGAATATAATGACACAGGAAGTACTGTTTTATAAAAAATATGCTCCCTCTCAATGTACTCTTTTATACTGAATATAATCACACAGGAAGTATTCTTTTATAAAAAATATACTGCCTCTCAAAGTACTCTTTTATATTGAATATAATCACACAAGAAATACTCTTTTATAAAAATTATACTCCCTCTCAAAGTACTCTTTTATGTTGAATATAATCACACAGGAAGTACTCTTTAATAAAAAATATACTGCCTCTCAAAGTACTCTTTTATATTGAATATAATCACACAGGAAGTACTCTTTTACAAAAAATATACTACCTCTCGAAGTACTCTTTTATAAAAAATATACTCCCTCTCAAAGTACTCTTTTATATTGAATATAATCACACAGGAAGTACTCTTTTATAAAAATTATACTCCCTCTCAAAGTACTCTTTTATATTGAACATAATCACACAGGATGTCCTCTTTTATAAAAAATATACTGCCTCACAAAATACTCTTTTATATTGAATATAATCACACAGGAAGTACTCTTTTATAAAAAATATACTCCCTCTCGAAGTACTCTTTTATAAAAAATATATTCCCTCTCAAAGTACTCTTTTATATTGAATATAATCACATAGGAAGTACTGTTTTATAAAAAATATACTCCCTCTCCAAGTACTCATTTATAATGAATATAATCACACGAGAAATACTGTTTTATAAAAAATATACTCCCTCTCAAAGTACTCTTTTATATTGAATATAATCACACAGGAAGTACTCTTTTACAAAAAATATACTCCCTCTCGAAGTACTCTTTTATAAAAAATATACTGCCTCTCAAAGTACTCTTTTATATTGAATATAATCACACAGGAAGTCCTCTTTTATAAAAAATATACTGCCTCAAAAAATACTCTTTTATATTGAATATAATCACACAGGAAGTACTCTTTTATAAAAAATATACTCCCTCTCAAAGTACTCTTTTATAAAAAATATACTCCCTCCCAAAGTACTCTTTTATAAAAAATATACTCCCTCTCAAAGTACTCTTTTATATTGAATATAATGACACAGGAAGTACTGTTTTATAAAAAATATACTCCCTCTCCAAGTACTCTTTTATATTGAATATAATCAAACAGGAAGTACTCTTTTATAAAAAATATACTGCCTCACAAAATACTCTTTTATATTGAATATAATCACAAAGGAAGTACTCTTTTATAAAAAATATACTCCCTCTCAAAGTACTCTTTTATAAAAAATATACTCCCTCTCAAAGTACTCTTTTATAAAAAATATACTCCATCTCAAAGTACTCTTTTATATTGAATATAATCACACAGGAAGTACTGCTTTATAAAAAATATACTCCCTCTCCAAGTACTCTTTTATATTGAATATAATAACACAGGAAGTACTCTTTTATAAAAAATATACTGCCTCACAAAATACTCTTTTATATTGAATATAATCACACAGGAAGCACTCTTTTATAAAAAATATACTCCCTCTCAAAGTACTCTATTATAAAAAATATACTCCCTCTCAAAGTACTCTTTTATAAAAATATACTCCCTCTCAAAGTACTCTTTTATATTGAATATAATGACACAGGAAGTACTGTTTTATACAAAAAATATACTCCCTCTCAATGTACTCTTTTATACTGAATATAATCACACAGGAAGTATTCTTTTATAAAAAATATACTGCCTCTCAAAGTACTCTTTTATATTGAATATAATCACACAGGAAGTACTCTTTAATAAAAAATATACTGCCTCTCAAAGTACTCTTTTATATTGAATATAATCACACAGGAAGTACTCTTTTACAAAAAATATCCTCCCTCTCGAAGTACTCTTATATAAAAATATACTCCCTCTCAAAGTACTCTTTTATATTGAATATAATCACACAGGTAGTACTCTTTTATAAAAATTATACTCCCTCTCAAAGTACTCTTTTATATTGAATATAATCACACAGGATGTGCTCTTTTATAAAAAATATACTGCCTCACAAAATACTCTTTTATATTGAATATAATCACACAGGAAGTACTCTTTTATATAAAATATACTCCTCTCGAAGTACTCTTTTATAAAAAATATACTCCCTCTCAAAGTACTCTTTTATATTGAATATAATCACATAGGAAGTACTGTTTTATAAAAAATATACTCCCTCTCCAAGTACTCATTTATAATGAATATAATCACACGAGAAATACTGTTTTATAAAAAATATACTCCCTCTCAAAGTACTCTTTTATATTGAATATAATCACACAGGAAGTACTCTTTTACAAAAAATATACTCCCTCTCGAAGTACTCTTTTATAAAAAATATACTGCCTCTCAAAGTACTCTTTTATATTGAATATAATCACACAGGAAGTACTCTTTTATAAAAAATATACTCCCTCTCAAAGTACTCTTTTATAAAAAATATACTCCCTCTCAAAGTACTCTTTTATAAAAAATATACTCCCTCTCAAAGTACTCTTTTATATTGAATATAATGACACAGGAAGTACTGTTTTATAAAAAATATACTCCCTCTCCAAGTACTCTTTTATATTGAATATAATCACACAGGAAGTACTCTTTTATAAAAAAATATACTGCCTCACAAAATACTCTTTTATATTGAATATAATCACAAAGGAAGTACTCTTTTATAAAAAATATACTCCCTCTCAAAGTACTCTTTTATAAAAAATATACTCCCTCTCAAAGTACTCTTTTATAAAAAATATACTCCCTCTCAAAATACTCTTTTATATTGAATATAATCACACAGGAAGTACTCTTTTATAAAAAAATATACTGCCTCACAAAATACTCTTTTATATTAAATATAATCACAAAGGAAGTACTCTTTTATAAAAAATATACTCCCTCTCAAAGTACTCTTTTATAAAAAATATACTCCCTCTCAAAGTACTCTTTTATAAAAAATATACTCCATCTCAAAGTACTCTTTTATATTGAATATAATCTCACAGGAAGTACTGTTTTATAAAAAAATATACTCCCTCTCCAAGTACTCTTTTATATTGAATATAATCACACAGGAATTACTCTTTTATAAAAAATATACTGCCTCACAAAATACTCTTTTATATTGAATATAATCACACAGGAAGCACTCTTTTATAAAAAATTTACTCCCTCTCAAAGTACTCTATTATAAAAAATATACTCCCTCTCAAAGTACTCTTTTATAAAAAATATACTCCCTCTCAAAGTACTCTTTTATATTGAATATAATGACACAGGAAGTACTGTTTTATAAAAAATATACTCCCTCTCAATGTACTCTTTTATACTGAATATAATCACACAGGAAGTATTCTTCTATAAAAAATATACTGCCTCTCAAAGTACTCTTTTATATTGAATATAATCACACAGGAAGTCCTCTTTTATGAAAAATATACTGCCTCACAAAATACTCTTTTATATTGAATATAATCACACAGGAAGCACTCTTTTATAAAAAATATACTCCCTCTCAAAGTACTCTTTTATAAATATATACTCCCTCTCAAAGTACTCTTTTATAAAAAATATACTCCCTCTCAAAGTACTCTTTTATATTGAATATAATGACACAGGAAGTACTGTTTTATAAAAAATATACTCCCTCTCAATGTACTCTTTTATACTGAATATAATCACACAGGAAGTATTCTTTTATAAAAATATACTGCCTCTCAAAGTACTCTTTTATATTGAATTTAATCACACAGGAAGTACTCTTTTATAAAAATTATACTCCCTCTCAAAGTACTCTTTTATATTGAATATAATCACACAGGAAGTCCTCTTTTATAAAAAATATACTGCCTCACAAAATACTCTTTTATATTGAATATAATCACACAGGAAGTACTCTTTTATAAAAAATATACTCCCTCTCAAAGTACTCTTTTATAAAAAATATACTCCCTCTCAAAGTACTCTTTTATATTGAATATAATGACACAGGAAGTACTGTTTTATAAAAAATATACTCCCTCTTAATGTACTCTTTTATACTGAATATAATCACACAGGAAGTATTCTTTTATAAAGAATATACTGCCTCTCAAAGTACTCTTTTATATTGAATATAATCACACAGGAAATACTCTTTTATAAAAATTATACTCCCTCTCAAAGTACTCTTTTATATTGAATATAATCACACAGGAAGTACTCTTTAATAAAAAATATACTCCCTCTCAAAGTACTCTTTTATAAAAAATATACTCCATCTCAAAGTACTCTTTTATATTGAATATAATCACACAGGAAGTACTGCTTTATAAAAAATATACTCCCTCTCCAAGTACTCTTTTATATTGAATATAATAACACAGGAAGTACTCTTTTATAAAAAATATACTGCCTCACAAAATACTCTTTTATATTGAATATAATCACACAGGAAGCACTCTTTTATAAAAAATATACTCCCTCTCAAAGTACTCTATTATAAAAAATATACTCCCTCTCAAAGTACTCTTTTATAAAAAATATACTCCCTCTCAAAGTACTCTTTTATATTGAATATAATGACACAGGAAGTACTGTTTTATAAAAAATATACTCCCTCTCAATGTACTCTTTTATACTGAATATAATCACACAGGAAGTATTCTTTTATAAAAAATATACTGCCTCTCAAAGTACTCTTTTATATTGAATATAATCACACAGGAAGTACTCTTTAATAAAAAAATATACTGCCTCTCAAAGTACTCTTTTATATTGAATATAATCACACAGGAAGTACTCTTTTACAAAAAATATCCTCCCTCTCGAAGTACTCTTATATAAAAAATATACTCCCTCTCAAAGTACTCTTTTATATTGAATATAATCACACAGGTAGTACTCTTTTATAAAAATTATACTCCCTCTCAAAGTACTCTTTTATATTGAATATAATCACACAGGATGTGCTCTTTTATAAAAAATATACTGCCTCACAAAATACTCTTTTATATTGAATATAATCACACAGGAAGTACTCTTTTATATAAAATATACTCCCTCTCGAAGTACTCTTTTATAAAAAATATACTCCCTCTCAAAGTACTCTTTTATATTGAATATAATCACATAGGAAGTACTGTTTTATAAAAAATATACTCCCTCTCCAAGTACTCATTTATAATGAATATAATCACACGAGAAATACTGTTTTATAAAAAATATACTCCCTCTCAAAGTACTCTTTTATATTGAATATAATCACACAGGAAGTACTCTTTTACAAAAAATATACTCCCTCTCGAAGTACTCTTTTATAAAAAATATACTGCCTCTCAAAGTACTCTTTTATATTGAATATAATCACACAGGAAGTACTCTTTTATAAAAAATATACTCCCTCTCAAAGTACTCTTTTATAAAAAATATACTCCCTCTCAAAGTACTCTTTTATAAAAAATATACTCCCTCTCAAAGTACTCTTTTATATTGAATATAATGACACAGGAAGTACTGTTTTATAAAAATATACTCCCTCTCCAAGTACTCTTTTATATTGAATATAATCACACAGGAAGTACTCTTTTATAAAAAAATATACTGCCTCACAAAATACTCTTTTATATTGAATATAATCACAAAGGAAGTACTCTTTTATAAAAAATATACTCCCTCTCAAAGTACTCTTTTATAAAAAATATACTCCCTCTCAAAGTACTCTTTTATAAAAATATATACTCCCTCTCAAAATACTCTTTTATATTGAATATAATCACACAGGAAGTACTCTTTTATAAAAAAATATACTGCCTCACAAAATACTCTTTTATATTAAATATAATCACAAAGGAAGTACTCTTTTATAAAAAATATACTCCCTCTCAAAGTACTCTTTTATAAAAAATATACTCCCTCTCAAAGTACTCTTTTATAAAAAATATACTCCATCTCAAAGTACTCTTTTATATTGAATATAATCTCACAGGAAGTACTGTTTTATAAAAAATATACTCCCTCTCCAAGTACTCTTTTATATTGAATATAATCACACAGGAATTACTCTTTTATAAAAAATATACTGCCTCACAAAATACTCTTTTATATTGAATATAATCACACAGGAAGCACTCTTTTATAAAAAATTTACTCCCTCTCAAAGTACTCTATTATAAAAAATATACTCCCTCTCAAAGTACTCTTTTATAAAAAATATACTCCCTCTCAAAGTACTCTTTTATATTGAATATAATGACACAGGAAGTACTGTTTTATAAAAAATATACTCCCTCTCAATGTACTCTTTTATACTGAATATAATCACACAGGAAGTATTCTTCTATAAAAAATATACTGCCTCTCAAAGTACTCTTTTATATTGAATATAATCACACAGGAAGTCCTCTTTTATGAAAAATATACTGCCTCACAAAATACTCTTTTATATTGAATATAATCACACAGGAAGCACTCTTTTATAAAAAATATACTCCCTCTCAAAGTACTCTTTTATAAATATATACTCCCTCTCAAAGTACTCTTTTATAAAAAATATACTCCCTCTCAAAGTACTCTTTTATATTGAATATAATGACACAGGAAGTACTGTTTTATAAAAAATATACTCCCTCTCAATGTACTCTTTTATACTGAATATAATCACACAGGAAGTATTCTTTTATAAAAATATACTGCCTCTCAAAGTACTCTTTTATATTGAATTTAATCACACAGGAAGTACTCTTTTATAAAAATTATACTCCCTCTCAAA